>NC_092240.1:44907585-45274664 GCF_036320965.1 Panulirus ornatus
TGATGGGAGATTTGAAGGCAAAGGTGAGTAATGTGGCAGTTGAGGGAATAACTGGTGTACATTGGGTGTTCAGTGTTTTAAATGGAATTTAGGGAATAATTGGTGTACATTGGGTGTTCAGCGTTTGAAATGGAATTGAGGGAATAATTGGTGTACATTGGGTGTTCAGTGTTGTAAATGGAAATGGTGAAGAGCTTGTAGATTTATGTGCTGAAAAAGGGCTGGTGATTGGGAATACCTGGTTTAAAAAGAGAGATATACATAAGTCTTTTCTTTTCTTTTAAACTATTAGCCATTTCCCGGGTTAGCGAGGTAGCATTAAGAACAGAGGACTGGGCCTTTTTTGGAATATCCTCACCTGGCCCCCTCTGTTCCTTCTTTTGGAAAATTAAAAAAAAAAAAAAAAAAAACAAGAGGGGAGGATTTCCAGCCCCCCGCTCCCTCCCCTTTTAGTCGCCTTCTACGACACGCAGGGAATACGTGGGAAGTATTCTTAATCCCCTATCCATAAGGATAAATGGAAATGGAAATGGTGAAGAGCTTGTAGATTTATGTGCTGAAAAAGGACTGGTGATTGGGAATACCTGGTTTAAAAAGAGAGATATACATAAGTATATGTATGTAAGTAGGAGAGATGGCCAGAGAGCGTTATTATATTACGTGTTAATTGATAGGGGCATGAGAGAGACTTTTGGTTGTTAATGTGCTGAGAGGTGCAACTGGAGGGATGTCTGATCATTATCTTGTGGAGGCGAACGTGAAGATTTGTAGAGGTTTTCAGAAAAGAAGAGAGAATGTTGGGGTGAAAAGAGTGGTGAGAGTAAGTGAGCTTGGGAAGGAGACTTGTGTGAGGAAGTACCTGGAGAGACTGAGTACAGAATGGAAAAAGGTGAGAAGAAAGGACGCAAGGGGAGTGGGGGAGGAATGGGATGTATTTAGGGAAGCAGTGATGGCTTGCGCAAAAGATGCTTGTGGCATGAGATGCACGGGAGGTGGGCAGATTAGAAAGAGTAGTGAGTGGTGGAATGAAGAAGTAAGATAATTAGTGAAAGAAACGAGAGAGGAATTTCTATTATCTTTGCAGGGAAATAATGCAAATGACTGGGAGATGTATAAAAGAAAGAGACAGGAGGTCAAGAGAAAGGTGCAAGAGGTGAAAAAGAAGGCAAATGAGAGTTGGGTTGAGAGAGTATCATTAAATTTTAGGGAGAACAAAAAGATGTTTTGGAAGGAGGTAAATAAAGTGCGTATGACAAGGAAACAAATGGGAACTTCAGTGAAGGGGGCTGATGGGGAGGTGATAACAAGTAGTGGTGATGTGAGAAGTAGATGGAGTGAGCATTTTCAAGGTTTGTTGAATGTGTCTGATGATAGAGTGGCAGATATAGGGTGTTTTGGTTGAGGTAGTGTGCAAAGTGAGAGGGTTAGGGAGAAAGTGAAGTGTTTTAGATATCTGGGAGTGGATTTAGCAGGAGATGGAACCATGGAAGCAGAAGTGAATCATAGGGTAGGGGAGGGGGCAAAAGTTCTGGGAGCATTGAAGAATGTGTGGAAGTCTAGAACGTTATCTTGGAAAGCAAAAATGGGTATGTTTGAAGGAATAGTGGTTCCAACAATGTTATATGGTTGCGAGGTGTGGGCTATAGATAGAGTTGTGCGGAGGAGGGTGGATGTACTGGAAATGAGATGTTTGAGGACAATATGTGGTGTGAGGTGGTTTGATCGAGTAAGTAATAATAGGGTAAGAGAGATGTGTGGTAATGAAAAGAGTGTGGTTGAGAGAGCAGAAGAGGGTGTTTTGAAATGATTTGGTCACATGGAGAGAATGAGAGAGGAAAGGTTGACAAAGAGGATATATGTGTTAGAGGTGGAGGGAATGAGGAGAAGTGGAAGACCAAATTGGAGGTGGAAAGATGGAGTGAAAAAGATTTTGAGTGATCGGGGCCTGAACATGCAGGAGGGTGAAAGGCGTGCAACGAATAGAGTGAATTGGAACGATGTGGTATACCGGGGTCGACGTGCTGTCAATGGACTCAACCAGGGCAAGTGAAGCGTCTGGGGTAAATCATGGAAAGTTCTGTGGGGCCTGGAAGTGGAAAGGGAGCTGTGGTTTCAGTGCATTATTACATGACAGCTAGAGACTGAGTGTGAATGAATGTGGCCTTTGTTGTCTTTTCCTAGCGCTACCTCACACTCATGAGGGAGGAGGGGGTTGTTATTTCATGTGTGGCGGGGTGGCAATGGAAATGAATAAAAGCAGACAGTATGAATTATGTACATGTGTATATCTGTATATGTCTCTGTGTGTATATATATGTATATGTTGAGTTGCATAGGTATGTATATGTGCGTGTGTGGACATGTATGTATATACATGTGTATGTGGGTGGGTTGGGCCACTCTTTCATCTGTTTCCTTGCGCTACCTCGCTAACACAGGAGACAGCAACAAAGCAAAATATATATACATATATATTATTTATTATTATTATTGTGCTTTGTCGCTGTCTCCCACGTTAGCGAGGTAGCACAAGGAAACAGACGAAAGAATGGCCCAACTCATAAATAAAAAAAAAAATATACATATACACACACAGACATATACATATATACACATGAACATAATTCATACTGCCTGCCCTTATTCATTCCCGTCACCACCCCGCCACACGTGAAATGACAACCCCCTCCCACTGCATGTGTGCGAGGAAGCACTAAGAACAGACAACAAAGACCACATTTGTTCACATTCAGTCTCTAGCTGTCATGTATAATGCAACGAAACAACAGCTCCCTTTATACCACATCGTTCCTATTCACTCCATTCCTTGAACACCTTTCACCCTCCTGCATGTTCAGGCCCCGATCACTCAAAATCTTTTTCAATCAATCCTTCCACCTTCAATTTGGTCTCCCACTTCTCCTCATTCCCTCCACCTCTGACACATAATATCCTCTTGGACAATCTTTCCTCACTCATTCTTTCCTTGTGACCAAACCATTTCAAAACACCCTCTTCTGCTCTCTCAACCACTCTTTTTATTACCACACATCTCTCTTGCCCTTTCATTACTTACTTGATCAAACCACCTCACACCACATTCTCCTCATACATCTCATTTCCAGCACATCCACCCTCCTCCGCACAACTTTAATCTATAGCCCATGCCTCGCAACCATATAACATTGTTGGAATCACTATTACTTCAAACATACCCATTTTTTCCTTTCCAAGATATCCTTCTCGACTTCCACACATTCTTCAAAGCTCCCAGAACTTCAGCCCCTCCCCCATCCTTTGATTCACTTCCGCTTCCATGGTTCCATCCACTCCCAGATTTCTAAAACACTTCACTTCCTCCAGGTTTTTTCCATTCAAACTTACCTCCCAAATGACTTGTCCTTCAACCCTACTGTACCTAATAACCTTGCTCTTATTCACATTTATTCTCAGCATTCTTCTTTCACACACTTTACTAAACTCTGTCACCAGCTTCTGCAGTGTTTCACCCGAATCAGCCACCAGCCCTGTATCATCAGCGAAACAACCACTGACTTACTTCCCAAGCTCTCTCATCCACAACAGAATGCATACTTGCCCCTCATTCCAAAACTTGCATTCACCTCCCTAACAACCCAATCCATAAACAAAATAAACAACCATGGAGACATCACATACCCCTGCCACAAACCAACATTCACTGAGAACCAATCACTTTCCTTTCTTCCTACACATACACATACCTTACATCCTCGATAAAAACTTTTCAATGCTTCTAACAACTTGCCTCCCACACCATATATTCTTAATACCTTCCACAGAGCATCTCTATCAACTCTTATCATATGCCTTCTCCAGATCCATAAATGCTACAAACAAATCCATTTGCTTTTCTAAGTATTTCCCACATACATTTTTCAAATCAAACACTTGATCCATACATCCTCTACTACCTCTGAAACCACACTGCTCTTCCCCAGTCTGATACTCTGTACATGCCTTCACCCTCTCAATCAACAACCTCCCATATAATTTCCCAGGAATACTCAACAAACTTATACCTCTGTAATTTGAGCACGCACTTTTATCCCCTATGCCTTTGTACAATGGCACTATGCAAGCATTCCACCAGTCCTCAGGCACGTCACCATGAGTCATACATACATTAAAAAACCTTATCAACCAGTCAACAATACAGTCACACCCTTTTTTAATGAATTCCACTGCAATACCATCCAAACCCGCTGCCTTGCCGGCTTTCATCTTACGCAAAGCTTTTACTACCTCTTCTCTGTTTACCAAATCATTCTCCCCAACCCTCTCACTTTGCATACCACCTTGACCAAAACACCCTATACCTGCCACTCTATTATCAAACACATTCAACAAACCTTCAAAATACTCACCAGTCCTCAGGCACCTCACCATGAGTCATACATACATTAAATAGCCTTACCAACCAGTCAACAATACAATCACCCCCTTTTTTAAGAAATTCCACTGCAATACCATCCAAACCAGCTGCCTTGCCGGCTTTCATCTTACGCAAAGCTTTTACTACCTCTTCTATATTTACCAAATCATTCTCCCTAACCCTCTCACTTTGCACACCACCTCGACCAAAACACCCTATACCTGCCACTCTATTATCAAACACATTCAACAAACCTTCAAAATATTCACTCCACCTCCTTCTCACATCACCACTACTTGTTATCACCTCCCAATTAGCCCCCTTCACTGATGCTCTCATTTGTTCCCTTGTCTTACACATTTTATTTTCCTCCTTCCAAAACATCTTTTTACTCTCCCTAAAATTTAATGATACTTTCTCACCCCAACTCTCATTTGCTCTCTTTTTCACCAGCTGCCTCTTTCTTTTATACATTGCCCATTCATTTGCATTATTTCCCTGCAAAAATCATCCAAATGCCTCTCTCTTCTCTTTCACTAATAACCTTACTTCTTCATCCCACCACTCATGACCCTTTCTAATCTGCCCACCTCCCACGCTTCTCATGCCACAAGCATCTTTTGCGCAAGTCATCACTGCTTCCCTTAATATATGCCATTCCTCCCCCACTCCCCTTACGTCCTTTGTTCTCACCTTTTTCCATTCTGTACTCAGTCTCCCCTGGTACTTCCTCACACGTCTCCTTCCCAAGCTCACTCACTCTCACCACTCTCTTCACCCCAACATTCTCTCTTCTTTTCTGAGAACCTCTACATATCTTCACCTTTGCTTCCACAAGATAATGATCAGACATCCCTCCAGTTGCACCTCTCAGCACATTAACATCCAAAAGTCTCTCTTTCACACACCTATCAATTAACATTTAATCCAATAATGCTCTCTGGCCATCTCTCCTACTTACATATGTATACTTATGTATATCTCTCTTTTTAAACCAGGTATTCCCAATCACCAGTCCTTTTTCAGCATATAAATCTACAAGCTCTTACCATTTCCATTTACAACACTGAACACCCCAATGTACACCAGTTATTCCCTCAACTGCCACATTACTCACCTTTGCATTCAAATCATCCATCACTATAACCTGGTCACGTGCATCAAAACTACTAACACACTCACTCAGGTGCTCCCAAAACACTTGCCTCTCATGATCTTTCTTCTCATGTCCAGGTGCAAATGCACCAATAATCACCCATCTCTCTCCTTCAACTTTCAGTTTTACCCATATCAATCAAGAGTTTACTTTCTTACACTCTATCACATACTCCCACCACTCCTGTTTCAGGAGTAGTGCTACTCCCTCCCTTGCTCTTGTCCTCTCACTAACCCCTGAGTTTACTCCCAAGACATTCCCAAACCACTCTTCCCATTTACCCTTGAGCTTCGTTTCACTCAGAGCCAAAACATCCAGGTTCCTTTCCTCAAACATACTACCTATCTCTCCTTTTTTCTGATCTTGGTTACATCCACACACATTTAGACACCCCAATCTGAGCCTTCGAGGAGGATGAGCATTCCCCACATAACCCCTTCTTCTGTTTCCCCATTTAGAAAGTTAAAATACAAGGAGGGGAGGGTTTCTAGCCCCCTACTCCTGTTCCCTTTAGTCGCCTTCTACGACACGTGAGAAATGCATCTGAAGTATTCTTTCTCCCCTATCCCCAGGGATATATATGTATATATATAAATATATATATATATATATATATATATATATATATATATATATATATATATATATATATATATATATATATTATATATATCATCTTTTATTTTTTTATTATACCTTGTCGCTGTCTCCCGCGTTTGCGAGGTAGCGCAAGGAAACAGATGAAAGAAATGGCCCAACCCCCCCCATACACATGTATATACATACGTCCACACACGCAAATATACATACCTACACAGCTTTCCATGGTTTACCCCAGACGCTTCACATGCCTTGATTCAATCCACTGACAGCACGTCAAGCCCGGTATACCACATCGCTCCAATTCACTCTATTCCTTGCCCTCCTTTCACCCTCCTGCATGTTCAGGCCCCGATCACACAAAATCTTTTTCACTCCATCTTTCCACCTCCAATTTGGTCTCCCTCTTCTCCTCGTTCCCTCCACCTCCGACACATATATCCTCTTGGTCAATCTTTCCTCACTCATTCTCTCCATGTGCCCAAACCACTTCAAAACACCCTCTTCTGCTCTCTCAACCACGCTCTTTTTATTTCCACACATCTCTCTTACCCTTACGTTACTCACTCGATCAAACCACCTCACACCACACATTGTCCTCAAACATCTCATTTCCAGCACATCCATCCTCCTTCGCACAACTCTATCCATAGCCCACGCCTCGCAACCATACAACATTGTTGGAACCACTATTCCTTCAAACATACCCATTTTTGCTTTCCGAGATAATGTTCTCAACTTCCACACATTCTTCAAGGCCCCCAGAATTTTCGCCCCCTCCCCCACCCTATGATCCACTTCCGCTTCCATGGTTCCATCTGCTGCCAGATCCACTCCCAGATATCTAAAACACTTCACTTCCTCCAGTTTTTCTCCATTCAAACTCACCTCCCAATTGACTTGACCCTCAACCTTACTGTACCTAATAACCTTGCTCTTATTCACATTTACTCTTAACTTTCTTCTTCCACACACTTTACCAAACTCAGTCACCAGCTTCTGCAGCTTCTCACATAAATCAGCCACCAGCGCTGTATCATCAGTGAACAACAACTGACTCACTTCCCAAGCTCTCTCATCCCCAACAGACTTCATACTTGCCCCTCTTTCCAAAACTCTTGCATTCACCTCCCTAACAACCCCATCCATAAACAAATTAAACAACCATGGAGACATCACACACCCCTGCCGCAAACCTACATTCACTGAGAACCAATCACTTTCCGCTCTTCCTACACGTACACATGTCTCACATCCTCGATAAAAACTTTTCACTGCTTCTAACAACTTTCCTCCCACACCATATATTCTTAATACCTTCCACAGAGCATCTCTATCAACTCTATCATATGCCTTCTCCAGATCCATAAATGCTACATACAAATCCAATTGCTTTTCTAAGTATTTCTCACATACATTCTTCAAAGCAAACACCTGATCCACACATCCTCTACCACTTCTGAAACCACACTGCTCTTCCCCAATCTGATGCTCTGTACATGCCTTCACCCTCTCAATCAATACCCTCCCATATAATTTGCCAGGAATACTCAACAAACTTATACCTCTGTAATTTGAGCACTCACTCTTATCCCCTTTGCCTTTGTACAATGGCGCTATGCACGCATTCCGCCAATCCTCAGGCACCTCACCATGAGTCATACATACATTAAATAACCTTACCAACCAGTCAACAATACAGTCACCCCCTTTTTTAATAGATTCCACTGCAATACCATCCAAACCTGCTGCCTTGCCGGCTTTCATCTTCTGCAAAGCTTTCACTACCTCTTCTCTTTTCACCAAATCATTTTCCCTAACCCTCTCACTTTGCACACCACCTCGACCAAAACACCCTATATCTGCCACTCTTATCATCAAACACATTCAACAAACCTTCAAAATACTCACTCCATCTCCTTCTCACATCACCACTACTTGTTATCACCTCCCCATTTGCGCCCTTCACTGAAGTTCCCATTTGCTCCCTTGTCTTACGCACTTTATTTACCTCCTTCCAGAACATCTTTTTATTCTCCCTAAAATTTAATGATACTCTCTCACCCCAACTCTCATTTGCCCTTTTTTTCACCTCTTGCACCTTTCTCTTGACCTCCTGTCTCTTTCTTTTATACATCTCCCACTCAATTGCATTTTTTCCCTGCAAAAATCGTCCAAATGCCTCTCTCTTCTCTTTCACTAATACTCTTACTTCTTCATCCCACCACTCACTACCCTTTCTAATCAACCCACCTCCCACTCTTCTCATGCCACAAGCTTCTTTTGCGCAATCCATCACTGATTCCTGATATATATATATATATATATATATATATATATATATATATATATTATTTATTTTATTATACTTCGCCGCTGTCTCCCGCGTTTGCGAGGTAGCGCATATATATATATATATATATATATATATATATATATATATATATATATATATATATATATATATATATATATTCTTTTTTCATATTATACTTCCTCGCTGTCTCCCATGTTTGTGAGATGGCGCAAGGAAACAGATGAAAGAATGACCCAACCCACCCACAGACACATGAGCATGCCTACATGTCCACACATGCACACAGACATACCTACACATTTCAACGTATACATATATCTTTTCTTTTCTTTCAAACTATTCGCCATTTCCCGCATTAGCGAGGTAGCGTTAAGAACAGAGGACTGGGCCTTTGAGGGAATACCCTGACCTGGCACAATTCTCTGTTCCTTCTTTGGAGAAAAAAAAAAAAAAAAAAAAAAAAAAAACGAGAGGGGAGGATTTCCAGCCCCCCGCTTCCTCCCCTTTTAGTCGCCTTCTACGACACGCAGGGAATACGTGGGAAGTATTCTTAATCCCCTATCCCCAGGGATATATATATATATATACATATATATATATATATATATATATATATATATATATATATATATATATATATATATATATATATACATGCAGACATATACATATATACACATGTACATAATTCATACTTGCTACCTCTATTCATTCCTGTCGCCATCCCACCACACATGAAGAATGACATTCCCCTACCCCCACATGTGTACGAGGTAGCGCTAGGAAGAGACAACAAAGGCCCCATTTGTTCACACTCAGTCTCTAGTTGTTGTGTATAATGCACCGAAACCATAGCTCCCTTTCCACATCCAGGCCCCACAAAACGTTTTATGGTTTACCCCAGACACTTCTCATGCCCTGGTTCAATCCATTGACAGCACGTCAACCCCGATATACTACACTGTTTGAATTCAATCTATTCCTTGCATGCCTTTCACCCTCCTGCATGTTCAGGCCCCAATCGCTCAAAATCTTTTCCACTCCATCTTTCCACCTCCAATTTGGTCTCCCACTTCTCCTCATTCCCTCCACCTCTAACACATATATCCTCTTTGTCAATCTTTCCTCATTCATTCTCTCCATGTGACCAAAGCATTTCAATACACCCTCTTCTGTTCTCTCAACCACACTCTTTTCATTACCACACATCTCTCTTACAACTTCATTACTTACTCAATCAAACTACGGCACACCCCATACTGTCCTCAAACATCTCATTTCCAACACATCCACCCTCCTCCACACAACCCCATCTACAGCCCACGCCCCGCAACCATATAACATTGTTGGAACCATTCCTTCAAACATACCCATTTTTGCTTTCCGAGATAATGTTCTTGACTTCCACACATTTTTCAACGCTCTCAGAACTTTCGCCCCCTACCCTACCCTGTGACTCACTTCCGCTTCCATGGTTCCATCCGCTGCCAAATCCACTCCCAGATATCTAAAACACTTCATTTCCTCCAGTTTTTCTCCGTTCAAACTTACCTCCCAATTGACTTGTCCCTCAACCCAACTGTATCTAATATCCTTACTCTTATTCACATTTACTCTCATCTTTCTTCTTTCAGAAGCTGGTGGCTGAGTTTGGTAAAGTGTTATTAGGTTATTAGGTACAGTAGGGTTGGGGGACAATTCAACCGGGAGGTAAGTTTGAATGGAGAAAAACTGGAGGAAGTGAAGTGTTTTAGATATCTAGGAGTGGATTTGGCAACGGATGGAACCATGGAAGCGGAAGTGAGTCACAGGGTGGGGGAGGTGGTGAAGGTTCTGGGAGAGTTGAAGAATGTGTGGAAGGCGAGAACATTATCTCGGAAAGCAAATATGTGTATGTTTGAAGGAAGAGTGATTCCAAAAATGTTATATGGTTGCGAGGCGTGGGCTATTGATAGGGTTGTTCACAGGAGGGTGAATGTGTTGGAAATGAGATGTTTGAGGACAATATGTGGTGTGACGTGGTTTGATCAAGTAAGTAATGAAAGGGTAAGAGAGATGTGGGGGAATAAAAAGAATGTGGTTGAAAAAGCAGAAGAGGGCATATTGAAATGCAGTGGTCACATGGAGAGAATGAGAGAGAAAAGATTGACAAAGAGGATATGTGTCAGAGGTGGAGGGAATGAAGAGAAGTGGGAGACCAAATTGGAGGTGGAAGGATGGAGTGAAAAAAGATTTTGAGCGATTGGGGCTTGAACATGCAGGAGGGTGAAAAGCATGCAAGAAATAGAGTGAAGTGAAATGATGTGGTATACCGGGGTCGACATGCTGTCAATGGATTGAACCAGGGCATGTGAAGCATCTGAGGTAAACCATGAAAAGTTTTGTGCACCCTGGATGTGGAAAGGGAGCTGTGGTTTTGGTGCATTATACATGACAGCAAGAGAATGAGTGTGAATGAGTGTGGCCTTTGTTGTCTTTTCCTAGCACTACTTCAGGCGCATGCGGGGGAGGGGGGTGTCATTTCATGTGTGGCAGGGTGGCGACAGGAATGAATAAAGACAGCAAGTATGAATTATGTACATGTGTATATATGTATATGTCTGTGTATGTATATATATGTATACATTGAAATGTATAGGTATGTATATGTGCGTGTGTAGACGTGTATGCATATACATGTGTTTGTTGGTGGCTAGGGCCATTCTTTCATCTGTTTCCTTGTGCTATCTTGCTAATGTAGGAGACAGCGACTGGGAACCAATCATTTTCCTCTTCCTACTCGTACTCGTACTCGTACACATGTCTTCCATCCTCAATAAAAACTTTTCAATGCTTCTAACAACTTACCTTCCCCACCATATACTCTTAATACCTTCCTCAAAGCATCTCTATCAACTCTATCATATGCCTTCTCCAGATCCATAAATGCTACATTCAAATACATCTGTTTTTCTACGTATTTTCAAAGCAAACACCTGATCCAAACATCCTCTAGCACTTCTAAAACCACACTACTCTTCCCCAATCTGATGCACTGTATATGCCCTCACCCTCTCAATCAATATCCTCCCATATAATTTCCCAGGTATACTCAACAAATTTATACCTCTGTAATCTGAACACTCACCTTTATCCCCTTTGCCTTTGTACAATGGCACTATGCATGCATTCCGCCAATCCTCAGGCACTTCACCATGAGCCATACACACAATGAATATCCTCACCAACCAATCAACAACACAGTCACCCCTTTTTTGATAAATTCCATTGCAATACCATCCAAACCTGCTGCCTTGCCGGCTTTCACCTTCCACAAAGCTTTCACTACCTTTTCTCTGTTTACAAAATCATTCTCCCTGACCCTCTCCCTTCACACACTACCTTGACCAAAACACCCTATATCTGCCACTCTATCATCAGACACATTCAACAAACCTTCAAAATACTCACTCCATCTCCTTCCCACTTCACCACTACTTGTTACCACTTCCCCATTTGCCCCCTTCACTGATGTTCCCATTTGTTCTCTTGTCTTACACACTTTATTTACCTCCTTCCAAAATATCTTATTCTCCCTAAAATCTAATGATACTCGCTCACCCTAACTCAAGTTGCCCTCTTTTCACCTCTTGCACCTTTCTTTTGACCTCCTGCCTCTTTCTTTTATATATCTCCCAGGCATTCGCACTACTTCCCTGCAAAAATTGTCCCAACTTCTCTTTCTTCTCTTTCACTAACAATCTTACTTCTTCATCCCACCACTCACTACCCTTTCTAATCTGTCCACTTCCCACACTTCTCATGCCACAAGCATCATTTGCACAAGCCATCACTGCTTCCCCAAATACATCTCATTCCTCCCCCACTCCTCTTACGTCCTTTGCTCTCACATTTTACCATTCTGCACTCAATCTCTCATGGTACTTCCTCACACAAGTCTCCTTTCCAAGCTCACTTACTCTCACCACTCTCTTCACCCCAACATTATCTCTTCTTTTCTGAAAACCTTTACAAATCTTCACCTTTGCCTCCACAAGATAATGATCAGACATCTCTCCAATTGCACCTCTCAGCACATTAACATCCAAAAGTCTCTCTTTCACCCACCTATCAATTAACACGTAATCTAATAATGCTCTCTGACCATCTCTCCCACCTACATATGTATACTTATGTATTTCTTTTTTTTTTTTTCTATTCGCCATTTCCCGCATTAGCGAGGTAGCGTTAAGAACAGAGGACTGGGCCTTTGAGGGAATATCCTCATATGGCCCCCTTCTCTGTTCCTTCTTTTGGAAAATTTAAAAAAAAATGAGAGGGGAGGATTTCCAGCCCCCCGCTCCCTTCCCTTTTAGTCGCCTTCTACGACATGCAGGGAATACGTGGGAAGTATTCTTTCTCCCCTATATATATTTATCTATTTATTCATTTCGCCCTGTCGCTGCCTCCCGCGTCAGCGAGGCAGCGCAAGGAAACAGACGAAAGAATGGCCCAACCCACCCACATACACATGTATATACATACACGTCCACACACACCACATATACACACCTATACATCTCAACGCATACATATATATACACACACAGACATACACACATATACCCATGTACATAATTCATACTGTCTGCCTTTATTCATTCCCATCGCCACCCCGCCACACATGGAATAACAACATCCTTCCCCCTCATGTGTGTGAGGTAGTGCTAGGAAAAGACAACAAATGCACCGAAACCACAGCTCCCTTTCCACATCCAGGCCCCACAGAACTTTCCATGGTTTACCCTAAACGCTTCACATGCCCTGGTTCAATCCATTGACACCATGTCGACCCCAGTATACCACATCGTTCCAATTCACTCTATTCCTTGTACGCCTTTCACCCTCCTGCATGTTCAGGCCCCGATCACTCAAAATCTTTTTTCACTCCATCTTTCCCCCTCCAATTTGGTCTCCCACTTCTCCTCGTTCCCTCCATCTTTGACACGTACATCCTCTTTGTTAATCCTCCTTACTCATCCTCACGAGTCCAAATTATTTCAACAAAGCCACTTCTGCTCTCTCAACCACTCTTTTTATTACCACACATATCTTTTACCCTTTCATTACTTAGTCAATCAAACCACATATATTTTATTTCATATATATTTGTCATTTCCCATATCAGTGAGGTAGTGTGAAGAACATGAGGATAGAGGACAAAGAGGATATATGCATCAGAAGTGGAGGGAACAATCACCCCGCCAATTAATACCAATTTCTCAACTGCCCATATCCCATATCTCTTGCACATGCTATCACTGCTTCACTAAATATCTCCCATTCCCCTTGCTTCATTTGCTTACAACTTTAGCTATTCTATACCCAATCTCTTCTAGTATTTCACACACACACACACACACCTCTTTTTTCCAAGCTCATTTCTTTCTCACCCTCTTCTCATTCATATTAGTTTCCCCTCCCAACACATTAACATCTAGGAGTCTATCTTTTGCACACCTATAAATTTGTACAGAGTCCAACACTTCTCTCTGACCAGGTTCCCTACTCACTGATGAATACTTATGTATATCTCTCTTTTTAAACCAGGTATTCCCAATCACAAGTCCTTTTTCAGCACATAAATCTACAAGGTCTTCACCATTTCCATTTACAACACTGAATACCCATGTACACCATTTATACCCTCAACTGCCACATTACTCACCTTTGCATTCAAATCACCCATCACTATGACCGGTCTCGTGCATCAAAACTGCTAACTCACTCACTCAGCTGTTCCCAAAACACTTGCTTCTCATGATCTTCCTTATGACCAAGTGAACAGGCACCAACAATTACCCATCTCTCTCCATCCACTTTCAGTTTTACCTATATCAATCTAAAGTTTATTTTCTTACACTCTATCACATACTCCCACAACTCCTGCTTCAGGAATAATGCTACTCCTTCCTTTGCTCTTGTCCTCTCACCAACCCCTGACTTTACTACCAAGACATTCCTAAACCACTCTTCCCCTTTACCCTTGAGCTTCGTTTCACTCAGAGCCAAAACATCCATGTTCCTTTTCTCAAACATACTACCTATCTCTCCTTTTTTCTCATCTTGGTTACATCCACACACATTTAGACATCCCAATCTGAGCCTTCGAGGGAAGTACTGCAAATGATTGGGAGATGCATAAAAGAAAGCAGCAAGAGGTGAAGAGAAAGGTGCAAGAATTGAAAAAGATCGCAAATGAGAGTTGGGGTTAAATAGTATCATTTTAGTGAGAAACTGCAGAAACTGGTGACTGAGTTTGGTAAAATGTGTGAAAGAAGAAAGCTGAGAGTAAATGTGAATAAGACCAAGGTTATTAGCTTCAGTAGGGTTGATGGACAAGTTAATTGGGAGGTAAGTTTGAGTGGAGAAAAACTGAAGTGTTTTAGATATCTGGGAGGGGATTTAGCAGCGGATGGAACCATGGGAGTGGAAGTGAGTCAAAAGGTGGGGAGGGGACGAAGGGTTTGGAAGCATTGAAGAATGTGTGGAAGGTGAGAATGTTATCTCGGAGAGCAAAAATGGGTATGTTTGAAGGAATAGTGGTTCCAACAATGTTATATGGCTGTGAGGTGTGGGCTATAGATAGGGTTGTGCAGAGGAGGGTGGATGTGTTGGAAATGAGATGTTTGAGGACAATATGTGGTGTGAGGTGGTTTGATCAACTAAGTAATGAAAGGGTAAAAGAGATGTGTGGTAATAAAAAGAGTGTGGTTGACAGAGCAGAAGAGGGAGTATTGAAATTTGTATGGTCACATGGAGAGACCAAGGTGGAAGGATGGAGTGAAAAAGATTTTGAGTGATTGGGGCCTAAACATACAGGAGGGAGAAAGGCAAGCAAGGAATAGAGTGAACTGGAATGATGTGGTACACCGGGGTGGAATTGCTGTCAATGGATTGAATCAGGGCATGTGAAGTGTCTGGGGTAAAGTTTTGTGGGCCTGGATGTGGAAAGGGAGCTGTGGTTTTGGTGCATTACACATGACAGCTAGAGACTGAGTATGAATGAATGTGGCCATTGTTGTCCTTTCCTAGCACTACCTCGCACGCCCATGGGGGGGAGGGGGTGCCATTTCATGTGTGGCGGGGTGGCAACGGTAATGGATGAAGGCAGCAAGTATGAATATGTATGTGTATATATGTAGATGTCTGTGTATGTATATGTATGTATACGTTGAAATGTATAGGTGTGTATATGTGTGTGTGTGGGCGTGTATGTATATACATGTTTATGTGGGTGGGATGGGCCATTCTTTCGTCTGTTTCCATGTGTTATCTTGTAAACGTGGGAGACAGCGACAAAGTATTACAAAAAAATAAATATTCTTCCATACCAGAGGGTGAAAGGTGTGCAAGGAATAGAGTGAATTGGAATGATGTGGTACACCGGGTCGATGTGCTGTTAATAGATTGAACCAGGGCATGTGAAGCATCTGGGGTAAACCATGGAAAGTTTTGTGGAGCCGGGATGTGGAAAGGGAGCTGTGGTTTCAGTGCATTACACATGACAGCTAGAGACTGGTTGTGAACAAATGTGGCCTTTGTTGTCTTTTCCTTCTGCTACCTCGCGCATGTGCAGGGGGGAGGGGGTGCTGTTTTTCATTTGTGGTGGGGTGGTGTCAGAATGGATAAAGGCAGCAAGTATGAGTATGTACATGTGTATATATATATCTGAGTAGGTATATGTATACATTAAAATGTATAGGTAAGTTTATGTGCATGTGTGGGTGTTTATCTGTATACATGTGTATTTTGGGTGGGTTGGGCCTTTTCTTCGTCTGTTTCCTTGCGCTACCTCGCTGACGCGGGAGACAGCGACTAAGTATAATAAAAAAAATAGATGAATACAAAGATGTTTTGGAAGGAGTTAATAACGTGTGTAAGACAAGAGAACAAATGGGAACATCGGTGAAGGGAGCAGGTGGGGAAGTGATAACAGATAGTGATGGAGTGTGAAAGAGATGGAGTGAGTATTTTGAAGGTTTGTTGAATGTGTTTGATGATATAGGGCCACATATAGGGCGTTTTGGTCAGGGTGGTGTACGAAAAAAGAGGGTCAGGGAGAATGACGAGGTGAAGAGAGAAGTAGTAGTGAAAGCTTTGCGAAAGATGAAATCAGGCAAGGCGGCAGGTTTAGATGGTACTGTAGTGGAATTCATAAAAAAGAAGGGGATGAGTGTGTTGCTGATTAGTTGGTAAGGATATTCAATGTATGTATGGACCATGGTGACGTGCATGAAGAATGGCAGAAAGCATGCATAGTGTTAATGTACAAAGGTAAAGGGGATAGAGGTGAGTGTTCAAATTACAGAGGTATAAGTTTACAAAGTA
Organism: Panulirus ornatus; assembly: GCF_036320965.1. Taxonomy (NCBI): domain Eukaryota; kingdom Metazoa; phylum Arthropoda; class Malacostraca; order Decapoda; family Palinuridae; genus Panulirus; species Panulirus ornatus. Next base: position 44,924,443 of record NC_092240.1, read on the forward strand.
TTCCTAGGAAACTATATGGGAGGGTATTGATAGAGAGGGTCAAGGCAGGTACAGAGCATCAGATTGGGGAAGAGCAGTGTGATTTCTGAAGTGGAAGAGGATGTGTGGATCAGGTGTTTGCTTTGAAGAATGTATGTTTTTCCAATAATATCAATTATTTTATATTTTATTATACTTTGTCGCTGTCTCCCGCGTTTGCGAGTTAGCGCAAGGAAACAGACGAAAGAAATGGCCCAACCCCGCCCCGTACACATGTATATACATACGTCCACACACGCAAATATACATACCTACACAGCTTTCTATGGTTTACCCCAGACGCTTCACATGCCTTGATTCAATCCACTGACAGCACGTCAACCCCGGTATACCACATCGCTCCAATTCACTCTATTCCTTGCCCTCCTTTCACCCTCCTGCATGTTCAGGCCCCGATCACACAAAATCTTTTTCACTCCATCTTTCCACCTCCAATTTGGTCTCCCTCTTCTCCTCGTTCCCTCCACCTCCGACACATATATCCTCTTGGTCAATCTTTCCTCACTCATTCTCTCCATGTGTCCAAACCACTTCAAAACACCCTCTTCTGCTCTCTCAACCACGCTCTTTTTATTTCCACACATCTCTCTTACCCTTACGTTACTCACTCGATCAAACCACCTCACACCACACATTGTCCTCAAACATCTCATTTCCAGCACCTCCATCCTCCTGCGCACAACTCTATCCATAGCCCACGCCTCGCAACCATACAACATTGTTGGAACCACTATTCCTTCAAACATACCCATTTTTGCTTTCCGAGATAATGTTCTCGACTTCCACACATTCTTCAAGGCCCCCAGAATTTTCGCCCCCTCCCCCACCCTATGATCCACTTCCGCTTCCATGGTTCCATCCGCTGCCAGATCCACTCCCAGATATCTAAAACACTTCACTTCCTCCAGTTTTTCTCCATTCAAACTCACCTCCCAATTGACTTGACCCTCAACCCTACTGTACCTAATAACCTTGCTCTTATTCACATTTACTCTTAACTTTCTTCTTCCACACACTTTACCAAACTCAGTCACCAGCTTCTGCAGTTTCTCACATGAATCAGCCACCAGCGCTGTATCATCAGCGAACAACAACTGACTCACTTCCCAAGCTCTCTCATCCCCATCAATCATCTCATCTCATCTCATCAATGTGTTCAGTATTTACCATACAATGCAATTCAACCATTTTGTATCAGACTGATCTTTTTATTTATTTTGCTTTGTCGCTGTCTCCCACGTTAGCAAGGTAACACAAGGAAACAGATGAAAGAATGGCCCAACCCACCCACATACACATGTATATACATACACGTCCACACACGCAAATGTACATACCTATACATCTCAACGTATACATATATATACACACATTCCTCACGTGTTGTAGAAGGCGACTAAAGGGGATGGAAGTGGGGGCTGGAAACCCTCCCCTCCTTGTATTTTGACTTTCTAAAAAGGGAAACAGAAGAAGGAGTCACACGAGGAGTGCTCATCCTCCTCGAAGGATCAGATTGGGGTGTCTAAATGTATGTGGATGTAACCAAGATGAGAAAAAAGGAGAGATAGGTAGTATGTTTGAGGAAAGGAACCTGGATGTTTTGGCTCTGAGTGAAACGAAGCTCAAGGGTAAAGGGGAAGAGTGGTTTGGGAATGTCTTGGAAGTAAAGTCAGGGGTTAGTGAGAGGACAAGAGCAAGGGAAGGAGTAGCACTACTCCTGAAACAGGAGTGGTGGGAGTATGTAACAGAGTGTAAGAAAGTAAACTCTAGACTGATATGTGTAAAATTGAAAGTGGATGGAGAGAGATGGGTGATTATTGGTGCATATGCACCTGGGCATGAGAAGCAAGTGTTTTGGGAGCAGCTGAGTGAGTGTGTTAGTAGTTTTGATACACGTGACCGGGTTATACTGATGGGTGATTTGAATGCAAAGGTGAGTAATGTGGCAGTTGAGGGAATCATTGGTCTACATGGGGTGTTCAGTGCTGTAAATGGAAATGGTGAAGAGCTTGTAGATTTATGTGCTGAAAAAGGACTGGTGATTGGGAATACCTGGTTTAAAAAGCGAGATATACATAAGTATACATACATAAGTGGGAGAGATGGCTAGAGAGCGTTATTGGATTACGTGTTAATTGATGGGCGTGCGAGAGAGACTTTTGGGTGTTAATGTGCTGAGAGGTGCAACTGGAGGGATGTCTGATCATTACCATGTGGAGGCGAAGGTGAAGATTTGTAGAGGTTTTCAGAAAAGAAGAGAGAATGTTGGGGTGAAAAGAGTGGTGAGAGTAAGTGAGCTTGGGAAGGAGACTTATGTGAGGAAGTACCAGGAGAGACTGAGTATAGAATGGAAAAAGGTGAGAACAAAGAACATAAGGGGAGTGGGGGAGGAATGGGATGTATTTAGGGAAGCAGTGATGGCTTGCGCAAAAGATGCTTGCGGCATGAGAAGCGTGGGAGGTGGGCAGATTAGAAAGGGTAGTGAGTGGTGGGATGAAGATGTAAGATTATTAGTGAAAGAGAAGAGAGAGGCATTTGGACGACTTTTGCTGGGAAAAAATGCAAATGACTGGGAGATTTATAAAAGAAAGAGGCAGAAGGTGAAGAGAAAGGTGCAAGAGGTGAAAAAGAGGGCAAATGAGAGTTGGGGTGAGAGAGTATCATCAAATTTTAGGGAGAATAAAAAGATGTTTTGGAAGGAGGTAAATAAAGTGCATAAGACAAGGGAACACATGGGAACTTCAGTGAAGGGGGCTAATGGGGAGGTGATAACAAGTAGTGGTGATGGGAGAAGGAGATGAAGTGAGTATTTTGAAGGTTTCTTGAATGTGTTTGATGATAGAGTGGCAGATATAGGGTGTTTTGGTCGAGGTGGTGTGCAAAGTGAGAGGGTTAGGGAAAATGATTTGGTAAACAGAGAAGAGGTAGTAAAAGCTTTGCGGAAGATGAAAGCTGGCAAGGCAGCGGGTTTGGATGGTACTGAAGTGGAATTTATTATAAAAGGGGGTGACTGTATCGTTGACAGGTTGGTAAGGTTATTTAATGCATGTATGACTCATGCTGAGGTGCCTGAGGATTGGCAGAATGCTTGCAGAGTGCCATTGTACAAAGGCAAAGGGGATAAAATGTATGCTCAAATTATAGAGGTATAAGTTTGTTGAGTATTCCTGGTAAATTATATGGGAGGGTATTGATTGAGAGGGTGAAGGCATGTACAGAGCATCAGAGTGGGGAAGAGCAGTGTGGTTTCAGAAGTGGTAGAGGATGTGTGGATCAGGTGTTTGCTTTGAAGAACGTATGTGAGAAATACTTAGAAAAGCAAATGGATTTGTATGCAGCATTTATGGATCTGGAGAAGGCATATGATAGAGTTGATAGATATGCTCTGTGGAAGGTATTAAGAATATATGGTGTGGGACGCAAGTTGTTAGAAGCAGTGAAAAGTTTTTATTGAGGATGTAAGGCATGTGTACATGTAGGAAGAGAGGAAAGTGATTGGTTCTCAGTAAATGTAGGTTTGCAGCAGGGGTGCTTGATGTTTCCATGGCTGTTTAATTTGTTTATGGATGGGGTTGTTAGGGAGGTGAATGCAAGAGTTTTAGAAAGAGGGGCAAGTATGCAGTGTTGTTGTGGATGAGAGAGCTTGGAAAGTGAGTCAGTTGTTGTTCACTGATGATACAGCACTGGTGGCTGATTCGTGTGAGAAACTGCAGAAGCTGGTGACTGAGTTTGGTAGTAAAGCGTGTGAAAGAAGAAAGCTGAGAATAAATGTGAATAATGAGCAAGGTTACTAGGTACAGTAGGGTTGAGGGACAAGTCAATTAGGAGGTAAGTTTGAATGGAGAAAAACTGGAGGAAGTGAAGTGTTTTAGATATGTGGAGGTGGATTCAGCAGCGGATGGAACCATGGAAGCGGAAGTGAATCATAGGGTGGGGGAGGGGGCAAAAGTTAAGGGAGCGTTGAAAAATGTGTGGAAGTCGAGAACATTATCTCGGAAAGCAAAAATGGGTATGTTTGAAGGAATAGTGGTTCCAACAATGTTATATGGTTGTGAAGTGTGGGCTATGGATAGAGTTGTGCAGAGGAGGGTGGATGTGTTGGAAATGAGATGTTTGAGGACAATATGTGGTGTGAGGTGGTTTGATCGAGTAGGCAATAATAGGGTAAGAGAGATGTGTGGTAATAAGAAGAGTGTGGTTGAGAGAGCAGAAGAGGGTGTTTTGAAATGGTTTGGTCACATGGAGAGAGTGAGTGAGGAAAGATTGACCAAGAGGATATATGTGTCAGAGGTGGAGGGAACGAGAAGTGGAAGACCAAATTGGAGGTGGAAAGATGGAGTGAAAAAGATTTTGAGTGATCGGGGCCTGAACATGGAGGAGGGTGAAAGGCGTGCAAGGGATAGAGTGAATTGGAACGATATGGTATACTGGGGTCGACGTGTTGTCAATGGATTGAACCAGGGCATGTGAAGCGACTGGGGTAAACCATGGAAAGTTTTGTGGGGCCTGGATGTGGAAAGGGAGCTGTGGTTTCGGTGCATTATTACATGACAGCTAGAGACTGAATGTGAACGAATGTGGCCTTTGTTGTCTTTTCCCAGCGCTACCTCATGCACATGAGGGGGGAGGGAGTTGATATTTCATGTGTGGCATGGTGGCGATGGGAATGAATAAGGGCAGACATTATGTATTATGTACATGCATATATATGTATATGTCTGTGTGTATATATATGTATACATTGAGATGTATAGGTATGTATATTTGCGTGTGTGCACATGTAGGTATATACACGTGTATGTGGGTGGGTTGGGCCATTCTTTCGTCTGTTTCCTTGCGCTACCTCACTAACGCGGGAGACAGCGACAAAGCAAAATAGATAAATATAAATAATTCATAGTCTGCCTTTTTTCATTCTCATCACCACCCTGCCACACATGAAATAAAAAAAACCCACCCCCTCATGTGTGCGAGGTAGCACTAGGAAAAGACAACAAAGGCCACATTCATTCACACTCAGTCTCTAGCTGTCATGTAATAATGCACCAAAACCACAGCTCCCTTTCCACATCCAGGCCCCACACAACTTTCCATGGTTTACCCCAGACACTTCACATGCCCTGGTTCAATCCATTGACAGCACGCCCACCCCGGTGTACCACATCGTTCCAATTCACTCTATTCCTTGCACGCCTTTCACCCTCCTGCATGTTCAGGCCCCGATCACTCAAAATCTTTTTCACTTCATCTTTCCACCTCCAATTTGGTCTCCCACTTCTCGTCGTTCCCTCCACCTCTGACACATATATCCTCTTGGTCAATCTTTCCTCACGCAATCTCTCCATGTGACCAAACCATTTCAAAATACCCTCTTTTGCTCTCTCAACCACAGACTGATCTTATTTTCATATAAAAGCTATCTAGTTTCTTTGTGTGATTTTCATATTCTACAATAATCTCCAAATTAGTATAATTTTGGTAAATATTCTTCCTCTCAACATTCAAGACCATACAAGACTATCTAGCTGGTAATTCAATCTCCTTTATCTTTTGTTTAATGCAGGAAATACCTTTTGTTTAATGTGGGAAATTTTAGCATCAGGGTTAACATGGATTAATCTCTAAGCTCTTGAATTCCTTGTCAGGTGAACCCAGGCAGAGTTAGGCTGTTCATTAACTAGCAGGTGATTAATGAATGATGAAAAACAGCAAGTCATGAGACTTCTGACCCCTGGTAAGCCTGAGATAATTGTCACTAGAGACAAATATCTAAAGGTTTTTTTCTACTCTAAAAGTCTTCTCAACTACACTGAGCCTGGCTGACTAACTAGTGACATAACAAGAAGCCTTGCAGAGAAAATGAAAATATATAACGGTAGAGGTAAGGAAAAAAGTATCTCAAAGTACAGTAAATTTCTTTCATTGTTACCTGGGAACATCCTCTTGTGTGAATCAACTAAGTTCCTCAGTCTCTGTTCAAACACACTAAAATCCCCCAGAAGGTCAGCCATACGAAGTCCATGCCTTCCGGCTTTACTAGAATAACATGGTCCAATACCTTTCTTGGTAGTGCCTAAGGTTGAAGTACCAGAATTATCCTTGGAACGTTCCTGTTCTTGTAACCCATCCACACTCTGGAAGGGATGGCAAAGAGGAATAAAATTTACAGTAGGATGAAACTATAATATAATTGAAGCTAACATCAACAGCCTACAGAGAGTATCATTAATGCCTGATACAGCCATAAATTTGAATACATAATTCACAGGTCATTCATGATCTATCATAAAACAAAGTTTTTAAAAATTCAAGACATTTCTCTTAAAACTAAATAGTGGTGCAATAAAGTAAGCATGTTTCTCTACTGTGATTAGACGTTTGCCAGTATACTGCTTGCCTCAGATTGAGTACATTCAGAAGGCCACACTGGACAATATGAAAGACAATAACAAAATGAAAATACATTGAGCCAATAATCACAGAATGCAATCATAATCTGCAAACATTTGTGCAAAACCTATGTAGCAGATAATAGTATGGGAAATCTAAATCTTACTTTCAAGCCAACACATCTATAAAAAAAAAAAGATATACTCATACATCGTGATATTTTCCCGAAGGCATTCACTTTTTTTTAACCTTTTACGGTAGTCAGTCATAACAATACTAAATGAAAATTGTTGTTTCTTCATACAGGGTACACTGTTTGTCATATACTGTTTTAGTAGTGTTCATGGATTGTGACTCAATAATATAAAAAGTTGATGAACAAGTCCCAAGTTTTTGATATTTCAGAGAATTACTCCTGCTTCTATTTTTCTTTCAGGTGCAACTGGGGGCCTATTTGTCATACACTATTTCAGTAATGTTCATGGCTTGCAACTCAATTATATTTTTTTTTTTTTTTTTTCATACTTTGTCGCTGTCTCCCGCGTTTGCGAGGTAGCGCAAGGAAACAGACGAAAGAAATGGCCCAACCCCCCCCCCATACACATGTACATACACACGTCCACACACGCAAATATACATACCTACACAGCTTTCCATGGTTTACCCCAGACGCTTCACATGCCTTGATTCAATCCACTGACAGCACGTCAACCCCTGTATACCACATCGCTCCAATTCACTCTATTCCTTGCCCTCCTTTCACCCTCCTGCATGTTCAGGCCCCGATCACACAAAATCTTTTTCACTCCATCTTTCCACCTCCAATTTGGTCTCCCTCTTCTCCTCGTTCCCTCCACCTCCGACACATATATCCTCTTGGTCAATCTTTCCTCACTCATTCTCTCCATGTGCCCAAACCATTTCAAAACACCCTCTTCTGCTCTCTCAACCACGCTCTTTTTATTTCCACACATCTCTCTTACCCTTACGTTACTTACTCGATCAAACCACCTCACACCACACATTTTCCTCAAACATCTCATTTCCAGCACATCCATCCTCCTGCGCACAACTCTATCCATAGCCCACGCCTCGCAACCATACAACATTGTTGGAACCACTATTCCTTCAAACATACCCATTTTTGCTTTCCGAGATAATGTTCTCGACTTCCACACATTTCTCAAGGCTCCCAAAATTTTCGCCCCCTCCCCCACCCTATGATCCACTTCCGCTTCCATGGTTCCATCCGCTGACAGATCCACTCCCAGATATCTAAAACACTTCACTTCCTCCAGTTTTTCTCCATTCAAACTCACCTCCCAATTGACTTGACCCTCAACCCTACTGTACCTAATAACCTTGCTCTTATTCACATCTACTCTTAACTTTCTTCTTCCACACACTTTACTAAACTCAGTCACCAGCTTCTGCAGTTTCTCACATGAATCAGCCACCAGCGCTGTATCATCAGCGAACAACAACTGACTCACTTCCCAAGCTCTCTCATCCCCAACAGACTTCATACTTGCCCCTCTTTCCAGGACTCTTGCATTTACCTCCCTAACAACCCCATCCATAAACAAATTAAACAACCATGGAGACATCACACACCCCTGCCGCAAACCTACATTCACTGAGAACCAATCACTTTCCTCTCTTCCTACATGTACACATGCCTTACATCCTCGATAAAAACTTTTCACTGCTTCTAACAACTTTCCTCCCACACCATATATTCTCAATTATATAAACTTGAAAAATCCACAGTTTTTGATATTTCAGGGAATTACTCCAGCTTCTACTTTCCTTTGAAGTGTAACTGAGGGCCTGTGCTGTGCAATATTTACAATCAAAACACAACCGCATCAGGTCCATTTACACCATTTTCAAATTTACGTGAGCATGTTTGGAATAACGGTGTTGCCAATGCTGCACAAGAATCCCACATACACATGGTATGGACAGAGTCTATAGTCGTGGAGTGCTACAGTATACTGAATACTGCGCATATTTGGTCCCTAACGTCAAGCCACCAAGGTATCTTTTAATTCTCCAGGTAACAGTGGTGCTAAGAAGTGTAAGGCCATAATAGTTTATGATGGATGTGCTCAAATGTTATGAGAAAGGTGAATTAACAGATATTAAGAGAGCCCTTAGATTTAATGAATGACTACTTGTGACAAAAAAGAGAAGATCACGGAGATTGCAAAAAAGTGGAACATCAATCATTGCATCTATCTATATCTCTGACAACTGTTCCCTTCTGGAACTCCCTCAAAGGGGTGGCCTCAGCAATATTCTCTCCATAAGTAGTGAACTCCATAGCCACTTATCAGCCTTTAGTGTCTCATGCTTAACAGGCCACTGGCAGATGGCAAGTCTAGCACAGTGTTTGCAGAGGCTCTTACCTAATGTTCCTACTGACTAATTCTACATAATGCTCAAACCTAAATGTTCCATCATACTACTTCTAATTATTGCTCCTACCATTTTGCCAAAAGGCTGGGATAGCACATAGTGCTTATCACAGGAAAATATAGTTAGGAACAATGAGCTGTGCAAGTTAGTCAAGTGTTACATGCAACAAGGAGAGATTATATGGTTGCGGACAGAATGCCAGTAGTCCATGTGTAGGAAAGGCAGAAAGATAAGATGGCTACCTGGGTCAGAAGAGTGGAACTTGACAACCACTCAAGTGCTGGTTCACTACGCAGCTGTCACAAACACTCCTGATACCCAGGTGGGTAGTACTGGTAATATACTTCCTTCCCTGGTCATTGGCAGCCAACCATCTAATACCCCATATTGCCATATTGCCAAAGTTTGATTATAGAGAATGGAACAAATGTTGAGCACATGGATTAAATGAACTTCAAACACATAAAAATTTTCCTGTCAGCAAGCATATGGTACAAACAAAGACCTACAGTGTATACTATGACTTGGAAGCAGCAAAAGAAAAATAAAAGGAATATCAAGCAAGTTCTGGTTGGTTTGCTGGTTATAGTAAATGCTACAATTACAATAATATTAAAATGAGACTGCTTCTGCCGGCGTCACTGCTGCAGAAAATTTCAAGGGAACCCTTAAGACCATTCTCAAGGAAGGTAGTTATTCTCCCAAGAATATTCTAAACACGGATGAGACGAAGATTATTTGGAAGAGAATACCTTCCACAACATATATTTATCTTGAAATGAACACTGCAGCAGATTTCAAAGCTGCCAAGGATCATCTTATGTTACTTGTGAGGGGCAATGTCAAAGGTGAATTCAAAGTTAAACCATTAATGGACTACCATTCCGAAACTTCCAGTGCTCTTAAGGGATATATGAAGTAATCTTTGCCAAACTATTACTATTCTAGTCCAAAGGGTGGATAACAAAGTCTTCTATGATTAATTTGCTGCAAAACTCCCATGTACAGCTGAAGGAGTAGTGTGCAAAGGAGAATACGAGTTTTAAGATTCTCATTTTTCTCAATAATTCCCCAAGCCATCCACCTTCAATAAAGGGAATTAGTGAGAACATCAAAGTAGTCTTTCTTCCACCCAACACTATATCCCTAATCCAGCAACTATTTATGGAAAACATATGCAAAGCCTGTGAAGGCAGCAGAATGACCAAATGACTGAAGGAATTCTGGAAGTCATTCACCATCAGAAATACCACCATGATCATTGGGAAGCCCTAGAATGAAATCAGCACTGTTTGCAGGAACAGAGTGTGGCAGAAGCTTTGCCCTTAGGTTGTTAAAAAATTCCAGGTTTTTTTTATTAATATCAACACTTAATCAGCAGGTTTGGATGGTATTGCTGTGGAATTTATTAAAAAAGGGGGTGACTGTATTGTTGACTGGTTGGTAAGGTTATTTAATGTATGTATGACTCATGGTGAGGTGCCTGAGGATTGGCGGAATGCGTGCATAGTGCCATTGTACAAAGGCAAAGGGGATAAGAGTGAGTGCTCACATTACAGAGGTATAAGTTTGTTGAATATTCCTGGTAAATTATATGGGAGGGTATTGATTGAGAGGGTGAAGGCATGTACAGAGCATCAGATTGGGGAAGAGCAGTGTGGTTTCAGAAGTGGTAGAGGATGTGTGGATCAGGTGTTTGCTTTGAAGAATGTATGTGAGAAGTACTTAGAAAAGCAAATGGATTTGTATGTAGCATTTATGGATCTGGAGAAGGCATATGATAGAGTTGATAGAGATGCTCTGTGGAAGGTATTAAGAATATATGGTGTAGGAGGCAAGTTGTTGGAAGCAGTGAAAAGTTTTTATCGAGGATGTAAGGCATGTGTACGTGTAGGAAGAGAGGAGAGTGATTGGTTCTCAGTGAATGTAGGTTTGCGGCAGGGGTGTGTGATGTCTCCATGGTTGTTTAATTTGTTTATGGATGGGGTTGTTAGGGAGGTGAATGCAAGAGTTTTGGAAAGAGGGGCAAGTATGAAGTCTGTTGTGGATGAGAGAGCTTGGGAAGTGAGTCAGTTGTTGTTCGCTGATGATACAGCGATGGTGGCTGATTCATGTGAGAAACTGCAGAAGCTGGTGACTGAGTTTGGTAAAGTGTGTGAAAGAAGAAAGTTAAGAGTAAATGTGAATAAGAGCAAGGTTATTAGGTACAGTAGGGTTGAGGGTCAAGTCAATTGGGAGGTAAGTTTGAATGGAGAAAAACTGGAGGAAGTAAAGTGTTTTAGATATCTGGGAGTGGATCTGGCAGCAGATGGAACCATGGAAGCGGAAGTGAATCATAGGATGGGGGAGGGGGCGAAAATCCTGGGAGCCTTGAAGAATGTGTGGAAGTCGAGAACATTATCTCGGAAAGCAAAAATGGGTATGTTTGAAGGAATAGTGGTTCCAACAATGTTGTATGATTGCGAGGCATGGGCTATGGATAGAGTTGTGCGAAGGAGGGTGGATATGCTGGAAATGAGATGTTTGAGGACAATGTGTGGTGTGAGGTGGTTTGATCGAGTAAGTAATGTAAGGGTAAGAGAGATGTGTGGAAATAAAAAGAGCGTGGTTGAGAGAACAGAAGAGGGTGTTTTGAAATGGTTTGGGCACATGGAGAGAATGAGTGAGGAAAGATTGACCAAGAGGATATATGTGTCGGAGGTGGAGGGAACGAGGAGAAGTGGGAGACCAAATTGGAGGTGGAAAGATGGAGTGAAAAAGATTTTGTGTGATCGCGGCCTGAACATGCAGGAGGGTGAAAGGCGGGCAAGGAATAGAGTGAATTGGATCGATGTGGTATACCGGGGTTAACGTGCTGTCAATGGATTGAATCAGGGCATGTGAGGCGTCTGGGGTAAACCATGGAAAGTTGTGTGGGGCCTGGATGTGGAAAGGGAGCTGTGTTTTCGGGCATTATTGCATGACAGCTAGAGACTGAGTGTGAACAAATGGGGCCTTTGTTGTCTTTTCCTAGTGCTACCTCGCACACATGAGGGTGGAGGGGGATGGTATTCCATGTGTGGCGAGGTGGCGATGGGAATGAATAAAGGCAGACAGTGTGAATTGTGTGCATGGGTATATATGTATGTGTCTGTGTGTGTATATATATATGTACATTGAGATGTATAGGTATGTATATTTGCGTGTGTGGACATGTATGTATATACACTGTGTATGGGGGTGGGTTGGGCCATTTCTTTCGTCTGTTTCCTTGCGCTACCTCGCAAACACGGGAGACAGCGACAAAGCAAAATAATAAAAAAAAAAAAAATCATGAATGTGTGTACAAACTGGAAATGGTGAAAAATGTTGTCTTTGACAAGGCTACCTTAAAGGAGTTGCTCAAATGGCATAAAAAATATCTCTCAAATGATCTTCATATGGAGAGGGAACTTAAGAAATGAAACCCCCTAATCTACACATTTTTGATTACCAAACCATTTTCAAAAATGCAACCATTATGTAAATTGAAAGGTGCCATAGTAATAGGTGAGCCAAAAGTCCCTGTGCAACTACAACACAAACAATAAAACCACTTCATTCTTATCAATAATTTACAAGAAAAATGGATTGTGACTTCTGACATGCACAATGACCAACTTCCTCTTCCCTCCCCTCCTCCCCTTCCTCCCTCACTACATGCTTGTTGGAATTGAATGCAAGTGCATCCAGGTGCTAACAGGAGTTGTAAAAATGGTACTGTCAATTGAGGCTCAAGTGTCTTTGGTGGAACTAGAGTTACATAGTGCAGACCAACATACAAACAAAGTGCAATAGAAGTTTACCGAAAAGTACCCTGACATTTCCATACCACATCACAATGCAATGCAGCATTTAATCAAAATGTTTTATGAAAACTGGATCAGTTGTGGATGTGCTGAGACCCAGCAGGCTGGCAGTAGTACCACAGAACATATAATTCAAATCACATAATGCAAAGCATGAAAAAGTCCATTTACAAACTGGCACAGCAGACAGGCGTCGCATATAGCAGCACATGTAAAGTGCTGAAGAAGCATTTGCACCATCTTCCCTATAACATTAGTGCATGAAGTGATTGAAAGGGACAACATCAAGCATGATGAATACTGCCAATGCTTTAGAGACTTTATTAGAGCCAATGGAGAGGATATTCTGGATGTCAATTTCTTTGCCAATGAAGTGTGGTTTCATTTATCCAGTAATGTTAACATCGTAACAGCCATGTTTGGTTAGCGAATAATCCACAAGAGATCAAGGGGAGACAATTACATGATCAGAAGATCTGTGCGTAGTGCACCATATCATGAAATCAGATAATTGGCCTCATATCCTTCAGTGACACAATCTACTTGGAACGTTATTGTGAGCCAATTCTTTCCCTTTCACTAGTCATTCACAAAAAGGACAAAATTGCACATGGCTAATTCCAACTGGACGGTGCTACTGCACACACAGATAGTGTCTCCATGAAGCTCCAATGCAGTCTGTTTTGGGACAGACAAATTTCAAAGAACATTTGGTCACCATGGTTGCCAGATTTTGCACCCCCTAATCATTATGTGTGAGGAGCAATGAAAGGCACAGTTTACATAAACAATGCTCACACTCTCCCTGAACTTTAGGAAGCCAGTACCAGCTGGGTTAAAGGAAGCTAGAGTCAAACCATTATACAAAAAGAATAACAGGCAAGAAGTAGGAAATTACAGACTAGTCAGTATACTAAATGTAATATCAAAAGCATGTAAAGGGTTGTTTATGATCAATTAGCAAATTGCCTAATGTCAAATAATATTATATAAAATTTTCAGTTTATGATCAATTAGCAAATTACCTAATGTCAAATAATATTATATACAATTCTCATTCAGGATTCAGGGGAAAGCACTCCACAGATACATGTTCGGTCTACCTTTTAGACTTAAAACTAATATATATCAAAAGGAAAATATACAGGACTTCTACTTTTGGACCTTCAAAAAGCATTTGACATGGTTGATCATTAAATTTTGTGTGAAAAATTACAAGCAATGGGGATAAAGTCTGTGTAATGGTTGTACTCATATCTGACTGGAAGGAATCAGGTAAAATTGATGAATATCAATCTTAGCCTTGTAGTATGTCTTGTGGAGTTCCAGAAGGAAGTATTTTAGATCCACTATTATCTTTATGCTCTGTAAATAACGTGAAAATTAGTGTCTCATGTCTACTTCTTCTTTATGCTGACGACAGTATTCTAATTGTGTCACACAAGGATGCTGTTATCTTAAATAGATCAGGAAAAGAACTTGAATCATTTAATACTTGGATGATTAATAACACACTGTCTCTTCACCCAAGAAAAAACAAAGTTATGGTGGTAGGATCTAAAAGAAAACTAGAGGTAAATAATTTTGTAATAACATGTAATGGTCAGGTAATAAAAGGAGTAAAGTCAGTGAAGTACCTAGGAGATTATTTGGACCAATGTGCCCCTGGGTAGTTATACTGTCAGTTCATAATCAAGAGAATAAATGTAAGATTTTATTTTCTATACAGACAAGCAAATGGCTTTAATTAGAAGATTAAGAAAACCTTATCTTTCTGCTTTAATTCAACCTCGTTTTGATTATGCATGTTCTTGGTATTCTGGAGTAAGCAGTAAATTCAAAAAGCAGCGACAAATTTGTCTAAACAAAATTAGATTTATTCTAGGAGTAGACCCCAAAGCTCACATTAGCTAAGAAGAGAAGGAGAAAGTAAACAAGTATATAAAATAGGGTTAAGCAAATAAAACTGAATCATGTCTTTAACACATACAACAACGGAGGGCTCACATATCTTACAGAAAATTTTCACAGGGTAGTAAATAACCAATCAATCAGGGCTAGACATAGTGAACTTAACTCTTATGTAAAAAGAGCCAAGGGAACTGCAGTTCATACCTTCTATCATATAGCTATTGAAGAACAGAATTCATTACCAAATAATATACAATGTATATTATATATGTATATTATAGTATATGTTTAATTTGTTTATGGATGGGGTTGTTAGGGAGGTAAATGCAAGAGTCCTGGAAAGAGGGGCAAGTATGAAGTCTGTTGGGGATGAGAGAGCTTGGGAAGTGAGTCAGTTGTTGTTCGCTGATGATACAGCGCTGGTGGCTGATTCATGTGAGAAACTGCAGAAGCTGGTGACTGAGTTTGGTAAAGTGTGTGGAAGAAGAAAGTTAAGAGTAAATGTGAATAAGAGCAAGGTTATTAGGTACAGTAGGGTTGAGGGTCAAGTCAATTGGGAGGTGAGTTTGAATGGAGAAAAACTGGAGGAAGTGAAGTGTTTTAGATATCTGGGAGTGGATCTGTCAGTGGATGGAACCATGGAAGCGGAAGTGCATCATAGGGTGGGGGAGGGGGCGAAAATTTTGGGAGCCTTGAAAAATGTGTGGAAGTCGAGAACATTATCTCGGAAAGCAAAAATGGGTATGCTTGAAGGAATAGTGGTTCCAACAATGTTGTATGGTTGCGAGGCGTGGGCTATGGATAGAGTTGTGCGCAGGAGGATGGATGTGCTGGAAATGAGATGTTTGAGGACAATGTGTGGTGTGAGGTGGTTTGATCGAGTAAGTAACGTAAGGGTAAGAGAGATGTGTGGAAATAAAAAGAGCGTGGTTGAGAGAGCAGAAGAGGGTGTTTTGAAATGGTTTGGGCACATGGAGAGAATGAGTGAGGAAAGATTGACCAAGAGGATATATGTGTCGGAGGTGGAGGGAACGAGGAGAAGAGGGAGACCAAATTGGAGGTGGAAAGATGGAGTGAAAAAGATTTTGTGTGATCGGGGCCTGAACATGCAGGAGGGTGAAAGGAAGGCAAGGAATAAAGTGAATTGGAGCGATGTGGTATACAGGGGTTGACGTGCTGTCAGTGGATTGAATCAAGGCATGTGAAGCGTCTGGGGTAAACCATGGAAAGCTGTGTAGGTATGTATATTTGCGTGTGTGGACGTATGTATGTACATGTGTATGGGAGGGGGGGGCCATTTCTTTCGTCTGTTTCCTTGCGCTACCTCGCAAACGCGGGAGACAGCGACAAAGTATAAAAAAAAAAAAAAAAAAAAAAAAAAAAAAAATTCAAAAACCCTGTTTCGATCAGCAGTTAGGAAACATCTTACTGACGAAGAAAGATTCTCTCAACTAAATAATTATGTATATTACCAAACATGTAAGTAGTATTATGCATGGTGTTTTTTACACGTTTTCACTGTTTTTAAGATGTGCACATGTCTTGTAAGGGGTGCAGTGGCTCCTTTGCTGACTGCTCCATCATGCTACAATACAAGGACCCTACAGGAAATAAGTTTGTAAAACTTTAGAAGGATATCCTAGTGGAAGCTAATATGTACCTTATTGTGGTGTATTGCACACATGTATACCAATATCATAATACCAGGGTCCCTGAATAAAGTCAATCAATCAACCACAAATTCCATAAAAGAACACCTCCACAATTGATTTGTCAATGTCTTTACAAACAAGATAAGATGTGTAGATGTATGTCTGCAGGCACATGGATGTCATTTCCAAAATTTGCTATAACTTGAATATGGGAAAAGCATTTGTATACATTAATGTACTGAGACTTTGAATACACTCATTGTCTTTGGAAAATGCACAGTGACCTCTGGCTCACCATGTAGATTTACCAATTCCAATGAAGCCATACATAACAGGGGTCAGCATTGTTCCACTTACAGTTTCTAAATACAAAAACAACAATCTTTCCTCACCTGATGGAAATCAAATACGATGTGAGACCTATCAGATATGATGAGCCGCTTCTGCCAATCTTTCAGCCCCTTAGCTTCATTCTTCTTGATCTCTTCAAACATTTGACCAAGGTGCACAATAACACCATTACCTGAAAGGAAAATTTTAACGAGCCTCTGTTCAGTTTACCATTATTGAAATGTACAAAATCAGCTTTTTTCAACTAAATATACAGACTATCTAGTGGACTCTGCCATTTAAATTTCTCTAGTCTCACAATTTTCTGTCCTGTGCTTTTTTCTTATTAATCCCATCACCTTTATTTCCTCACATATTGCACGCTCACAATCCAAGCACTTACAGATATCTTCAACCACTACAAGAAGACACCCCCAACATATGGAAACCTGCTTACATAATACCAACCATATAATCCTTCAAACTGCCTAACTCCCCCTTCCCCCTCTTTCTACCACCCGTAACTCTTCTGATATCTAAATTGAAAAATGATCCACAACAGAATCAAATAAAACATCCCACTCTCACCCTTACAACATGGCTCCAGGCCCAGCCATTCTGCCAACAAGCAAAACACTAACCTCATACAACATATCCTATATGGTTTAAACTAACAACAGTTAACTCCCCCCCCAAACACACACACACAGAGTACTAATGGTAACACACATCAACAAATAATCCAACAGTGTCCAACAACACATCCACACACAGAAGATACTTGAAAGCACCCTCCACAACAATCATAAAAAGTGGATAGCCAATTTCATGGCCAACATCAATGGCAGAATACTTACAATAGCTTAACCTCTAAAACACAGACTCAAAAATGAAGAACCACAAGAAATTCTTTCTCTAATCCTCTTCAATCTCTTCCTACACAGCCTCCCCATTACCTCAAAGAAAGCTCAACATGAAGGTCCTGTTATATGCAGACAACGTCACAGTCAACACCCTGACACTACAGCAGCAGCTATGAACTTTACTTTTCATATTACACAACTGGTACAATGGCTCACCCAAAACAGAATGTCTGCATCTCCAGACAAGTCATCAATCACTCTTTCAACCACAGATAAATCCTCCAGTCACCTTGAATGGGCAATCACTCCCACTGAACAAAACACTATCACATACAACACAGTAACAAAATAACGACTTTCACTCCCAACACCAATAACATCAACACAAGTAAAACAATGCCTTAACATCCTATACAAACAATTCATCCAATCCACTCTGAACTATACCTCACCTGCCTAGTCTTAAACTCTCTACAAAGCAACTGCTGTACAACAAAACTGCAAACCACACAAAATAGTACATTTTGAACAATCACTAGCTGTCTAGCAACCATAAACATTATTCAATAACATAATGAAACATAATCCCACCTCAAAATGCACAGGATTCAATTCTATGCAACAGCATTAGACCCCCTCCCAACCAAACCACTCCATAGATAACCACCAACCTATGTCGAAATAATCTTACCCCTGCTCACACTTTAGCCACCTCTATACTCATATCTCCCCACCCCTAACAAATATAACACTGACAAAACATATACACACAGAAATTATCCATCAAATACTAAATTACCCTCCCAACTCAGGCTTAAACTCCACCCCACAAGACAAAGCCATCAAAAGCAACATTACCCTGTCAAATATGTTACATTTTCCCATCTATGCTCTGGACATCATCCATCCCTATAACATCACAAACACCACTTCAACATATCTCAAGACCCTTCATGCCAACAGAGCAACTACCACAGCAAAGACACTAAGCACTTACTATCAATTAGTCTGGCACTCTTTGCACAGACATATACATCACTACACTTTATGGCCTGCAGTCCCAACCAGTGGATGTGGCTGGCTCTCAGAGTGCTATAGGAGCCTCATACAGATAGAGGAACCTGGAGCAGGAAGCAAGCATATGTTTTCTTAATCTACAATTATCCAAAGATCTCTTTCTAAGAGAGAATCCTGCTGTTTCTCAGGACCTCTTTCTAAAGGGTCCTGCAGCCTCAGAGTGTACTACTTACAGAAGCAGGGAAGTATGGACTCTTTTGGGGATAAAAGTTCTTAGATAAGGTTATACTGCCAATGATACAGCCTCACCAAAGACAGCTTTTCACTCATGGTGTAACTTCTTGCAGGCTCAGGACGCTGGCTACATCCATTAAGGAGGACCATACATCATAAAGTGAAGTGACGTGTTGTGTGTGTTTGTGTGGGGAAAGTACAGGGCTACTGAGTACTAAATGTTTGGTGTCTTCACTAGGTAGCTGCGGTGTGGGCATGAAGTGACCTGAAATATAAAGAAACAGTGTGTGGAATGTTGTAGGGATAGGTGAAGATGACAGCAAATACAGGAAAGCATATGTGGCTGATGTTTGCTGGAGAAGTGTGACTTCTGACAAAAGAATTTCTGGTGGGTTTGAGTTTAAGTATAAGTAAGCAGGGTGGTTGTTTAGTACCTGTAAGGCAATTTCAGTGTTTATGTTTTTTGTTGATGTTATATATTTTGAGAGTGGATGAAGTGTGATGTAGGAGCAAGCTTTTCATTCTACTTGGGGGTTGTTTTTAGTCACACAGTGGCTTGGGTTCCGGGAGGAGTCTAGTGCTGTTGCACAATACTGAGTGCTGAGCATGTTTAGGTGTTACCATATTCGAATCTTTGTTTCACTGAGCTGCTACTGAGCATCTGTAATTGCCAAGCAGCCAGTGATTGTTCTTAGAGCTCTATTAGGTGTGGTTTGCAATTCTGTTGTACAGAATCATCTACTACTCCAGGAGTCCCTCTATCTTCATGAACGGCAGTGTTCAGAAAGCCAGCAAAGTCCATCAAGTCATCAAGAGAAACCATAGGTTATAGAGGGAAGTGGTGTTCAGTCTCCCCATGTGGCAATAATATGAGGCGCTTGAACAGTAAGGCTTTAATGTCCTTGTCATGAGCATGAAAGGTCTTGGGATGTACTGAATCAGCACTTAAAGTAATGCTTAAATGGGCAACATCTAAAGAATAAACAGGAAAATGTGACTCTTGTCTGTCTGGGAAGTGTGGTTTTAAATGGATCTATGTCTGGTAGGGTGCTCAAGCCTGAGTTGGGAGGACAGATGTTTAGTGTTTGTCAGGCAATTTCAGTATGTACGTGTTTTGTGTCTACAACTGTTTGAGCACCTGCCATAATTTTCAGTCTATCAGTATGTGCCATACTCACTGCAATACAAGCCCTTTCATTTTAGTAATTTGGATATCTTTCTAAATTGGGTGAAATTGATAATTCTGTATGGTATTTCTTGTGCTGAAAAATTCAACCCATTTCCAGAGTCAAATTTCCTAAACATAATCTGGATTTTGTGGTATATCTGTCTATCTCTGATGCCTGTTCCCTTCACATTCCCTAAAGGAGGTAGCTATGGCAAAAGTATTACCTAACATGTTCTGTACAAGTGGATTTCACAATCCAAATATATCCATTATGCAGGGGGGGTACATATTCTAGTCATGCCTAGATCCTGGTGATACACCCCTTCCCCTCATAAGCCTTGGCCACAACCACAGGCCACACATGCTTTGATCTTTTTGTTTGATTTAGAGGCAATCCCTATCACATGTAGAATAATATAAATATGAACAATACATTAAAGTGCATACTCTTTTTCATCTGCTTTCATAACAATATAATATCTCATAATATCTCATTGTTCCCTTGCCACCAGTCAAGTTAATGCAAGTAAAATTTATTGTTTCAGAATTATTTTGAAAGCTCTCAAAATTCCACACTACCATAAACATACACAAAAACATCCATAAATACTTACCTATAACTGAGACTGCAGAGGAGTTAATAATGCCAGATGGGAGAATATGAAAGTCATACTCAACATCTCCAACTACCACTGTGTGACCTGCATTGTTGCCTCCCTGTATCAAATTCAGAGATAATTCTTAATGTAATTAGACTCTATGGCAACATCAAATAAACTCTGTATCAGCATTTCATTTCAAATAAATCACATTTGAAAACTTATCACGAATAAAGTTAATCAGATTAATTGTTCAAGAAAAGCAGAGGCAGACTAAAATCAATATCATCACATGACAACTAGCAATTATTCGTACTCTTGCTTCCATCTGATCCATTAGGCTAAAAACGAATCTTTTCTTTTCCCTTGTCTATGACTAGGGATTGTACATGGGGTTTAAAAATAAGAAACTATAACCTTTTTACTTACTTAAAGATATCACAATTAATACATTTTCTTAAACTGGACCAAAAACATATAGTCATTGTCAGTTAAGTGATAATCCTACTTGTTTGTCATGATCTGATAAAAGTGTTCCAATTACTAAATGATTTTGATAACATACACAACAATTTCTTCACCTTAGACAAAGGCTCACTCACCAGACATATTAGTACAAAGATAAAAGGACAAGATAATAACAATTTGGGCAAAAGCTTATCTGCATACAGAATGGTGGAACATTGGAATATACTACCTCCAAAGTAGTAAACCTAAAGACCATAAATACCTTTAAATCAAGGCTAGACAAGTACTTCACAGACATCACTTATCAACTAGGAAATCGCACTCCATAGTCTGCTTTTTCATAATCCAGCCACAGAGCAAACTGATAGGGATTTTTTCCAGTCTACACTTCCCTTTAAGATTTTCATGGCAGAATCTTACCACATGGCAAGGCTTGTTTTTTAACATCTTTTACCTTCCAG
Source organism: Panulirus ornatus (assembly GCF_036320965.1). Lineage (NCBI taxonomy): Eukaryota > Metazoa > Arthropoda > Malacostraca > Decapoda > Palinuridae > Panulirus > Panulirus ornatus. Next base: position 44,945,823 of record NC_092240.1, read on the forward strand.
CAATTAAGCTCAACAGAAAGGAATGTTTGTTATCCTCTTTCTACTATATATACAATTTATCCACAGATATAAATGGATGAGGAATGATAGAAGAGAATAGTAAAAGGCTTTAACTGTCTATGTGGCAGTGAATAAAAGACTGAGAAAAGCCATACTAGATGCTAAGTTGTGATAGGATTCTTTGGAGACTGACCATTTCACAGTTCTTGTGGGGATGAAGATCAGGGAGAAGTGGAAGTATAGTGCAAGGAAGAATGGAGAGGTAAAAGAGTTGGTAAGTAAGAAGATGAATCAGAAAAAATGCAGGGAGGAGTCTGAAAGGGCAGTAACTGAAAGCTTAAATGGAAGTGCAGTGAATGTAGGGATGCAGTCATGTGCGAATGAGGTGTTTAAAATGTAATGACAAATACTATAAAGTTGTAGAATTAGTAGTTGTATATAAGGTCATTAGATACAGAAGGAAAGCAAAGAAAAAGTAGATGAAGATTTTGGAAAAGTTAAGTGAAAAGCTTTGGAATAATAAGAAACTACACTGGAAGGAGGTGAAAAAGGAAAGGGGTGAATGTAAGAGTGGAAATGTTAATGTGAGAAGTAAGGGACTTGCTGAATCAAAAAGATGAAGTGAAAGAAAGATGGAAAGAGCATTTTGAAGAACTGATGAATGTAGAAGGGGAGGCAGCACTTGTTACATGTATAGGTATGGAGGATAGAAGGAAGAGAATACAAGGGCTTATAGCAAAAAGGGAGGCAAGGAGGGCATTAATGAAAGTGAAGATAGGTAAAGCACCTGAAGTGGATGGGATTACAGACGAAATGCTGAAGTACGGAGGAGGAAGTGTAATAGGGTGGAATGCATCTGATATGTTATTTAGATTGGAAACAAAAGGTTATGCCTGAGGGATTAAGTGAAAGCTATATTGCTTATTTACATGAAAAGGTGCAAAGGATGTATGTAGCAACTATACGGGAATAAGTCTTAAGTACACCACTGAAAGTGCATGCAAGAATGAAGATTTATAAGTGATGGGAGTGACTGAATACATAGTAAGTGAAGAGCATGGGGGTTTTAGGAAAGGCAGAGGATGTGTAGATCATTTGAGATTTTTGAGGAAAAAGTTGACCATGGGATGGCCATGGTAAAGTATCTAGTGAATAGTAAGAAGTTGTATGAAACTTTTATATATCTGGAGGAATTGTATAAGGGAGCCAAGTGGAATGTTTTATCGGATATGTTAAGGATATGTGGGGCATGGGGGCAAACTGTTGGATGGTGTGAAAGCCTTCTACAGACAAGCAAATGCATGTATGAGAGTGGATGGACAGTTGAGTAAAAGTGTGGGTATACATGGAGGTGTGAGGCAGGGCTGTGTGATGTCATCATGGCTCTGAGTGAAACAAAGGTCAAGGGTAAAGGGGAAGAGTGGTTTGGGAATGTCTAGGGAGTAAAGTCAGGGTTGGCAAGAGGACAAGAGCAAAGGAAGGAGTAGCACTACTCCTGAAGCAGGAGTTATGGGAGTATGTCATACAGTATAATGGTCAAAGGGCGTCATTGGATTACCTGTTAATTGACAGGCGTGTAAAAGAGAGACTTTTGGATGTTAATGTGCTGAGAGGCACAGCTGGAGGGATATCTGATCATTATCTTGTAGAGGCAAAGGTGAAGATTTGTAGAGGTTTCCAGAAAAGAAGTGAGAATGTTAGGGAGTAGAGAGTGGTGAAAGTAAGTGAGCTTAGAAAGGAGATCTATGTGAAGAAGCACAAGAACAGATTGAGTGATTGAGTGTGGAATAGCAAAAGATGAGAGCAAATGACATAAGGGGAGTGTGGGAGGAATGGGATGTATTTAGGGAAGCAGTGATGGCTTGTACAAAAGATGCATGAGGCATGAGAAAGGTGGAAGGTGGGCAGATTAGAAAAGGGAGTGAGTAGTGGGAAGAAGAAGTAAGGTTGTTAGTGATAGAGAAGAGAGAGGAGGAGCTTGGACAATCCTTGCAGGGAAGTAGTGCAAATGACTGGGAGATGTATAGAATAAAGTGCCATGAGGTCAAGAGAAAGGTGCAAAGGTTGAAAAAAAAAAAAAAAAGGACAAATGAGAGTTGGGGTGAGAGTATCATTGAATTCTAGGGAAAATAAAAAGATGTTTTGGAAGGAGGTAAACAAAGTGCATTAGACAAGAGAACAAATGGGAACAGTGCTGAAGGGGGCAAATAGGGAGGTAATAACAAATAGTGATGAAGTGAGGAGGAGATGGAGTATTTTGAATGTTTGTTGAATGTGTTTGATGATAGAGTGGCAGATACAGGGTGCTTTGGTCAGGGTTATGCGAGAAGTGAGAGGGTCAGAGTAAATAGTTTGGTAAACAGCGAAGAGGTAGTGAAAGGTTTGTGGAAGATGAAAGCCGGCAAGACGGTGGGTTTGGATGGTATTGTAATGGAATTTATTAAAAAAAAAGTGAAGACTGTGATGATGATTGGTTGATAAGGATATTTAATGTATGCATGGATCATGTTGAAGTGCCTGAGGATTGGTGGAATGCATGTGTAGTGCCACTGTACAAAGGGAAAAGGGATAAAAGTAAGTGTTCAAATTACAGAGGCATAAGTTTGTTGAGTATTCCTGGGAAATTATATGGGAAGGTATCAACAGAAAGGGTAAAGGCATGTACAGAGCATCAGATTGGGAAAAAGCAGTGTGGTTTCAGAAGTGGTAGAGGTTGCGTGGATAAGGCATTTGCTTTGAAGAATGTATGTGAGAAATACTTAGAAAAACAAATGGATTTGTATGTAGCACTTATGGATCTGGAGAAGGCATATCAGAGGGTGGACAGAGATGCTTTGTGGAAAATTTTAAGACGATATGGTGTGGGAGGTAAGTGGCGAGAAGCAGTAAAAAGTCTTTACCAAAGATGTAAGGCGTGTGTACGAGCAGAATGAGAGGAATGTGATTGGTTCCCAGTGTATGTCAGTTTGCAGCAGGAGTGCATGATGTCTCCATGGTTTTTTAATTTGTTAATGGATGGGGTGATTAGGGAGGTGAATGCAAGAGTTTTGGAGAAAGGGGCAAGTATGCAGTCTATTGTGGATAAGAGGGCTTGGAAAGCGTGTCAGTTGTTATTTGTCGATGGTACAGCACTGGTGGCTGATTCGGGTGAGAAACTGCAGAAGTTGGTGACTGAGTTTAGTAAAGTGTGTGAAAGAAGAAAGTTGAGAGTAAATGTGAATAAGAGCAAGGTTATTAGGTACAGTAGGGTTGAGGGACAAGTTAATTGGAAGGTACGTTTCAATGGAGAAAAACCGGAGGAAGTGAAGTGTTTTAGATATCTGAGAGTGACTTAGCAGCAGATGAAACCATGGAAGCGGAAGTGAGTCACAGGGTGGGTAGGGAGCGAAGGTTCTGGGAGGGTTGAAAAATGTGTGGAAGGCGAGAATGTTATTCGGAGAGCAAAAATGGGTATGTTTGAAGGAACACCAGTTCCAACAATGTTATATGGTTGCGAGGCATGGGCTATAGATAGGGGTGTGCAGAGGAGAGTGTGGAAATGAAATGTTTGTGGAAAATATGCGGAGTGAGGTGGGATGATCGAGTAAGTAATGGATGGGTAAGAGGTGTGGCAATAAAAAGAGTGTGGTTGAGAGAGCATTCCTACTCATACACATGCATTACATCATCAATAAAAGCATTTCACTGCTTCTAACAACTTGCCTCCCACACCATATATTCTTAATACCTTCCACAGAGCATCTCTATCATATGCCTTCCCCAAATCCATAAATGCTACATACAAATCCATTTGCTCTTCTATGTATTTCTCACATACATTCTTCAAAGCAAACACCTGATCTACACATTTCTACCACTTCTGAAACCACACTGTTCTTCCCCAATCTGATGCTCTATACATGCCTTCACCCTCTCAATTAATACACTCCCATATAATTTCCCAGGAATACTCAACAAACTTATACCTCTGTAATTTGAGCACTTACTTTTATCCCCTTTGCCTTTGTACAATGGAACTATGCATGCATTCCGATAATCCTCAGGCACTTCACCATGAGCCATATATACATTAAATATCCTTACCAACCAGTCAACAACACAGTCACCCGCTTTTTTAATAAATTCCACTGTAATACCATCTAAACCCGCCGCCTTCCCAGCTTTCATCTTCCGCAAAGCTTTCACTACCTCTTCTCTATTTACCAAATCATTTTCCCTAACCATTCTCACTTCACACACCACCTCGACCCAAACACATTACATCTGCCACTCTATCATATAACACATTCAACAAACCTTCAAAATACTCACTCCATATCCTTCTCACATCACCTCTACTTGTTATTGCCTCGCCATTAACCTCCTTCACTGATGTTCCCAATTGTTCTCTTGTCTTACGCACTATATTTACCTTCTTCCAAAACATCTTTTTATTCTCCCTAAAAAGATAAGTATTTTGCTTTGTCGCTGTCTCCCGCGTTAGCGAAGTAGCGCAAGGAAACAGACGAAACAATGGCCCAACCCACCCACATACACATGTATATAGGCACACGTCCACACACGCAAATATACATACCTATACATTTCAACGTATACATAAATATACACACACACTCATATACATATATACACATGTAAATAATTCATACTGTCTGCCTTTATTCATTTCCATTGCCACCCCGCCACACATGAAATAACAACCCCCTCCCCCGCATGTATACAAGGCAGCACTAGGAAAAGACAACAAAGGCCACATTCGTTCACGCTCACTCTCTAGCTATCACGTATAATGCACTGAAACAACAGCTCCCTTTCCACATCCAGGCCCCACACAACTCTACATGGTTTACCCCCAGACGCTTCACACGTCCTGGTTCAATCCACTGACAGCACGTCCAACCTGGTACACCACATCGTTCCAATTCACTCTATTCCTTGCACGCCTTTTACCCTCCTGCATGTTCAGGCCCCGATCACTTAAAATCTTTTCCACTCCATCTTTCCACCTCCAATTTGGTCTCCCACTTCTCCTCATTCCCTCCGCCTCTGACACATATATCCTCTTGGTCAATCTTTCCTCACTCAACCTCTCCATGTGACCAAACCATTTCAAAACACCCTCGTTTGCTCTCTCAACTACACTCTTTTTATTACCACACATCTCTCTTACCTTATTATTACTTACTTGATCAAACCACCTCACACCACACATTGACCTCAAACATCTCATCTCCAGCACATCCACCCTCCTCCGCACAACTCTATCCATAGACCACACCTAGCAACCATATAAAATTGTTGGAGCCACTATTCCTTCAAACTTACCCATTTTTGCTGTACAAGATAATGTTCTCGACTTCCACACACTCTTCAACGCTCCCAGAACTTTTGCCCCCTCGCCCACCCTATGATTCACTTCCACTTCCATGGTTCCATCCGCTGCCAAATCCACTTCTTCATATCTAAAACGATTCACTTCCTCCAGTTTTTCTCCATTCAAACTTACCTCCCAAATGACTTGTTCCTCAAACCTACTGTACCTAATAACCTTGCTCTTATTCACATTTACTCTCAGCTTTCTCTGTCACACACTTTACCAAACTCAGTCACCAGCTTCTGCAGTTTCTCACATGAATCAGCCACCAGCACTGTATCATCAGAAAAAAACTGAATCACTTTCCAAGCTCTCTCATCCACAACAGACTGCATACTTGCCCCTCTGTCCAAAACTCTTGCATTCACCTCCCTAACAACCCCATCCGTAAACAAATACAACAACCATGGAGACATCAAACACCCCTGCCGCAAACCTACATTCACTGAGAACAAATCACTTTCCTCTCTTCATACACAAGTCTCACATCCTCGATAAAAACTTTTCACAGCTTCTAACAACTTCCTTCCTCCTGACACCATATATTCTTAATACCTTCCACAGAGCATCTCTATCAACTCTATCATATGCCTTCTCCAGGTCCATAAATGCTACATACAAATCCATTTCCTTTTCTAAGTATTTCTCACATACATTCTTCAAAGCAAACACCTGATCCACACATCCTCTACCACTTCTGAAACCACACTGCTCTTCCCCAATCTGATGCTCTGTACATGCCTTCACCCTCTCAATCAATACCCCTCCCATATAATTTACCAGGAATACTCAACAAACTTATACCTCTGTAATTTGAGCACTCATTTTTATCCCCTATGCTTTGTACAATGGCACTATGCAAGCATTCCGCCAATCCTCAAGCACCTCACCATGAGTCATACATACATTAAATAACCTTACCAACCAGTCAACAATACAGTCACCCCCTTTTTTAAGAAATTCCACTGCAATACCTATCCAAACCCACTGATTTGCCGGCTATCATTTCCCGCAAAGCTTTTACTACCTCTTCTCTGTTTACCAAATTATTCTCCCTAACCCTCTCAGTTTGCACACCACCTCGACCAAAACACCCTATATCTGCCACTCTATCATCAAACACATTCAACAAACCTTCAAAATACTCACTCCATCTCCTTCTCACATCACCACTACTTGTTATCACCTCCCCATTAGCCCCTTTCACTGATGTTACCATTTGTTCCCTTGTCTTACGCACTTTATTTACCTCCTTCCAAAACATCGTTTTATTCTCCCTAAGATTTAATGATACTCTCTCACCCCAACTCTCATTTGCCCTCTTTTTCACCTCTTGCACCTTTCTCTTGACCTCCTGCCTCTTACTTTTATTCATCTTCCAGTCATTTGCATTATTTCCCTGCAAAAAATCTTCCAAATGCCTCTCTCTTCTACTTCACTAATAATCTTACCTCTTCATCCATCCACTCACTAAACTTTCTAATCTACCCACCTCCCATGCTTCTCATGCCACAAGCATCTTTTGCACAAGCCATCATTGCTTCCGTAAATACATCCCATTCCTCCCCCACTCCCCTTACGTCGTTTGTTCTCACCTTTTTCCATTCTGTACTCATTCCCTCCTAGTACTACCTCACACAAGTCTCTTTCCCAAGCTCACTTACTCTCACCACTTTCTTCACCCCAACATTCTCTCTTCTTTTCTGAAAACCTCTACAAATCTACACCTTCGCCTCCACAATATAATGATCAGACATCCCTCAAGTTGCACCTCTCAGCACATTAACATCCAAAAGTCTCTCTTTCGCGCACCTATCAATTAACACGTAATCCAATAATGCTCTCTGGCCATCTCTCCTACTTACATACGTATACCTATGTATATCTCTATTTTTAAACCAGGTATTCCCAACCACCAGTCCTTTTTCAGCACATAAATCTACAAGCTCTTCACCATTTCCATTTACAACACTGAACACCCTATGTACACCAATTATTCCCTCAACTGCCACATTACTCATCTCTGCATTCAAATCACCCACCACTCTAACCCGGTCTCGTGCATCAAAACTACTAACACACTTACTCAGCTGCTCCCAAAACACTTGCCTCTCATGATCTTTCTTCTCATGCCCAGGTGCATGTGCACCAATAATCACCCAACTCCATCAACTTTCGGTTTTACCCATATCAATCTAGTGTTTACTTTCTTACACTATATTACATACTCTCACCACTCCTGTTTCAGAAGTAGTGCTACTCCTTCCCTTGCTCTTGTCCTCTCACTAACCCCTGACTTTACTCACAAGACATTCCCAAACCATTCTTCCCCTCTACCCATGAGTTTCATTTCACCCAGAACCAAAGCATCCAGGTTCCTTTCCTTAAACATACTACCTATCTCTCCTCTCTTCTCATCTTGGTTACATCCACACACATTTAGACACCCCAATCTGAGCCTTCAAGGAGGATGAGCACTCCCCACGTGACTCCTTCTTCTGTTTCCCCTTTTAGAAAGTTAAAAATATTTATTTTTCTATTAGACTTTGTCGCTGTCTCCCATGTTAGCAAGATAGCGCAAAGAAACAGACGAAAGAATGGCTAACGTGGGAGACAGCGACAAAGTGCCAAATCCACTCAAAGATATCTAAAATACTTCACTTCCTCTAGTTCTTCTCCATTCAAACTTATTTTTCTTTTTTTTTTTTTTTTTGCTTTGTCGCTGTCTCTCGCGTTTGCGAGGTAGCGCAAGGAAACATGAAAGAAATGGCCCAACCCACCCCCATACACATGTATATACATACGTCCACACACACGCAAATATACATACCTACACAGCTTTCCATGGTTTACCCCAGACGCTTCACATGCCTTGATTCAATCCACTGACAGCACGTCAACCCCGGTATACCACATCGCTCCAATTCACTCTATTCCTTGCCCTCCTTTCACCCTCCTGCATGTTCAGGCCCCGATCACACAAAATCTTTTTCACTCCATCTTTCCACCTCCAATTTGGTCTCCCTCTTCTCCTCGTTCCCTCCACCTCCGACACATATATCCTCTTGGTCAATCTTTCCTCACTCATTCTCTCCATGTGACCAAACCATTTCAAAACACCCTCTTCTGCTCTCTCAACCACGCTCTTTTTATTTCCACACATCTCTCTTACCCTTACGTTACTTACTCGATCAAACCACCTCACACCACACAGTGTCCTCAAACATCTCATTTCCAGCACATCCATCCTCCTGCGCACAACTCTATCCATAGTCCATGCCTCGCAACCATACAACATTGTTGGAACCACTATTCCTTCAAACATACCCACCTTTGCTTTCCGAGATAATGCTCTCGACTTCCACACATTCTTCAAGGCTCCCAGAATTTTCGCCCCCTCCCCCACCCTATGATCCACTTCCGCTTCCATGGTTCCATCCGCTGACAGATCCACTCCCAGATATCTAAAACACTTCACTTCCTCCAGTTTTTCTCCATTCAAACTCACCTCCCAATTGACTTGACCCTCAACCCTACTGTACCTAATAACCTCGCTCTTATTCACATTTACTCTTAACTTTCTTCTTTCACACACTTTACCAAACTCAGTCACCAGCTTCTGCAGTTTCTCACATGAATCAGCCATCAGCGCTGTATCATCAGCGTACAACAACTGACTCACTTCCCAAGCTCTCTCATCCCCAACAGACTTCATACTTGCCCCTCTTTCCAAAACTCTTGCATTCACCTCCCTAACAACCCCATCCATAAACAAATTAAACAACCATGGAGACATCACACACCCCTGCCGCAAACCTACATTCACTGAGAACCAATCACTTTCCTCTCTTCCTACACGTACACATGCCTTACATCCTCGATAAAAACTTTTCACTGCTTCTAACAACTTGCCTCCCACACCATATATTCTTAATACCTTCCACAGAGCATCTCTATCAACTCTATCATATGCCTTCTCCAGATCCATAAATGCTACATACAAATCCATTGGCTTTTCTAAGTATTTCTCACATACATTCTTCAAAGCAAACACCTGATCCACACATCCTCTACCACTTCTGAAACCACACTGCTCTTCCCCAATCTGATGCTCTGTACATGCCTTCACCCTCTCAATCAATACCCTCCCATATAATTTGCCAGGAATACTCAACAAACTTATACCTCTGTAATTTGAGCACTCACTCTTATCCCCTTTGCCTTTGTACAATGGCACTATGCACGCATTCCGCCAATCCTCAGGCACCTCACCATGAGTCATACATACATTAAATAACCTTACCAACCAGTCAACAATACAGTCACCCCCTTTTTTAATAGATTCCACTGCAATACCATCCAAACCTGCTGCCTTGCCGGCTTTCATCTTCCGCAAAGCTTTTACTACCTCTTCTCTGTTTACCAAATCATTTTCCCTAACCCTCGCACTTTGCACACCACCTCGACCAAAACACCCTATATCTGCCACTCTATCATCAAACACATTCAACAAACCTTCAAAATACTCACTCCATCTCCTTCTCACATCATCACTACTTGTTATCACCTCCCCATTTGCGCCCTCCACTGAAGTTCCCATTTGCTCCCTTGTCTTACGCACTTTATGTACCTCCTTCCAGAACATCTTTTTATTCTCCCTAAAATTTAATGATACTCTCTCACCCCAACTCTCATTTGCCCTTTTTTTCACCTCTTGCACCTTTCTCTTGACCTCCTGTCTCTTTCTTTTATACCTCTCCCACTCAATTTCATTTTTTCCCTGCAAAAAACATCCAAATGCCTCTCTCTTCTCTTTCACTAATACTCTTACTTCTTCATCCCACCACTCACTACCCTTTCTAATCAACCCACCTCCCACTCTTCTCATGCCACAAGCATCTTTTGCGCAATCGATCACTGATTCCCTAAATACATCCCATTCCTCCCCCACTCCCCTTACTTCCTTTGTTCTCACCTTTTTCCATTCTGTACTCAGTCTCTCCTGGTACTTCCTCACACAAGTCTCCTTCCTAAGCTCACTTACTCTCACCACCCTCTTCACCCCAACATTCACTCTTCTTTTCTGGAAACCCATACAAATCTGCACCTTAGCCTCCACAAGATAATGATCAGACATCCCTTCAGTTGCACCTCTCAGCACATTAACATCCAAAAGTCTCTCTTTCGCGCGCCTGTCAATTAACATGTAATCCAATAACGCTCTTTGGCCATCTCTCCTACTTACATAAGCATACTTATGTATATCTCGCTTTTTAAACCAGGTATTCCCAATCATCAGTCCTTTTTCAGCACATAAATCTACAAGCTCTTCACCATTTCCATTTACAACACTGAACACACCATGTATACCAATTATTCCCTCAACTGCCACATTACTCACCTTTGCATTCAAATCACCCAACACTATAACTCGCAAACGCGGGAGACAGCGACAAAGTATAAAAAAAAAAAAAAAAAAATATATATATATATATATATATATATATATATATATATATATATATATATATATATATATATATATATGTTCCTTGATACCTAAGGCTGGGATGTGTGAATGTAACCAAAATGACAAGAAAGGACAGACAGGTAGTATGTTTGAGAAAAGGAACTTGGCTGTTATAGCTCGATGGGAGACAAAGCTTAAGGGCAAAGGGGAAGAGTGCTTTGGGGTTGTGTTACAGGTAATGTAAGGGGTTAGTGAAAAGGCAAGAGCTAAGGAAGTTTAAGCCTCCACTCCCACCCCTCTTAGTTGCTAACCATGACATGCAGAGAATATGTGGGAAATAATCTTTCTCCCATATCCCCAGGGGTAGGATGTATGTTGCAGAGCTTCACTTGCTTGAGGTTACATAGCAAATGAAAAGTCATCTTTGGGGAGGCTTTATTATTGGGAATACATTAATGTTCAAGAAATTCTCACTCCAGAGGAGTCCACATTCCCTGCTACTGGGAGTGGTGCTGCTTTGGGCTGGGGAAGCCCTTGGAAAGAGGTCCTGGGGTAATCATGTGAAGCATCTGGGGTAAACCATGGAAAGTTTTGTGGGGCCCGGATGTGGAAAGGGAGCTGTGGTTTCAGTGCATTACACATGACAGCGTGAGACTGAGTGTGAACAAATGTGGCCTTTAGTCCTTTCATAGCGCTGCCTCACAGGGGGATAGGGGATGCTTTTTCATGTGTGGTGGGGTGGTGACGGGAATGAATAAAGGCAGCAAGTATGAATCATATGTATATGCGTATATATGTATATGTCTGTGTATGTATATAAATGTATATGTTAAAATGTTTCTGTTTCCCCTTTTAGAAAGTTAAAATACAAGGAGGGGAGGGTTTCCAGCCCCCCACTCCCATCCCCTTTAGTCGCCTTCTACGACATGTGAGGAATGCGTGGGAAGTATTCTTTCTCCCCTATCCCCAGGGATATATATATATGTATATTAATTCATTCATAGATAAATACCACAGGACCGATATATGTAAAAGAATCTTTGTGTTACTGAGGATCTTACATAAGGCTTCTGCATCCCAAGGCTGCACTTCCTCCAGTAGCTGGGAAATGTTGAATCCAATGAAGTAAAAAATTCTTTGACTAGCATATACCTCCAATAATACAGCCTCACCAAAGGTGACTTTTCACTCATGGAGTAGCTGCAAACAAGCAGAGTCGTAACATGTATCTGTATGAGCAAATGAGACCATTTCTTTGTGCCAGGTGCTACCTCATTGATATGGGAAACTGCAAACAGTATAAAGATAACACTAATAATAATTAATACTGTTTCACAATTTATAATTGATAATGTTTCCCAATTCAGCTAGTATTATATACTTTCAGATAGCATTACTAACTACATGTTCAATAATTATTTGTGAACTGACTGTACTTTGTGGCCAAGATTTCTAATGGACTTCTCCAGGAGGGGCTTACAAGTGGTTGAGAAGTGTTTAGCACATCATATTGGAATCTTTTTAAAATAGGATACTGAACTTGTGCTTTTCATTGCCTTAGGTTAAGCAAAAGTAATTTTTGAGAAAGAATTATTTGGTATTGATTGTAGAAACATAAAGTACAAGTAACTTGTACTTACATTATATCCTTTGCTGAATTTTGCTTTAGTGTGCAGTAAGGAATTACATTCCAAAATAGCTTATCATGAAATTTAAGAAAGAAAACTCATTATGAGGCACACTGCTTAATATTCTTTTATACAGTGAGATAGAATGAAAAATTTTCCCTGGGGATAGGGGAGAAACAATACTTCCCATGTATTCCCTGCGTGTCGTAGAAGGCGATTAAAAGGGGAGGGAGCGGGGGGCTGGAAATCCTCCCCTCTCGTTTTTTTTAATTTTCCAAAAGAAGGAACAGAGAATTGGGCCAGGTGAGGGTATTCCCTCAAAGGCCCAGTCCTCTGTTCTTAACGCTATCTCGCTGATGCGGGAAATGGCGAATAGGTTGAAAGAAAGAAAGAAATATATATATATACGTACAGTAGGGTTGAGGGTCAAGTCAATTGGGAGGTAAGTTTGAATGGAGAAAAACTGGAGGAAGTAAAGTGTCTTAGATATCTGGGAGTGGATCTGGCAGCAGATGGAACCATGGAAGCGGAAGTGAATCATAGGGTGGGGGAGGGGGCGAAAATCCTGGGAGCCTTGAAGAATGTGTGGAAGTCAAGAACATTATCTCGGAAAGCAAAAATGGGTATGTTTGAAGGAATAGTGGTTCCAACAATGTTGTATGGTTGCGAGGCGTGGGCTATGGATAGAGTTGTGCGCAGGAGGATGGATGTGCTGGAAATGAGATGTTTGAGGACCATGTGTGGTGTGAGGTGGTTTGATCGAGTAAGTAATGTAAGGGTAAGAGAGATGTGTGGAAATAAAAAGAGCGTGGTTGAGAGAGCAGAAGAGGGTGTTTTGAAATGGTTTGGTCACATGGAGAGAATGAGTGAGGAAAGATTGACCAAGAGGATATATGTGTCGGAGGTGGAGGGAACGAGGAGAAGAGGGAGACCAAATTGGAGGTGGAAAGATGGAGTGAAAAAGATTTTGTGTGATCGGGGCCTGAACATGCAGGAGGGTGAAAGGAGGGCAAGGAATAGAGTGAATTGGAGCGATGTGGTATACCGGGGTTGACGTGCTGTCAGTGGATTGAATCAAGGCATGTGAAGCGTCTGGGGTAAACCATGGAAAGCTGTGTAGGTATGTATATTTGCGTGTGTGTGGACATATGTATATACATGTGTATGGGGTGGGTTGGGCCATTTCTTTCGTCTGTTTCCTTGCGCTACCTTGCAAACGCGGGAGACAGCGACAAAGCAAAAAAAAAAAAAAAAAAAAAATATATATATATATATATATATATATATATATATATATATATATATATATATATTTACATATGTATATACATACACGTCCACACACACAAATATATATACCTACACAGCTTTCCATGGTTTACCCAGGACGCTTCACATGCCCTGATTCAATCCACTGACAGCACGTCAACCCCGGTATACCACATCGATCCAATTCACTCTATTCCTTGCCCTCCTTTCACCCTCCTGCATGTTCAGGCCTCGATCACACAAAATCTTTTTCACTCCATCTTTCCACCTCCAATTTGGTCTCCCACTTCTCCTCGTTCCCTCCACCTCCGACACATATATCCTCTTGGTCAATCTTTCCTCACTCATTCTCTCCATGTGCCCAAACCATTTCAAAACACCTTCTTCTGCTCTCTCAACCACGCTCTTTTTATTTCCACACATCTCTCTTACCCTTACATTACTTACTCGATCAAACCACCTCACACCACTCATTGTCCTCAAACATCTCATTTCCAGCACATCCACCCTCCTGCGCACAACTCTATCCATAGCCCTCGCCTCGCAACCATACAACATTGTTGGAACCACTATTCCTTCAAACATACACATTTTTGCTTTCCGAGATAATGTTCTAGACTTCCACACATTCTTCAAGGCTCCCAGAATTTTCGCCCCCTCCCCCACCCTATGATCTACTTCCGCTTCCATGGTTCCATCCGCTGCCAGATCCACTCCCAGATATCTAAAACACTTTACTTCCTCCAGTTTTTCTCCATTCAAACTTACTTCCCAATTGACTTGACCCTCAACCCTACTGTACCTAATAACCTTGCTCTTATTCACATTTACTCTTAACTTTCTTCTTTCACACACTTTACCAAACTCAGTCACCACCTTCTGCAGTTTCTCACATGCATCAGCCTCCAGCGCTGTATCATCAGCGAACAACAACTGACTCACTTCCCAAGCTCTCTCATCCCCAACAGACTTCATTTTTGCCCCTCTTTCCAAAACTCTTGCATTCACCTCCCTAACAACCCCATCCATAAACAAATTAAACAACCATGGAGACATCACACACCCTTGCCGCAAACCTACATTCACTGAGAACCAATCACTTTTCTCTCTTCCTACACGTACACATGCCTTACATCCTCGATAAAAACTTTTCACTGCTTCTAACAACTTGCCTCCCACACCCTATATTCTTAATACCTTCCACAGAGCATCTCTATCAACTCTATCATATGCCTTCTCCAGATCCATAAATGCTACATACAAATCCATTGGCTTTTCTAAGTATTTCTCACATACATTCTTCAAAGCAAACACCTGATCCACACATCCTCTACCACTTCTGAAACCACACTGCTCTTCCCCAATCTGATGCTCTGTACATGCCTTCACCCTCTCAATCAATACCCTCCCATATAATTTACCAGGAATACCCAACAAACTTATACCTCTGTAATTTGAGCACTCACTCTTGTCCCCTTTGCCTTCGTACAAAGGCACTATGCAAGCATTCCGCCAATCCTCAGGCACCTCACCATGAGGCATACATACATTAAATAACCTTACCAACCAGTCAATAATACAGTCACCCCCTTTTTTAATAAATTCCACTGCAATACCATCCAAACCTGCTGCCTTGCCGGCTTTCATCTTCCGCAAAGCTTTTACTACCTCTTCTCTGTTTACCAAATCATATATATATATATATATATATTTTTTTTTTTTTTTTTATACTTTGTCCCACGTATTCCCTGCGTGTCGTAGAAGGCGACTAAAAGGGAAGGGAGCGGGGGGCTGGAAATCCTCCCCTCTCATTCTTTTTTTTAATTTTCCAGAAGAAGGAACAGAGAAGTGGGCCAGGTGAGGATATTCCCTCAAAGGCCCAGTCCTCTGTTCTTAACGCTACCTCGCTAATGCGGGAAATGGCGAATAGTATGAAAAAAAAAATATATATATATATATATATATATATATATATATATATATATACAACACAAACCTCGCCAGGTGGTAGAGTTTCCCGCAGTGTATCGAGACAGACTTCCCCAGAACTTTTTTAAAGGGGAAGTAAATGTTTATAGTTGTGTTACTGGAGTGATAGTTTTCATACATGGTGTTTTGACAAGAAAATAGTCAAATTGGAGAAAAATGTAGCTTAAACATTGAAGCTTATTGATACAGTGGTTAAATTGATGAGAACTGCTATTGACGTTTGTGTAAATAAATTATACATTTCCTTTTGCCATAGCCAGAGGTTGAACCATTATGTGACATTCATTTTTTCATTCATTTCAAGCTAGAAGTTTCAGTTTTCTAAATTGTTTCTTACATTTTTCATATGTATATATATGTATGTGTGTGTGTGTGTATATGTGCGTATGTATGTGTATGTGTGTGTATGTGTATATGTATATATATATATGTATATTATCCCTGGGGATAGGGGTGAAAGAATACTTCCCACGTATTCCTCGCGTGTCGTAGAAAGCGACTAGAGGGGACGGGAGCGGGGGGCCAGAAATCCTCCCCTCCTTGTATTAACTTTCTAAAATAGGAAACAGAAGGAGTCACGCGGGGAGTGCTCATCCTCCTCGAAGGCTCAGAGTGGGGTGCCTAAATGTGTGTGGATGTAACCAAGATGTGAAAAAAGGAGAGATAGGTAGTATGTTTGAGGAAAGGAACCTGGATGTTTTGGCTCTGAGTGAAACGAAGCTCAAGGGTAAAGGGGAAGAGTGGTTTGGGAATGTCTTGGTAGTAAAGTCAGGGGTTAGTGAGAGGACAAGAGCAAGGGAAGGAGTAGCAATACTCCTGAAACAGGAGTTGTGGGAGTATGTGATAGACTGTAAGAAAGTAAATTCTCGATTAATATGGGTAAAACTGAAAGTTGATGGAGAGAGGTGGGTGATTATTGGTGCATATGCACCTGGGCATGAGAAGAAAGATCATGAGAGGCAAGTGTTTTGGGAGCAGCTGAATGAGTGTGTTAGTGGTTTTGATGCACAAGACCGGGTTATAGTGATGGGTGATTTGAATGCAAAGGTGAGTAATGTGGCAGTTGAGGGAATAATTGGTATACATGGGGTGTTCAGTGTTGTAAATGGAAATGGTGAAGAGCTTGTAGATTTATGTGCTGAAAAAGGACTGATGATTGGGAATACCTGGTTTAAAAAGCGAGATATACATAAGTATGCTTATGTAAGTAGGAGAGATGGCCAGAGAGCGTTATTGGATTACGTGTTAATTGACAGGCGTGCGAAAGAGAGACTTTTGGATGTTAATGTGCTGAGAGGTGCAACTGGAGGGATGTCTGATCATTATCTTGTGGAGGCTAAGGTGAAGATTTGCATGGGTTTTCAGAAAAGAAGAGTGAATGTTGGGGTGAAGAGGGTGGTGAGAGTAAGTGAGCTTGGGAAGGAGACCTGTGTGAGGAAGTACCAGGAGAGACTGAGTACAGAATGGAAAAAGGTGAGAACAATGGAAGTAAGGGGAGTGGGGGAGGAATGGGATGTATTTAGGGAATCAGTGATCGATTGCGCAAAAGATGCTTGTGGCATGAGAACAGTGGGAGGTGGGTTGGTTAGAAAGGGTAGTGAGTGGTGGGATGAAGAAGTAAGAGTATTAGTGAAAGAGAAGAGAGAGGCATTTGGATGATTTTTGCAGGGAAAAAATGCAATTGAGTGGGAGATGTATAAAAGAAAGAGACAGGAGGTCAAGAGAAAGGTGCAAGAGGTGAAAAAAAAGGGCAAATGAGAGTTGGGGTGAGAGAGTATCATTAAATTTTAGGGAGAATAAAAAGATGTTCTGGAAGGAGGTAAATAAAGTGCATAATACAAGGGAGCAAATGGGAACTTCAGTGAAGGGCGCAAATGGGGAGGTGATAACAAGTAGTGGTGATGTGAGAAGGAGATGGAGTGAGTATTTTGAAGGTTTGTTGAATGTGTTTGATGATAGAGTGGCAGATATAGGGTGTTTTGGTCGAGGTGGTGTGCAAAGTGAGAGGGTTAGGGAAAATGATTTGGTGAAAAGAGAAGAGGTAGTGAAAGCTTTGCGGAAGATGAAAGCCGGCAAGGCAGCAGGTTTGGATGGTATTGCAGTGGAATTTATTAAAAAAGGGGGTGACTGTATTGTTGACTGGTTGGTAAGGTTATTTAATGTATGTATGACTCATGCTGAGGTGCCTGAGGATTGGCAGAATGCATGCATAGTGCCATTGTACAAAGGCAAAGGGGATAAGAGTGAGTGCTCAAATTACAGAGGTATAAGTTTGTTGAGTATTCCTGGGAAATCATATGGGAGGGTATTGATTGAGAGGGTGAAGGCATGTACAGAGCATCAGATTGGGGAAGAGCAGTGTGGTTTCAGAAGTGGTAGAGGATGTGTAGATCAGGTGTTTGCTTTGAAGAATGTATGTGAGAAATACTTAGAAAAGCCAATGGATTTGTATGTAGCATTTATGGATCTGGAGAAGGCATATGATAGAGTTGACAGAGATGCTCTGTGGAAGGTATTAAGAATATATGGTGTGGGAGGAAAGGTATTAGAAGCAGTGAAAAGTTTTTATCGACGATGTAAGGCATGTGTACGTGTAGGAAGAGAGGAAAGTGATTGGTTCTCAGTGAATGTAGGTTTGCGGCAGGGGTGTGTGATGTCTCCATGGGTGTTTAATTTGTTTATGGATGGGGTTGTTAGGGAGGTAAATGCAAGAGTTTTGGAAAGAGGGGCAAGTATGAAGTCAGTTGGGGATGAGAGAGCTTGGGAAGTGAGTCAGTTGTTGTTCGCTGATGATACAGCGCTGGTGGCTGATTCATGTGAGAAACTGCAGAAGCTGGTGACTGAGTTTGGTAAAGTGTGTGGAAGAAGAAAGTTAAGAGTAAATGTGAATAAGAGCAAGGTTATTAGGTACAGTAGGGTTGAGGGTCAAGTCAACTGGGAGGTGAGTTTGAATGGAGAAAAACTGGAGGAAGTGAAGTGTTTTAGATATCTGGGAGTGGATCTGGCAGCGGATGGAACCATGGAAGCGGAAGTGGATCATAGGGTGGGGGAGGGGGCGAAAATTCTGGGGGCCTTGAAGAATGTGTGGAAGTCGAGAACATTATCTCGGAAAGCAAAAATGGGTATGTTTGAAGGAATAATGGTTCCAACAATGTTGTATGGTTGCTAGGCGTGGGCTATGGATAGAGTTGTGCGCAGGAGGATGGATGTGCTGGAAATGAGATGTTTGAGGACAATGTGTGGTGTGAGGTGGTTTGATCGAGTGAGTAACGTAAGGGTAAGAGAGATGTGTGGAAATAAAAAGAGCGTGGTTGAGAGAGAAGAAGAGGGTGTTTTGAAGTGGTTTGGGCACATGGAGAGAATGAGTGAGGAAAGATTGACCAAGAGGATATATGTGTCGGAGGTGGAGGGAACGAGGAGAAGAGGGAGACCAAATTGGAGGTGGAAAGATGGAGTGAAAAAGATTTTGTGTGATCGGGGCCTGAACATGCAGGAGGGTGAAAGGAGGGCAAGGAATAGAGTGAATTGGAGCGATGTGGTATACCGGGGTTGACGTGCTGTCAGTGGATTGAATCAAGGCATGTGAAGCGTCTGGGGTAAACCATGGAAAGCTGTGTAGGTATGTATATTTGCGTGTGTGTGGACATATGTATATACATGTGTATGGGGTGGGTTGGGCCATTTCTTTCGTCTGTTTCCTTGCGCTACCTCGCAAATGCGGGAGACAGCGACAAAGCAAAAAAAAAAAAAAAAATATATATATATATATATACATATATATATATATATATATTTTTTTTTATTTTTCTTTTTTATACCTAGTTGCTGTCTCCCGCGTTTGCGAGGTAGCGCAAGGAAACAGACGAAAGAAATGGCCCAACCCCCCCATACACATGTACATACACACGTCCACACACGCAAATATACATACCTACACAGCTTTCCATGGTTTACCCCGGACGCTTCACATGCCTTGATTCAATCCACTGACAGCACGTCAACCCCTGTATACCACATCGCTCCAATTCACTCTATTCCTTGCCCACCTTTCACCCTCCTGCATGTTCAGGCCCCGATCACACAAAATCCTTTTCACTCCATCTTTCCACCTCCAATTTGGTCTCCCTCTTCTCCTCGTTCCCTCCACCTCCGACACATATATCCTCTTGGTCAATCTTTCCTCACTCATTCTCTCCATGTGCCCAAACCATTTCAAAACACCCTCTTCTGCTCTCTCAACCACGCTCTTTTAATTTCCACACATCTCTCTTACCCTTACATTACTTACTCGATCAAACCACCTCACACCACATATTGTCCTCAAATATCTCATTTCCAGCACATCCACGCTCCTCTGCACAACTCTATGCACAGCCTATGCCTCGCAACCATATAACATTGTCGGAACCACTATTACTTCAAACATACCCATTTTTGCTTTCCGAGATAATGTTCTAGACTTCTATACATTCTTCAACCCTCCCAGAATTTTCCTCCCCTCCCCCACCCTATGATTCACTTCTGCTTCCATGGTTCCATCAGCTGCCAAATGCACTCCCACATATCTAAAACACTTCACTCCCTCCAGTTTTTCTCCATTTAAACTTACCTCCCAATTGACTTGACCCTCAGCCCTACTGAACCTAATAACCTTGCTCTTATTCACATTTACTCTCAGCTTTCTTCTTTCACAAACTTTACCAAGCTCAGTCACCAGCTTCTGTAGTTTCTCACAAGAATCAGCCACCAGCACTATATCATCAGCGAACAACAACTAACTCACTTCCCAAGCTCTCTCATCCACAACAGACTGCATACTTGCACCTTTCCAAAACTCTTCCATTTACCTCCCTAACAACCCCACCCATAAACAAATTAAACAACCATGGAGACATCAAACACCCCTGCCGCAAACCTACATTCACTGAGAACCAATCACTTTCCTCTCTTCCTACACGTACACATGACTTACATCCTAAATAAAAACTTTTCACTGCTTCTAACAACTTGCCTCCCACACCATATATTCTTAATACCTTCCACAGAGCATCTCTATCAACTCTATCATAAGCCTTCTCCAGATCCATAAATGCTACATACAAATCCATTTGCTTTTCTAAGTATTTCTCTCATACATTCTTCAAAGCAAACACCTGATCCACACATCCTCTACCACTTCTGAAACCACACTGCTCTTCCCCAATCTGATGCTCTGTACATGCCTTCACCCTCTCAATCAATACCCTCCCATATAATTTACCAGGAATACTCAACAAACTTATACCTCTGTAATTTGAGCACTCACTCTTATCCTCTTTGCCTTTGTACAATGGCACTATGCAAGCATTCTGCCAATCCTCAGGCACCTCACCATGTGTATATATGTGAGTCATACATACATTAAATAACCTTACTAACCAGTCAACAATACAGTCACCCCCTTTTTTTTAATAAATTCCACTGCAATACCATCCAAACCTGCTGCCTTGCTGGTTTCATCTTCTGCAAAGCTTTTAATACCTCTTCTCTGTTTACCAAATCATTTTCCCTAACCCTCTCACTTTGCACACCACCTTGACCAAAACACCCAATATCTGTCACTCTATCATCAAACATATTCAACAAACTTTCAAATTACTCACTATCTCCTTCTCACATCACCACTACTTATTATCACTTCCCCATTAGCCCCCTTCACTGAAGTTCCCATTTGTTCCCTTGTCTTACGCACTTTATTTACCTCCTTCCAAAACATATTTTTATTCTCCCTAAAAGTTAATGATACTCTCTCACCCCAACTCTCATTTGCCCTCTTTTTCACCTCGCACCTTTCTCTTGACCTCCTGACTCTTTCTTTTATTCATCTCCCACTCATTTGCATTATTTCCCTGCAAAAATCGTCCAAATGCCTCTCTCTTCTCCTTCAATAGTAATCTTACTTCTTCATCCCACCACTCACTACCCTTTCTAATCTGTCCACCTCCCACGCTCCTCATGCCACAAGCATCGTTTGTGCAATCCATCACTGCCCCCCTAAATACATCCCATTCCTCCCCCACTCCCCTTACCTCCTTTGTTCTCACCTTTTTCCATTCTGTACTCAGTCTCTCCTGGTACTTCCTCACACACGTCTCCTTCCCATGCTCACGTACTCTCAACACTCTCTTCACACAAATATTCTCTCTTCTTTTCTGAAAACCTCTGTAAATTTTCACCTTTGCCACCACAAGATAATGATCAGACATCCCTTCAGTTGCACCTCTCAGCACATTAACATCCAAAAGTCTCTCTTTCGCGCGCCTATCAATTAACACGTAATTCAATAACACTCTCTAGCCATCTCTCCTACTTACACACGTATACTTATGTATATCTCTATCTTTAAACCAGGTATTCCCAATCACCAGTCCTTTTCCAGCACATAAATCTACAAGCTCTTCACCATTCCCATTTACAACACTGAACACCCCATGTATACCAATTATTCCCTCAACTGCCACATTACTCACCTTTGCATTCAAATCACCCATCACTATGACCCGGTCTTGTGCATCAAAACTACTAACACACTCATTCAGCTGCTCCCAAAACATTTGCCTCTCATGATCTTCCTTCTCATGCCCAGGTGCATATGCACCAACAATCACCCATCTCTCTCCATCAACTTTCAGTTTTACCCATATCAATCTAGAGTTTACTTTCTTACACTCTATCACATACTCCCACCACTCCTGTTTCAGGAGTAGTGCTACTCCTTCCCTTGCTCTTGTCCTTTCACTAACTCCTGACTTTACTCCCAAGACATTCCCAAACCACTCTTCCCCTTTACCCTTGAGCTTCGTTTCACTCACAGCCAAAACATCCAGGTTCCTTTCCTCAAATTTACTACCTATATCTCCTTTTTTCTCATCTTGGTTACATCCACACACATTTAGGCACCCTAATCTGAGCCTTCGAGATAGTTTTTTGTCACTGTCTCCCGCATTAGCGAGGTAGCGCAAGGAAACAGACAAAAGAAATGGCCCAATCCACCTACATACACATGTATATACATACACGTCAACACACACAAATATACATACCTGTATATCTCAACATATACATATATATACACATACACAGATATACATATATACACATGTACGTAATTCATACGGTCTGCCGCTATTCATTCCCATCACCACACCGCCACACATGAAATAACAACCCCCTCCCCCCTCATGTGCATGAGGTAGCACTAAGAAATGACAACAAAGGCTACATTCACTCACACTCAGTCTCTAGCTGTCACGTAATAATGCACCGAAACCACAGCTACCTTTCCACGTCCAGGCCCCACACAACTCTCCATGGTTTACCCCAGACGCTTCGCATAACCTGGTTCAATCAACTGACAGCACGTTTTGACCCCGGTATACCACATCATTCCAATTCACTCTATTCCTTGCATGCCTTTCACCCCCCTGCGTGTTCAGGCCCCGATCACTTAAAATCTTTTTCACTCCATCTTTCCACCTCCAATTTTGTCTTCCACTTCTCCTCGTTCCGTCCACCTCCGACACATATATCCTCTTGGTCAATCTTTCCTCACTCATTCTCTCCATGTGACCAAACCATTTCAAAACCCTCTTCTGCTCTCTCAACCACACTCTTTTTATTACCAAATATCTCTCTTACCCTATTATTACTAATTCGATCAAACCATCTCACACCACATATTGTCCTCAAATATCTCATTTCCAGTACATCCACCCTCCTCTGCACAACTCTATCCATAGACCAAGCCTCGCAACCATATAACATTCTTGGAACCACTATTCCTTCAAACATACCCATTTTTGCTTTCCGAGATAATGTTCTCGACTTCCACACATTCTTCAACGCTCCCAGAACTTTCGCCCCCTACCCCACCCTATAATTCACTTCCACTTCCATGGTTCCATCCGCTGCCAGATCCACTCCCACATATCTAAAACACTTCACTTCCTCCAGTTTTTCTCCATTCAAAGTTACCAATTGACTTGTCCCTCAACCCTACTGTACCTAATAACCTTGCTCTTATTCACATTTACTCTCAGCTTTCTTCTTTCACACAATTTACCAAACTCAGTCACCACCTTCTGCAGTTTCTCACAAGAATCAGCCACTAGCGCTGTATCATCAGCGAACAACAACTGACTCACTTCCCAAGCTCTCTCATCCACAACAGACTGCATACTTGTCCCTCTTTACAAAACTCTTGCATTCACTTCCCTAACAACCCCATCCATAAACAAATTAAACAACCATGGAGACATCACACACCCCTGCTGCAAATCTACACTCACTGAGAACCAATCACTTTCCTCTCTTCCTACACGTACACATGCCTTACATCCTCGATAAAAACTTTTTCACTGCTTCTAACAACTTGCTCCCCACACCATATATTCTTAATACCTTCTACAGAGCATCTCTATCAACTCTATCATAAGCCTTCTCCAGATCCATAAATGTTACATACAAATCCATTTCCTTTTCTAAGTATTTCTCACATACATTCTTCAAAGCAAACACCTGATCCTCACATCCTCTACCACTTCTGAAACCACACTGCTCTTACCCAATCTGATGCTCTGTACATGCCTTCACCCTCTCAATCAATACCCTCCCATATAATTTCCCAGGAATACTTAACAAACTTATACCTCTGTAATTTGAGCACTCATCTTTATCCCCTTCACCTTTGTACAATTGCACTATGCAAGCATTCTGCGCCAATCCTCAGGCACCTCACCATCAGACATACATACATTAAGTAACCTTACCAACCAGTCAACAATACAGTCACCCCCTTTTTTAATAAATTCTGCTGCAATACCATCCAAACCCGCTGCCTTGCCAGCTTTCATCCTCCGCAAAGCTTTTACTACCTCTTCTCTGTTTACCAAATCATTTTCCCTAACCTTCTCACTTTGCACACCACCTCGACCAAAACACCCTATATCTGCCACTCTATCATCAAACACATTCAACAAACCTTCAAAACACTCACTCCATCTCCTTCTCACATCACCATTACTTGTTATCACCTCCCCATTAGCCCCCTTCACTGAAGTTCCCAATTGCTCCCTTGTCTTATGCACTTTATTTACTTCCTTCCAAAACATCTTTTTTTTTTTTTTTTTTTCTTTTTTTTTTACTTTGTCGCTGTCTCCCGCGTTTGCGAGGTAGCGCAAGGAAACAGACGAAAGAAATGGCCCAACTCCCCCCCCATACACATGTATATACATACGTCCACACACGCAAATATACATACCTACACAGCTTTCCATGGTTTTCCCCAGACGCTTCACATGCCTTGATTCAATCCACTGACAGCTCATCAACCCCGGTATACCACATCGCTCCAATTCACTCTATTCCTTGCCCTCCTTTCACCCTCCTGCATGTTCAGGCCCCGATCACACAAAATCTTTTTCACTCCATCTTTCCACCTCCAATTTGGTCTCCCTCTTCTCCTCGTTCCCTCCACCTCCGACACATATATCCTCTTGGTCAATCTTTCCTCACTCATTCTCTCCATGTGCCCAAACCACTTCAAAACACCCTCTTCTGCTCTCTCAACCACGCTCTTTTTATTTCCACACATCTCTCTTACCCTTACGTTACTCACTTGATCAAACCACCTCACACCACACATTGTCCTCAAACATCTCATTTCCAGCACATCCATCCTCCTGCGCACAACTCTATCCATAGCCCTCGCCTCGCAACCATACAACATTGTTGGAACCACTATTCCTTCAAACATACCCATTTTTGCTTTCCGAGATAATGTTCTCGACTTCCACACATTCTTCAAGGCCCCCAGAATTTTCGCCCCCTCCCCCACCCTATGATCCACTTCCGCTTCCATGGTTCCATCCGCTGCCAGATCCACTCCCAGATATCTAAAACACTTCACTTCCTCCAGTTTTTCTCCATTCAAACTCACCTCCCAATTGACTTGACCCTCAACCCTACTGTACCTAATAACCTTGCTCTTATTCACATTCACTCTTAACTTTCTTCTTCCACACACTTTACCAAACTCAGTCACCAGCTTCTGCAGTTTCTCACATGAATCAGCCACCAGCGCTGTATCATCAGCGAACAACAACTGACTCACTTCCCAAGCTCTCTCATCCCCAACAGACTTCATACTTGCCCCTCTTTCCAAAACTCTTGCATTTACCTCCCTAACAACCCCATCCATAAACAAATTAAACAACCATGGAGACATCACACACCCCTGCCGCAAACCTACATTCACTGAGAACCAATCACTTTCCTCTCTTCCTACACGTACACATGCCTTACATCCTCGATAAAAACTTTTCACTGCTTCTAACAACTTTCCTCCCACACCATATATTCTTAATACCTTCCACAGAGCATCTCTATCAACTCTATCATATGCCTTCTCCAGATCCATAAATGCTACATACAAATCCATTTGCTTTTCTAAGTATTTCTCACATACATTCTTCAAAGCAAACACCTGATCCACACATCCTCTACCACTTCTGAAACCACACTGCTCTTCCCCAATCTGATGCTCTGTACATGCCTTCACCCTCTCAATCAATACCCTCCCATATAATTTACCAGGAATACTCAACAAACTTATACCTCTGTAATTTGAGCACTCACTCTTATCCCCTTTGCCTTTGTACAATGGCACTATGCACGCATTCCGCCAATCCTCAGGCACCTCACCATGAGTCATACATACATTAAATAACCTTACCAACCAGTCAACAATACAGTCACCCCCTTTTTTAATAAATTCCACTGCAATACCATCCAAACCTGCTGCCTTGCCGGCTTTCATCTTCTGCAAAGCTTTCACTACCTCTTCTCTGTTTACCAAATCATTTTCCCTAACCCTCTCACTTTGCACACCACCTCGACCAAAACACCCTATATCTGCCACTCTATCATCAAAACACATTCAACAAACCTTCAAAATACTCACTCCATCTCCTTCTCACATCACCACTACTTGTTATCACCTCCCCATTTGCGCCCTTCACTGAAGTTCCCATTTGCTCCCTTGTCTTACGCACTTTATTTACCTCCTTCCAGAACATCTTTTTATTCTCCCTAAAATTTAATGATACTCTCTCACCCCAACTCTCATCTGCCCTTTTTTTCACCTCTTGCACCTTTCTCTTGACCTCCTGTCTCTTTCTTTTATACATCTCCCACTCAATTGCATTTTTTCCCTGCAAAAATCGTCCAAATGCCTCTCTCTTCTCTTTCACTAATACTCTTACTTCTTCATCCCACCACTCACTACCCTTTCTAATCAACCCACCTCCCACTCTTCTCATGCCACAAGCATCTTTTGCGCAATCCATCACTGATTCCCTAAATACATCCCATTCCTCCCCCACTCCCCTTGCTTCCATTGTTCTCACCTTTTTCCATTCTGTACTCAGTCTCTCCTGGTACTTCCTCACACAGGTCTCCTTCTCAAGCTCACTTACTCTCACCACCCTCTTCACCCCAACATTCACTCTTCTTTTCTGAAAACCAATACAGATCTTCACCTTAGCCTCCACAAGATAATGATCAGACATCCCTCCAGTTGCACCTCTCAGCACATTAACATCCAAAAGTCTCTCTTTCGCACGCCTGTCAATTAACACGTAATCCAATAACGCTCTCTGGCCATCTCTCCTACTTACATAAGTATACTTATGTATATCTCGCTTTTTAAACCAGGTATTCCCAATCATCAGTCCTTTTTCAGCACATAAATCTACAAGCTCTTCACCATTTCCATTTACAACACTGAACACCCCATGCATACCAATTATTCCCTCAACTGCCACATTACTCACCTTTGCATTCAAATCACCCATCACTATAACCCGGTCTCGTGCATCAAAACCACTAACACACTCATTCAGCTGCTCCCAAAACACTTGCCTCTCTTGATCTTTCTTCTCATGCCCAGGTGCATATGCACCAATAATCACCCACCTCTCTCCATCAACTTTCAGTTTTACCCATATTAATCGAGAATTTACTTTCTTACACTCTATCACATACTCCCACAACTCCTGTTTCAGGAGTATTGCTACTCCTTCCCTTGCTCTTGTCCTCTCACTAACCCCTGACTTTACTCCCCAGACATTCCCAAACCACTCTTCCCCTTTACCCTTGAGCTTCGTTTCACTCAGAGCCAAAACATCCAGGTTCCTTTCCTCAAACATACTACCTATCTCTCCTTTTTTCACATCTTGGTTACATCCACACACATTTAGGCACCCCACTCTGAGCCTTCGAGGAGGATGAGCACTCCCCGCGTGACTCCTTCTTCTGTTTCCCATTTTAGAAAGTTAATACAAGGAGGGGAGGATTTCTGGCCCCCCGCTCCCGTCCCCTCTAGTCGCTTTCTACGACACGCAAGGAATACGTGGGAAGTATTCTTTCACCCCTATCCCCAGGGATAATATACATATATATATACATATACACATACACACACATACACATACATACGCACATATACACACACACACACATACATATATATACATATGAAAAATGTAAGGAACAATTTAGAAAACTGAAACTTCTAGCTTGAAATGAATGGAAAAAAATGAATGTCACATAATGGTTCAACCTCTGGCTATGGAAAAAAAAAGGAAATGTATAATTTATTTACACAAACGTCAATAGCAGTTCTCATCAATTTAACCACTGTATCAATAAGCTTCAATGTCTAAGCTACATTTTTTCCAATTTCACTATTTTCCTTCACATTTTCAATTGTGTCTGAAGGTTCTACTTTAAGAGTGATTGTTTTTCCAGTAAGGGTCTTCACATCTTGGTTACATCCACACACATCCATTTTTTTGCTGGGTTGTGGTGGTGAGTGACGGTCATGCGATGAGGGTTCCAGCAAGTGAAGTGGTGGAGCCGTCACTTTAGCGAGGCTTGTGTGAGGTGGTCGACGATCCTAGAGATGACTGCTGAGAGCAGTAATGAGCAGCTTTAATCCTTGCCTGTCTTTAACTAAGAACCCTTTGTGGTCTAGTTTTGTAAAAACCTCTTTCACATTAAGAGTTGGGGCAACCTCAAGGAGGCCTTTGATAAAGACCTCTACATTCCACCCGTGAGGACCTGCAAGGCTTCCTGATCCGCTCAATCCCACTTCATTTCCAGATGATGATTGAGGCTGAGAACTTGGGGCCTTGTCTTTGCTGTCATGCCACAATGAGCTCGGTGAATTTAGATTCTGGAGTCCAATCTGTTCAGATGGTAGGCCTGTGTGAGTTCGAACCATGACACCCAAGACTTTAGCTACAGCTGCTGGGGTTATGGAACCCACTCCAAAGTTGGCTAAGTTGTTTCTACATTCTTCTACTGTATTGCAGAAACTATAGCCCAATTCTAAGACCAAGTCAGCTAATGAGCCATCCAAAAGATTTTTAGCCATGTTGGCTGGTGTTTCTTTTTATTCTCCCTAAAATTTAATGATACTCTCTCACCCCTACTCTCATTTGCCCTCTTTTTCACCTCTTGCACCTTTCTCTTGACCTCTTGCCTCTTTCTTTTACACTTCTCCCAATCATTTGCATTATTTTCCTGCAAAAATCGTCCAAAT
Source organism: Panulirus ornatus (assembly GCF_036320965.1). Classification (NCBI taxonomy): domain Eukaryota; kingdom Metazoa; phylum Arthropoda; class Malacostraca; order Decapoda; family Palinuridae; genus Panulirus; species Panulirus ornatus. The sequence goes on from NC_092240.1 coordinate 44,975,195, forward strand.
GCCTCTCTTCTCTTTCATAATAATCTTACTTCTTCATCCCACCACTCACTACCCTTTCTAATCAGCCCACCTCCCACGCTTCTCATGCCACAAGCATCTTTTGCCCAAGCCATCAATGCTTCTCCAAATACATCACCTTCCTCCCCCACTCCCCTTATGTCCTTGGATCTCACTTTTTTCCATTCTGTACTAAGTCTCTCCCGGTACTTCCTCACACAAGTCTCCTTCCCAAGCTCACTTACTCTCACCACTCTCTTCACCCCAACATGCTCTCTTCTCTTCTGAAAACCTCTACAAATCTTCACCTTTGCCTCCACAAGATAATTATCAGACATCCCTCCAGTTGCACCTCTCAGCACATTAACATCCAAAAGTCTCTCTTTTGCGCGCCTACCAATTAACACGTAATCCAATAACGCTCTCTGGCCATCTCTCCAACTTACATACGTATACTTATGTACATCTCTGTTTTTAAAACAGGTATTCCCAATCACCAGTCATTTTTTGGCACATAAGTCTACAAGCTCTTCACCATTTCCATTTACAACACTGAACACCCCATGTACACCAATTATTCCCTCAACTGCCACATTACTCATCTTTGCATTCAAATCACCCATCACTATAACCCAGAATCTTCCATCAAAACTACTAACACACTCACTCAGCTGCTCCCAAAACACTTGCCTCTCATGATCTTTCTTCTCACGCCTCAAGAAAGATCATGAGGCAAGTGTTTAAAAAGAAAGATATACATAAGTATAAGTATTTAAGTAGGAGAGATGACCAGAGAGCATTACTGGATTGTGTGTTAATTGATAGGCACGCGAAAGAGAGACTTTTGGATGTTAATGTGCTGAGAGGTGCAACTGGAGGGATGTCTGAACATTATATTGTGGAGGCAAAGGTGAAGATATGTAGAGGTTTTCAGAAAAGAAGAGAGAATCTTGGGGTGAAGAGAGTGGTGAGAGTAAGTGAGCCTGGGAAGGAGACTTTTGTCAGGAAGTACCAGGAGAGACTGAGTGCAGAATGGAAAAAGGTGAGAGCAAATGACGTAAGGGGAGTGGCGGAGGAATGGGATGTATTTAGAGAAGTAGTGATGGCTCGTGCAAAAGATGCTTGTAGCAAGAGAAGCGTGGGAGGTGTGCAGATTAGAAAGGGTAGTGAGTGGTGGGATGAAGAAGTAAGATTATAAGTGAAAGAGAAGAGGCAGGCATTTCGATGACTTTTGCAGGGAAACAGCGCAAATGACTAGGAGATGTATAAAAGAAAGAGGCAGGAGGTCAAGAGAAAGGTGTAAGAGGTGAAAAGAGGGCAAATGAGAGTTGGGGTGAGAGAGTATCATTAAATTTTAGGGAGAATAAAAAGATGCTTTGGAAGGAGGTATATAAAGTGCGGAAGACAAGAGAACAAATGGGAACATTGGTGAAGGAGGCTAATGGGTAGGTGATAACAAGTAGTGATGATGTGAGAGGGAGTGAGTATTTTGAAGGTTTATTGAATGTGTTAGATGATAGAGTAGCAGATATAGGATGTCTTGGTCGAGGTGGTGCGCGAAGTGAGAGGGTTAGGGAGAATGATTTGGTAAACAGAGAAGAGGTAGTGAAAGCTATGCAGAAGATGAAAGCCGGAAAGGTGGCGGGTTTGGATGGTACTGCAGTGGAATTTATTAAAAAAGAGGGTGACTGTGTTGTTGACTGGTTGGTGAGGATATTCAATGTGTGTATGGCTCATGGTGAAGTGCCTGAGGATTGGCAGAAAGCATGCATAGTGACATTGTACAAAGGCAAAGAGGATAAAGGTGAGTGTTCAAATTACAGAGGTATAAGTTTGTTGAGTATTCCTGGAAAATTATATGGGAGGGTATTGATTGAGAGGGTGAAGGCATGTACAGAGCATCAGATTGGGGAAGAGCAGTGTGGTTTTCAGAAGTGGCAGAGGATGTGTGGATCAGGTGTTCGCTTTGAAGAATGCATGCGAGGAATACTTAGAAAAACAAATGGATTCTTATTGCCACACATCTCTCTTACACTTTCATTACTTACTCGATCAAACCACCTCACACCACATATTGTCCTTAAACATCTCATTTCCAACACATCCACCCTCTGCCACACAACCCTATCTATAGCCCATGCCTCACAACCACAGAACATTGTTGGAACCACTATTCCTTCAAACATACCCATTTTTGCTCTCCGAGATAACGTTCTCGCCTTCCACACATTCTTCAATGCTCCCAGAACCTTCGCCCCCTCCCCCACCCAGTGACTCACTTCTGCTTCCATAGTTCCATCCACTGCCAAATCTACTCACAGATATCTAAAACACTTCACTTCCTCCAGTTTTTCTCCATTCAAACTTACTTCCCAATTTAATTGTCCCTCAACACTAATGAACCTAATAACCTTACCCTCATTCACATTTACTCTCAGCTTTCTTCTCTCACACTTTCCCAAATTCAGTCAACAGCTTCTGCAGTTTCTCATCCAAATCAGCCATCAGTGCTCTATCATCAGCAAACAACAACTGACTCACTTCCCAAGCCCTCTCATCCACAATAGACTGCATACTTGCCCCTCTCTCCAAAACTCTTGCATTTACCTCCCTAACAACCCCATCCATAAACAAATTAAACAACCATGGAGATATCACGCACCCCTGCCGCAAACCAACATTCACTGGGAACCAGTCACTTTCCTCTCTTCCAACTCATAAATATGCCTTATATCCTCAATAAAAACTTTTCACTGCTTCTAGCAACTTACCTCCCACACCATGTACTCTTAATACCTTCCACAGAACATCTCTATCAACTCTAGCATATGCCTTCTCCAGATCCATAAATGCTACATACAAATCCATTTGTTTTGCTAAGTATTTCTTGCATACATTCTTCAAAGCAAACACCTTATCCACACATCCTCTACCACTTCTGAAGCCACACTGCTCTTCCCCAATCTGATGTTCTGTACGTGCCTTCACCCTCTCAATCAATACCCTCCCATATAATTTCTCAAGAATACTCAACAAACTTATATCTCTGTAATTTGAGCACTCAACTTTATCCCCTTTGCCTTTGTACAATGGCACTATGCATCCATTCTGCCAATCCTCAGGCACGTCACCATGAACCATACATACATTGAATATCCTCACCAGCACATTCACACCCTTTTTTAATAAATTCCACTGCAATACCATCCAAACCTGCCACCTTGCCAGCTTTCATCTTCCACAAAGCTTTCACTACCTCTTCTCTGTTTACCAAATCATTCTCCCTGACCCTCTCACTTCACACACCACCTCGACCAAAACACCCTATATTTGCCACTCTATCATCAAACACATTCAACAAACCTTCAAAACACTCACTCCATCTCCCTCTCACTTCACCACTATTTGTTATTACCTTCTCATTTGCCCCCTTCACCGATGTTCCCATTTGTTCTCTTATCTTACACAATTTATTTACTTCCTTCCAAAACATCTTTTTATTCACCCTAAAATTTAATGATACTCTCTCATCCCAACTCTCATTTGCCCTCTTTTTCATCTCTTGCACCTTTCTCTTGACATCCTGCCACTTTCTTTTATATATCTGCCAGTCATTTGTACTATTTCCCTGCAAAAACAGCAAAAATGCCTCCTCTTCTCTTTCACTAACAATCTTATTTCTTCATCCCACCACTCACCACCCTTTCTAATCTGCCCACCTCCCACTTTTCTCATGCCACAGGCATCTTTTGCACAAGCCATCACTGCTTCCCTAAATACATCCCATTCCTCCCCCACTCCCCTTACATCATTTGCTCTCACCTTTTTCCATTCTGCACTCAGTCTCCCCCAGTACTTCCTCACACAAGTCTCCTTTCCAAGCTCACTTACTCTCACCACTCTCTTCACCCTAACATTCTCTCTTCTTTTCTGAAAACCTCTTCATATCTTCACCTTTGCCTCCACAAGATAATGATCAGACATCCCTCCAGTTGCCCCTCTCAGCACATTAACATCCAAAAGTCTCTCTTTCATGCGCCTATCAATTAATACATAATCCAATAATGCTCTCTGGCCATCTCTCCTACTTACATATGTATTCTTATGTATATCAATCTTTCTAAACCAGGTATTCCTAATCACCAGTCCTTTTTCAGCACACAAATCTACAAGCTCTTCACCATTTCCATTTACAACACTGAACACCCCATGTACACCAATTATACCCTCAACTGCCACATTATTCACCTTTGCATTCAAATCACCCATCACTATAACCCAGTCTCGAGCATCAAAGCTGCTAACATACTCACTCAACTCCTCCCAAAACATTTGCCTCTCATGATCTTTCTTCTCATGACCAGGTGCATAGGCACCAATAATCACCCATCTCTCTCCATCCACTTTCAGTTTTACCCATATCACTCTAGAGTTTACTTTCTTACATACTCCAACAAATCCTCCTTCAGGAGTAATGCTACTTCTTCCTTTGCTCTTGTCCTCTCACCAACACCTGACTTTACTCCTAAGACATTCCCAAACCACTCTTCCCCTTTACCCTTGAGCTTCGTTTCACTCAGAGCCAAAACATCCAGGTTCCTTTCTTCGAACATACTATGTATCTCTCCATTTTTCTTATCTTGGTTACATCCACATATTTAGACACCCCAATCTGAGCCTTCGGGGAGGCTGAGCACTCTCCACATGACTCCTTCTGTTTCCCCTTTTAGAAAGTTAAAACACAAGGAGAGGAGGGTTTCTAGCCCATACATGCACATATACATATCAACATATACATACATATACATACACAGACATATACACATGAACATATTCATACTTGCTTGCTTTCATCCATTCCTGTCACTACCCTGCCACACAGGAAATAGCATTGCTACTTACACACACACACACACACACACACACACACACACACACACACATGTAAAATACAAATCAATAGAAATCATTAACATTCATGATAAAAATCAATTTGCTTTAAGAATTTCATTAACCTGTCAATATGCCAGTTGTCACCGAGCAATTCATTCATGGGCCTGCCATGTAATGAATTTCCCCTCCACTCTCAATCAAAAAGAACACGTTCCATTAAAATGTGTTTTACTGTCAAATCAGAATGACAGGTATGACAATAGGGAACCTGTCTTTCTTCACCATTTGACTTTTAGCAGCTATGGGTGAGAATATGCCCAATTCAGAGCCTAGTTATGATGACACTTTCTCTTTGATTTGGGCAATTTGAGGATTCCCACTTTTTAATCTTTGGTCATATCTTTTAGTTTTTGATTAGTTGTTAAGTTACTCCATCTTATTTGCCATCTATTCATCATATATTCATGGACTGTTTCCTGAAAATCATCATATCAAATATCAAAATTAGAAGGCTGTAACTGTTCTATTGCTTCTTCAGCAGCTTTATCTACTTTTTCACTTCCTTTTATGTCCACATGTGCCGGTACCCAACAAAAATTTAGCGTGGTACGTCTCCTAGAGTGCAGGAGGACCAGCCATTCCTGCACTTCTTGCACCAAAGGATGAGTGGGTATCAGCTGTTGTAAAAAGGCCAAAACACTATAAAATCGGTATAAATAATGGAATTTTGTCCCTTAGATCCTGAATAATAAATATCTTCCACAGCCGTAAGTACTGCATTAACTTCAACCATGAAGATAAAGCAAGTAAATGGTAACTTTCTTTTAACTACAATACCATCAATCACAGTAACAGAACCCATGCCATCCGAGGATTTGGAGCCACCAGTATATATGGAGTGTTGGTCACGGTGCTGGACTGAAATGTTCCAGAAATTCCACTTTGATAATCTCAGAATTTCAAGAGTATTTTCCTCCATTACATAGACATATTCCAACTGGAGGTCTACACCAAGGGGGATATTTTGATGGTCTTAGTACAGCAACGTGGGATGCAGTGATGCCTATCTCCTTAAATTCCTTTTCTGATCATCCTTCCAGAGGGTTTGGTAGCTGAGGTTTGTTGGGCGAGTAGTCTGTTGGGTTTTTCATGTACCTATAACTTGGGTCACTCTTTGAGGTTAGGGTTTTTACTATATGCCACAAACCCAACTCTTCCCTGCGGATTTCCGGAAAGGGGTGGCATATCCAAATCTACATAAATGCTGTCAACAGGGGAGGTACTATACACCCCAGTACAGATACAAAGACCCATGTTATGCACATCTAATTTCTGAAGGTTGGTTTTTGATGATCTGCCATACACTTGGCATGCATAGTCTAGTTTGCCGAGGCATAGTGATGTAGTGATGTATACAACCTCAGCAAAGTTGCACGATCAGCGTCCTAATTAAGATGTGACATCACTTTCAGAATATTAAGAGATTCCTTAACTCTATTGCTCAAGTCATTAATATAAGAACTATAGGTCAATTTCTTATCCAAAATTATACCACGAAACTTCACTTCATTCTCATGTGGAAGAATGCTGTCTTTCAGAAGCAAGGTTAGGATCTCCTCTTGTTTTCTGGTTCTAGTGAATCTAATGGCCTTTGTTTTTTGAGGGAAAAATTTGAATCCCCTAGAGTTGGCCCACTTATCCAAAATTATACCACGAAACTTCGCTTCATTCTCATGTGGAAGAATGCTGTCTTTCAGAAGCAAGGTTAGGATCTCCTCTTGTTTTCTGGTTCTAGTGAATCTAATGGCCTTTGTTTTTTGAGGGGAAAATTTGTTGCTTGGATCTTCCTCCTAGCATCTACTGCAGTGGATGCACTACAATAAAGTGCATGGTCATCCACAGAGAGCCTTGGACCTCAGGTGGAATATGGTCCATAAGATTATTCATAGCTACTGCAAATAGAGTAACACTCAGCACACTACTCTGGAATTCCTTCCTCTTGTGGGTATGGTGTTGAGAATACAGAACTGACCCTGACTTTCTGGTATCAATCTGATAATAAACCCTTTATAGCAGCATACATGTGACCTCAAATGTTCCAGAATACCAATTGCTTCAGTATACTACCTCTCTATGTTGTGTTGTATGCCTTCTCCAGGTAAAAAAAATTCCAACAGTCAGGTTTTGTTTGGCAAAAGCACTCTGAATTTCCCTTAGAAGCATTAACATTGGATCTAAAGTGCTTTGATTTTTCCAGAATCTGAATTGCCTGTTTGATAAAAGGTTCTTAGATTCCAAGAACCAGACTAGTCAATTATTTACCATCCTTTCAAAGAGCTTACAAATACAGCTGATAAGAGGTACTGGTCTGTAGCTCTGGATCTTTACCTGGCTTATGATTTGGTATCAAAAGATATTTTCCAAGACTTTGGAGAAGTATGTGATATCCAAAGACCATTAAGTATGTCTAACAGGAATAGTTTTGTGCTTTCAGGGAGATGCATAATCATTTCATATCAAATTTCATCCTCACCAGGAAATGTAAATGATGAGCTTCATAAAGCATTCTTCATCTCAGCTATTGAAAAAGGCAAATCAAAAGCCTCTGTATTAATATAATAAGGCAGAATAATTGAGGTGGGAGTTTCAAATTTGCTGAAACTCAGTAATAATGAGCCAAACTTGATATACTGGCAAATGTGCACCCAAGAGTTCTCCTACCTCTTTAGGATCAGAAATACGTGTCCCCTGCTTTTAGAATGGGTAATGGGGTTGGAACAAATTTTTCTTGCAATTTTCTGATTTGTTCCAGACATGACTAGGTGATGTTTTCGTTGTTAATTCAGAAATATATTTCCTCCAATATAACCATTTAGTTCCTTTATTAATGTGCTGAGAGGTGCAACTGGATGGATGTCTGATCATTATCTTGTGGAGGCTAAGGTGAAGATTTGTATGGGTTTTCAGAAAAGAAGAGTGAATGTTGGGGTGAAGAGGGTGGTGAGAGTAAGTGAGCTTGGGAAGGAGACTTGTGTGAGGAAGTACCAGGAGAGACTGAGTACAGAATGGAAAAAGGTGAGAACAATGGAAGTAAGGGGAGTGGGGGAGGAATGGGATGTATTTAGGGAATCAGTGATGGATTGCGCAAAAGATGCTTGTGGCATGAGAAGAGTGGGAGGTGGGTTGATTAGAAAGGGTAGTGAGTGGTGGGATGAAGAAGTAAGAGTATTAGTGAAAGAGAAGAGAGAGGCATTTGGACGATTTTTGCAGGGAAAAAATGAAATTGAGTGGGAGATGTATAAAAGAAAGAGACAGGAGGTCAAGAGAAAGGTGCAAGAGGTGAAAAAAAGGGCAAATGAGAGTTGGGGTGAGAGAGTATCATTACATTTTAGGGAGAATAAAAAGATGTTCTGGAAGGAGGTAAATAAAGTGCGTAAGACAAGGGAGCAAATGGGAACTTCAGTGAAGGGCGCAAATGGGGAGGTGATAACAAGTAGTGGTGATGTGAGAAGGAGATGGAGTGAGTATTTTGAAGGTTTATTGAATGTGTTTGATGATAGAGTGGCAGATATAGGGTGTTTTGGTTGAGGTGGTGTGCAAAGTGAGAGGGTTAGGGAAGATGATTTGGTAAACAGAGAAGAGGTAGTAAAAGCTTTGCGGAAGATGAAAGCCAGCAAGGCAGCAGGTTTGGATGGTATTGCAGTGGAATTTATTAAAAAAAAGGGGGTGACTGTATTGTTGACTGGTTGGTAAGGTTATTTAATGTATGTATGCCTCATGGTGAGGTGCCTGAGGATTGGCGGAATGCGTGCATAGTGCCATTGTACAAAGGCAAAGGGGATAAGAGTGAGTGCTCAAATTACAGAGGTATAAGTTTGTTGAGTATTCCTGGGAAATTATATGGGAGGATATTGATTGAGAAGGTGAAGGCATGTACAGAGCATCAGATTGGGGAAGAGCAGTGTGGTTTCAGAAGTGGTAGAGGATGTGTGGATCAGGTGTTTGCTTTGAAGAATGTATGTGAGAAATACTTAGAAAAGCAAATGGATTTGTATGTAGCATTTATGGATCTGGAGAAGGCATATGATAGAGTTGATAGAGATGCTCTGTGGAAGGTATTAAGAATATATGGTGTGGGAGGCAAGTTGTTAGAAGCAGTGAAAAGTTTTTATCGAGGATGTAAGGCATGTGTACGTGTAGGAAGAGAGGAAAGTGATTGGTTCTCAGTGAATGTAGGTTTGCGGCAGGGGTGTGTGATGTCTCCATGGTTGTTTAATTTGTTTATGGATGGGGTTGTTAGGGAGGTGAATGCAAGAGTTTTGGAAAGAGGGGCAAATATGAAGTCTGTTGGGGATGAGAGAGCTTGGGAAGTGAGTCAGTTGTTGTTCGCTGATGATACAGCGCTGGTGGCTGATTCATATGAGAAACTGTAGAGGCTGGTGACTGAGTTTGGTAAAGTGTGTGGAAGAAGAAAGTTAAGAGTAAATGTGAATAAGAGCAAGGTTATTAGGTACAGTAGGGTTGTGGGTCAAGTCAATTGGGAGGTGAGTTTGAATGGAGAAAAACTGGAGGAAGTGAAGTGTTTTAGATATCTGGGAGTGGATCTGGCAGCGGATGGAACCATGGAAGCGGAAGTGGATCATAGGGTGGGGGAGGGGGCGAAAATTCTGGGAGCCTTGAAGAATGTGTGGAAGTCGAGAACATTATCTCGGAAAGCAAAAATGGGTATGTTTGAAGGAATAGTGGTTCCAACAATGTTGTATGGTTGCGAGGCGTGGGCTATGGATAGAGTTGTGCGCAGGAGGATGGATGTGCTGGAAATGAGATGTTTGAGGACAATATGTGGTGTGAGGTGGTTTGATCGAGTAAGTAACGTAAGGGTAAGAGAGATGTGTGGAAATAAAAAGAGCGTGGTTGAGAGAGCAGAAGAGGGTGTTTTGAAATGGTTCGGGCACATGGAGAGAATGAGTGAGGAAAGATTGACCAAGAGAATATATGTGTCGGAGGTGGAGGGAACGAGGAGAAGAGGGAGAAAAAATTGGAGGTGGAAAGATGGAGTGAAAAAGATTTTGTGTGATCGGGGCCTGAACATGCAGGAGGGTGAAAGGAGGGCAAGGAATAGAGTGAATTGGAGCGATGTGGTATACCGGGGTTGACGTGCTGTCAGTGGATTGAATCAAGGCATGTGAAGCGTCTGGGGCAAACCATGGAAAGCTGTGTAGGTATGTATATTTGCGTGTGTGGACGTATGTATATACATGTGTATGGGGGTGGGTTGGGCCATTTCTTTCGTCTGTTTCCTTGCGCTACCTCGCAAACACGGGAGACAGCGACAAAGCAAAAAAAAAAAAAAAAAAAAAAAAATAACCATTTAGTTCCTTTAAATGTTCTCTTCTCCTTTAAGCGAGCTCTAACATATGATATCCTGTTTGCATCATTGGGTGATCTGAGGTATCTGCAGAAACACATTTCGGTGATTTTCCTGGATTGTTGTTCCACCAAGGAACAACAGGACGTTGGGGTAAACCATCAGCTCTGGATATGCAATTGTTTGCTTTCTCAGTGATAACATTGTGAGGTGGTCATAAGCAGCTACAGGGGATGAAAAATCACTGCTAGTCATATTGATAACGGTTGATGATTTACATTCATTCCAATTTGCCTCATTAGTCTTCCATTTTGGCAAACAGGGAGATGGAAGATTGTGTACATATCTAAGGGTTATTGGGCAATGGTCACTACCATATAGGTCATTTTCTACTGACTAACTGTGGTCAAGCCTTAGTGCAGAACAAATGGTTAAGTAAATGGCTGAAGAGAAATTATGAAACATCGTATCTTGTTGGATATCCATCATTCGTTAAAACTACATTATTATTGTCAAGCAGCTGCTCGACAACTTTTCCCCATCTGTTACAGTTTTCCTTGCTGTATAAGGTGCGTTTTGCATTGAAATCACCCATTAATATGTATGGTGGTGGAAGTCGATCAACTAATCCTTGAAGAACACTGTTGCCTCAATGACAATTATTTCCCTGATTATCAAATATATGACCTTCTTGTTTAGGCTCTAGATAGAGAAAGCATAATGTGATCTTTTTGTCTAAATGGATTTGAACTACACTGGCTTAGAACACCGTGTTAAACCATATTGTAGAATACTTTATTGATCTATGAATAATGAAGCCTGTGCCACCTTAGGCTCTTTCTCCCAACAATAAGGGGATTTATGAAACATAGTTAGTTCCAGGGTTATATGGTTGATCTCCAATCTTAGTCTCTCGGAGACATACTATTTTCACATCTGTATCCTGGATAGAGTTGTTTTCATTTGTTAAGCACTTGAAGCAATACCATGATAATTCCACTGCATGATAGACATTAATTACAGTTTGATATCTTACCACCACTTTCCTTTCGAGATCTATTTTCTGATGATGAAGTGGATATGGGAATTTTTGATATGGAGAGTTTGTTGGCATCTTTATGTTTGTTTTCTTTCTGTGGTTCTGGCCGAGGGGCATGATGTACCTCAACCCTGAGTTTTTTGCTGTTTTTCCACTTGGAAGCCTTGTCCTCATTTCATTGGAGACATCTTCAGCAAGAACTTTATAGCAGTTTGTGGTAGGTATGACCACTGGTGGAGAGGGAGGGGGAGATGGTATTCCTCCTCTCTTCTTACCCTGAACAGGGGAATAGGGAGTCCTGCCACTGGTTCCATGCACCATCCCTTCTGCCAGTGCATCCACTGGCTTTCTTTGGTCATGATTTTCCCCTAGATTAGGCAATGATATTGCCTGTAACATCAGTCGAGATGTGGGAGGGGTGAAACAGGTGGTGCAATACCACGAGCCATTACACCTAACTGCTACAATGGTTAAGCCATCTTAGGAGGTTGAGCACCTACAATAAGAGATACATCTCTTGCAAATCTAGTTGTAAAAGTCTTTACAACATTTGCATAACTCCTAGACTGACCAAGAAGTTTTTTTTAGCATATCCAACACATATATATTCTATGCTGGCTTTATGGAGTGCTACTTCTTCATTTTTTAAACTGATGACATTTCTTGTCACAAGGTTTATGATGTATGTTACAGTTAATACATCTGGGAGTAGCAGAGCATTTACCATTAACAGGGGCTCAGCAAACATCACATAACTTCTCACTTTTACACACTTTAGATGGGAGACCATATTTAAAGCAACTGAAACATTGCAGAGGTTTTGGTTTAAAAGGGTGAACTAATATTCTCTCATTCTCAAATAGTAAATGAGATGGAATGCTGTTATCTTCAAAAGTTAATATAACCATTTTTGTTCTAGGAACTTTCTTGACCAAGAACACTGTTTCAGGGGTCATATATAATATCTCTTCATCTAAGAAGTCATACAGATCTTGGTCAAAGGTGACTCCTCTTCAATAGCTGAAATTCACATGGGGTTTTACTATCTTTAACATTTCTCCCTCTTCTACTTTCAAAAGACAACATATAAGACAGAGTTTTTGATTTAGCATGGATCAACACAATGTTCTTAACAAAACTGGAAATGTCTCCACTGCCAACACCACCTACTTTCTTTTGCAGAAATCTACTAAACTTGAAATAATCATAATTTTCTTTTTTGCCATTGTGCCATTGCTATAAGCCACATTGGAGGCTTAGGTTTCCTCTTAGGGGTAGGGATCTCAGTATTTTCTGGAATTGTTGGACTATATACCACTGGTCGATATATGTCCAACCGTCTAGGAGCAATGTCACATAGTGCCCCTGTAAATACATTGCTGTAAACATGTATGTTACCAATATCACAATTTGCCTTAAAAGCATCTTCATGGTTTGTATACGATATCCAAGCTTCCCAAGTTTCTTTCCCTTCTTGTATGTTCATTTGAATTTCCTTAACAACTCCATAAGAGCCAAATGTCAGTATGTCATAGTTAAATATTAAGGGAATTTGCTTAACATGGAGAACAGTCAAAGTTTGCACAAAAGCTTTCTTTTTCCCTTCCCTGAGGAAGACAAAGCACAGCCAGATTTAACTTTTCCAATGTTAGTTTTTCCTACACTCATTTTACCATCATGCTCCTTGCCGGAACTTAATTTGTCCTGAGAAGCATGTGAAAAATCAGAACACTTCCAATCAGAGTCCATGGTTAAACTAAATCATTATTAGGTCCTTCACTACCAGATGTCTTTGGAGTTGGAGGAGACTCCAAAGACTGAGTTACAGAGTCTGCCATCAACTGTAAGATCCTGTACAAAAGACAGATCTAGATGTAGCCCAAGTGCTTTCATACTTGCTTTAAGGCTACACCAGAGATGAAAAAAAAAAAATGTAAGTGCATACAAACAGATACTGCAGTTGCCTGATGCTACAGACAATAAAGAAGTCCCTGCAGGGTCAAAGAAATTCCAGAAAATGACCATTTATAGGAAAGAGCCTCAGCCATGAGAAGAAGCTCTGACAACCCATTTGTCCTCTGCGGTTTTGTCCACAGAGAAAGGAAAAGGCATAGCTACACTTTTTCCTATGTTGGAAAGAGAGAAAGGAATCAAGTCACAGCCTCAATCCACCTGTGCACATCCACTGACCAGCGAGCCTTGCGAGCCTTCACCAGCGGCATCTGCCACCAAAATGAGCTCCATCAACTCGGCCAGCTACCAATACACAGGTCAGAAAGATTCTGTCACTTAGAACTTCCCTAATAAGTAAAAGAGAGAGTCTAGAATGCTCCCCCAAGGACAGTAATCAGGGGAGTTCAAAAAGCCCACCTTAAGAAACATTGCCTATTCAAAAATGGTAGGAGCAGTGACAATAATTAGAAGAACAGGGACAAATGAGTTATCAGAAGTAAAAGAGTGATCATTCATCACTCACCAGCATTCAGAAAAAAACAGGAGTAAATCAATGTTTAGGCCATACCACAAGGGTTCCTCCCCAGCTCAAACAAAGGACCAATTTCAGTTTTGATAGACCAAGAAAGGAAAAACGAAGATTATAGTAAAAGAAAAATAACCTACATGTGTTCATCTGAAAGCTCAAGCTTGACCTTTGCAGCATGGTTAAACCTACCAGGGAAAGGAAAATCCCCACTGCTATAGCTCAAGCCATCACTGCTCCACACAAACCCCACCACAACGTGAAGGCCCATGTAGATTGGGGACATGGTTCCCTGGGCAGTGTAGCTTGAGTAACCCATCCCTCTGCGAATGTAGCTTGAGTGAACCGTCTCTCTGGGGAGTGTAGCTTCTGTGACCCGTCTCACTAGGGAGTGTAGCTTGTGTGACCTCTCTCTCTGGGGAGTGTAGCTTGTGTGACCCATCCCTCTGGGGAGTGTAGCTTGTGTGACCCATCTCTCTTGGGAGTGTAGCTTGTGTGGTCTATCTCTCTGGGAGTGTAGCTTTTGTGGACTTCTCTCTCAGGAGTGTAGCTTGTGTGACCTGTCTCTCTCGGAAGTGTAGCTTGCGTGACCTGTCTCTCTCCGGAGTGTAGCTTAAGCAATCTGTCTCTCTCGGGAGTATAGCTTGTGTGACCTGTATCTCTCGAGTGTGTACCTTGTGTGACCTGTCTCCCTCGGGAGTGTAGCTTGTGTGACCTGTCTCCCTCAGGAGTGTAGCTTGTGTGACCTGTCTCTCTGGGGAGTGCAGCTGGTGTGACCTGTTTCTCTGGGGAGTGCAGCTTGTGTGACCTGTTTCTCTGGGAAGTGTAGCTTCTGAAAGGTAAATGTCTGGTGGGATGGAGTTTAAGACTGAGAACGAAGATCAGCTGCCAGGTTATTTTGCGAGTGTGTTTTGTCAGTGTTGTAGTTGTTGAGGGAGTAGGAAGGATGTGTGAGTAAAGGTTACTCAAGTATGACGCAGGGGTAAGCTTTCTATTTCTACCTGGAGGCGGGTAGTTAGTTATGGAGTGGTGTGGGTGGGTGGGGTTTCATGCTGCTGAATAGAATCAAGCACTAAGCATGCTTAGGGGGGATACTACTGGGAGAATCTTTGTTGAATATTTGTGTTTGTTAGGTAGTCAGTGATAATTCTGAGTACAGTAATTTGTATAGTAAGCAGCTGTTCTATCTACTTTTCAGACTATGGAAAGCAAGGCTGTTGAGGCATAGTTGAAAGATGAGTGGATAAATTGTTTATATACAATGTTAAGGGATTACTTTTTGTCCAAATCTGGTGCTAGTTAGTGTTCTGAGGGCATTAAGTTAGTGTACTGAATCTGTGTTGATGAGTGAGGAGTGAATGTTATGTGTGGTATGCAATGCCTACCATGGTTGGTGTTTGCTCAGAGCGAGTGACTGTCCACTCAAGATGCCTGGAGGATGTGAGGTGGATTAATGTCTTAGGTTAAACATGACTGAAAACTTCTGTGGAGATGCAGACCTCTCGGAAGTGTGGCTTGCGTGACCTGTCTCTCTCGGGTGTGTACCTTGTATGACCTGTCTCTCTCGGGAGTGTAGCTTGTGTTACCTGTCTCTCTCGGGTGTGTACCTTGTATGACCTGTCTCTCTCGGGAGTGTAGCTTGTGTGACCTGTCTCCCTCAGGAGTGTAGCTTGTGTGACCTGTCTCTCTGGGGAGTGTAGCTGGTGTGACCTGTTTCTCTGGGGAGTGCAGCTTGTGTGACCTGTTTCTCTGGGAAGTGTAGCTTCTGAAAGGTAAATGTCTGGTGGGATGGAGTTTAAGACTGAGAACGAAGATCAGCTGCTAGGTTATTTTGCGAGTGTGTTTTGTCAGTGTTGTAGTTGTTGAGGGAGTAGGAAGGATGTGTGAGTAAAGGTTACTCAAGTATGATGCAGGGGTAAGCTTTCTATTTCTACCTGGAGGTGGGTAGTTAGTTATGGAGTGGTGTGGGTGGGTGGGGTTTCATGCTGCTGAATAGAATCGAGCGCTAAGCATGCTTAGGGGGGATACTACTGGGAGAATCTTTGTTGAATATTTGTGTTTGCTAGGTAGTCAGTGATAATTCTGAGTACAGTAATTTGTATAGTAAGCAGCTGTTCTATCTACTTTTCAGACTATGGAAAGCAAGGCTGTTGAGGCATAGTTGAAAGATGAGTGGATAAATTGTTTATATACAATGTTAAGGGATTACTTTTTTGTCTAAATCTGGTGCTAGATGGTGTTCTGAGGGCAATAAGTTAGTGTACTGAATCTGTGTTGATGAGTGAGGAGTGAATGTTATAAGTGGTATGCAATGCCGACCATGGTTGGTGTTTGCTCTGAGGGAGCGACTGTCCACTCAAGATGCCTGGAGGGTGTGAGGTGGATTTGTGTCTTAGGTTAAACGTGACTAAA
The DNA here is from genome assembly GCF_036320965.1 of Panulirus ornatus. Lineage (NCBI taxonomy): Eukaryota > Metazoa > Arthropoda > Malacostraca > Decapoda > Palinuridae > Panulirus > Panulirus ornatus. The sequence goes on from NC_092240.1 coordinate 44,991,383, forward strand.
AACTTCTGAGGAGATGCAGACATCTTTTTCCTGGTGAATCACTGTTCATGTTGCATAAAGTGGTACTGCATGTTTGATGTCACTTCTGTGGTGTCACAGTGTTGTGACGTAATGGTGAGGTTGCCTCCATATGAAAGTACCTTAATGTCGAGGTTTGCCTGAGGGAATGGGAGGTCACCGAGTAAGAGACTGAAAAGAAATGGAGAAAGAAGTGCTCCCTGGGAACTTCAATGCAGAGTTTTGGAGAAAGAAGTGCTTCCTTGAAACTCAACTGCAGAGTTTGTTTTTTTTGAGGTGAAGCCATTATGAGTAACTAACATGGCAGCCAGCAATGAAATTGGCCAAACACTTTATGTCATTGTTGTGGAGGGTGAAGTCAAGCATCTCAAGTGGATATGTCAGAGGACAATGTCAAATGCCACCAGGACTACAGTATGGTGAATCCATCAAGGATATAATGTGTGAGTTCTCTGGGGAAAAGGGAGAAAGAATACTACTTATGAATGTCATAGAAGGTGACTATGAGGGACAGGAGAGGGGTGGGAGGTGGAAACCCTCCCCTTCTTGTATTCATTTAAAAGTTTGAATGAAAGAAGGAGCCAAGCAAGAAGTGCTCACCCTCCTTGAAGTCTCAAGCTGGGATGCCTGAATGTGTTCGGATGTAAACAGGATGAGAAAAGTGTGTTTTGTGATAAAGAACCACGGTGTTCTAGATCAGAGTTAAAAAAGCTCAAGGGTAAGAGGAAGCATGCCTGTCTTAAGGATAATGTCAGGGGTCAGTGTGAGGGCAACATTTAAGAGAGGTAGCATAGGGCAAAATTTAAGAAAGAGGTAGCATTACTACTGAAGGAGATGTGGAAAGGTGTGAATGGGTGTTAGGAAGCAAGTTCTAGCCAAAGGAGTGAAAAATACAATTGGATGGTGCAGGGGCTGAAAAAGACAGCAAATAATAGTTGGTGTGAATGATAATCATGAAAGTTCTCGCAGAAGATAATGTTTTCGATGGAGGTTTATAATGTGAGAAAAACAAGAGAAAAATGGGAACAAGAGTGATGGGGGAAAATGAGGAGATGAAAACAGGCAGTGACAAGGTAAAAGAGGAAAGGGAGAAAATATTTTGAAGGACTGCTGAACGTGTTTGGGGTAAGGTGGCAAATGTAGGGCGTTTGAGTAGTGGAGGTATGTGAAGTGAGAGTAATGGAAAGTGGTACAGAGAAAAGAGAAGAGGTGATGAAATCCTAACTTAAAATAAAATACGGCAAGGTGGCTGGAGTGGATGGTACTGCAGTGTGATCTTTTCAGAACAGAGGCAACTGTGTTGATGGGCTAGTTGGGATTTTCAATGTTACGGACCATTAAGGGGAACAATGGGGAATATTCAAACTACAAAGATACAAATTTTTTAACAGCACCTGTTACTTTGCTTAGAAGTGCTGAATGAGAGGAGTGGCTGCATCACCCTGGGAAGTAACAATGGTGGTTATGGAAGTCATAGATGATTTCTGAAGAGGGTTTTTGCTTCGAAGAATAAGCCAGACAAATCCAAGGGGTAAAAAATGGATCTGGAGAAAACATATGACGGTTTAAAAAGAGATGCTTTGCAAAAGGTTCCATGAACATATGGCGCATGAGGAAAGTTACTCAAAGTAGTGATAGGATTTTATCAACAGTAAGTGTGTGTGCAAGCAGGTAGAGATGAGGGCGAGGTTCCACGAAAAGGGTCATCTGTGGCAGGGGTGTGTGATGTCACCATGACTGTTTAATCCATCTATGAATGATGATGAGGCATGTCAGTGAAAGGTTCTTGGAGCAGGGGGCAAATATGCTGTCTGTTGCTGGAATGTGTGATGTCCTGAGAATAAATGGGAAAGTGTGTTGCAGATCTGTGCGAGGAGTGTGGCTTCTGAAAAATGTATGTCTGGTGTGTTGGCATTTTATTAAAGACTAAATTAGAAAGGCAGTTGCTTTGAGCTTAATAAGTTACTTCAGTGTGTATATGCTTTGTGCACATTAAAATATCTTTTGGGGGTGTGGGGATCTGTGACTTGAAGTTGCTGAAGTACAAGACAGGATTAAGCTTTTTGTCTCAACTGGGAGGTTAGTGGTTAGTTATGGGGTTGTTTAGGTTGGAGGAGTATAGTGCTGTTAAAAAGAATTCAGTACCAAGCACATTGAGGTGGTACTGCAATGAGAGGAATTGTGTTTCATTGTTTAAGTGTTTAGAGTTATAGTAGCCGAGTTGTCATTAAATTTTCATGAGTGTTATATTTTGTGTGATTTGCAGCTTTGTTGTATCTGCTTTTCCCTGGGAGTACCTTTTATGAGTGACAGTCAAGTTAAACTCCACAGCACTGTCAGATTTCAAAATGGTTACTTATGCTCTAGTTACATTATACAATTCAATGACTAAATAAATACCTGTGGAAGATTGCTCTCTCGTCTTTTGTAATGAATATCAAGGAACGGATCAATACTGTATTATGGATACTGTGGAGGTTAATCAATGTAAAAGTAGGTAATACACTTGTAGAAAAAAATGAACAGAATCTATGAAAACCTCTCCTAATCTCCGACAGTCAAGATCTATTTTTGTATTTACAATTCTAGGCGATGCATCAGTCTCTCATGTAAAAGCACCACCAACATAGCTTCAGATATAACCAAATAAACACAGCATGGAACCCACCAGGAAAAGAATTTAACGCTGGTATATTTCCAGTATTACTTTGGCTAACAGGTGAAGTCTTCATAGGTTTTGCTAATATCTTACATACATATTACCTACTTTTACACCAAAAGACCACTTCCTTTCCCTGATACAGAGTGCAAAACTAATATCACATCATACACAGTTGAGTAAAACATAATGCTCCAATAATTGCGCCACAACTGTTACTTATTTTTTTATTTTTTTTGCCGCTGTCTCCCGCATTTGCGAGGTAGCGCAAGGAAACAGACGAAGGAAATGGCCCAACCCACCCCCATACACATGTATATACATACACGTCCACACACGCAAATATACAAGCCTATACATCTCAATGTACACATATATATATACACACACAGACACATACATATATACCCATGCACACAATTCACACTGTCTGCCTTTATTCATTCCCATCGCCACCTCGCCGCACATGGAATACCATCCCCCTCCCCCCTCATGTGTGCGAGGTAGCGCTAGGAAAAGACAACAAAGGCCCCATTCGTTCACACTCAGTCTCTAGCTGTCATGCAATAATACCCGAAACCACAGCTCCCTTTCCACATCCAGGCCCCACACAACTTTCCATGGTTTACCCCAGACGCTTCACATGCCCTGATTCAATCCACTAACAGCACGTCAACCCCGGTATACCACATAGATCCAATTCACTCTATTCCTTGCCTGCCTTTCACCCTCCTGCATGTTCAGGCCCCAATCACTCAAAATCTTTTTCACTCCATCTTTCCACCTCCAATTTGGTTTCCCACTTCTCCTCGTTCCCTCCACCTCCGACACATATATTCTCTTGGTCAATCTTTCCTCACTCATTCTCTCCATGTGCCCAAACCATTTCAAAACACCCTCTTCTGCTCTCTCAACCACGCTCTTTTTATTTCCACACATCTCTCTTACCCTTACATTACTTACTCGATCAAGCCACCTCACACCACACATTGTCCTCAAACATCTCATTTCCAGCACATCCATCCTCCTGCGCACAACTCTATCCATAGCCCACGCCTCACAACCATACAACATTGTTGGAACCACTATTCCTTCAAACATACCCATTTTTGCTTTACGAGATAATGTTCTCGACTTCCACACATTCTTCAAGGCTCCCAGAATTTTCGCCCCCTCCCCCATCCTATGATTCACTTCCGCTTCCATGGTTCCATCCACTGCCAGATCCACTCCCAGATATCTAAAACACTTTACTTCCTCCAGTTTTTCTCCATTCAAACTTACCTCCCAATTGATTTGACCCTCAACCCTACTGTACCTAATAACCTTGCTCTTATTCACATTTACTCTTAACTTTCTTCTTTCACACACTTTACCAAACTCAGTCACCAGCTTCTGCAGTTTCTCACATGAATCAGCCACCAGCGCTGTATCATCAGCGAACAACAACTGACTCACTTCCCAAGCTCTCTCATCCACAACAGACTTCATACTTGCACATCTTTCCAAAACTCTTGCATTCACCTCCCTAACAACCCCATCCATAAACAAATTAAATAACCATGGAGACATCACACACCCCTGCCACAAACCTACATTCACTGAGAACCAATCACTTTCCTCTCTTCCTACACGTACACATGACTTACATCCTCGATAAAATCTTTTCACTGCTTCTAACAACTTGCCTCCCACACCATATATTCTTAATACCTTCCAAAGAGCATCTCTATCAACTCTATCATATGCCTTCTCCAGATCCATAAATGCTACATACAAATCCATTTGCTTTTCTAAGTATTTCTCACATACATTCTTCAAAGCAAACACCTGATCCACACATCCTCTACCACTTCTGAAACCACACTGCTCTTCCCTAATCTGATGCTCTGTACATGCCTTGACCCTCTCAATCAATACCCTCCCATATAATTTCCCAGGAATACTCAACAAACTTATACCTCTGTAATTTGAGCACTCACTCTTATCCCCTTTGCCTTTGTACAATGGCACTATGCATGCATTCCGCCAATCCTCAGGCACCCCACCATGAGTCATACATACATTAAATAACCTTACCAACCAGTCAACAATACAGTCACCCACTTTTTTAATAGATTCCACTGCAATACCATCCAAACCTGCTGCCTTGCCGGCTTTCATCTTCCGCAAAGCTTTTACTACCTCTTCTCTGTTTACCAAATCATTTTCCCTAACCCTCTCACTTTGCACACCTACCTCGACCAAAACACCCTATAACTGCCACTCTATCATCAAACACATTCAACAAACCTTCAAAATAATCACTCCATCTCCTTCTCACATCACCACTACTTGTTATCACCTCCCCATTAGCGCCCTTCACTGAAGTTCCCATTTGCTCCCTTGTCTTATGCACTTTATTTACCTCCTTCCAAAACATCTTTTTATTCTCCCTAAAATTTAATGATACTCTCTCACCCCAACTGTCATTTGCCCTCTATTTCACCTCTTGCACCTTTCTCTTGACCTCCTGCCTCTTTCTTTTATACCTCTCCCACTCAATTGCAATTTTTCCCTGCAAAAATCGTCCAAATGCCTCTCTCTTCTCTTTCACTAATACTCTTACTTCTTCATCCCACCACTCACTACCCTTTCTAATCAACCCATCTCCCACGCTTCTCATGCCACAAGCATCTTTTGCGCACTCCATAACTGATTCCCTAAATACATCCCATTCCTCCCCCACTCCCCTTACTTCCACTGTTCTCACCTTTTTACATTCTGTACTCAGTCTCCCCTGGTACTTCCTCACACAAGTCTCCTTTCCAAGCTCACTTACTCTCACCACCCTCTTCACCCCAACATTCACTCTTCTTTTCTGAAAACCCATACAAATCTTCACCTTAGCCTCCACAAGATAATGATCAGACATCCCTCCAGTTGCACCTCTCAGCACATTAACATCCAAAAGTCTCTCTTTTGCACGCCTGTCAATTAACACGTAATCCAATAACGCTCTCTGGCCATCTCTCCTAATTACATACGTATACTTATGTATATCTCGCTTTTTAAACCAGGTATTCCCAATCACCAGTCCTTTTTCAGCACATAAATCTACAAGCTCTTCACCATTTCAATTTACAACACTGAACACCCCATGTATACCAATTATTCCCTCAACTGCCACATTACTCACCTTTGCATTCAAATCACCCATCACTATAACCCAGTCTTGTGCATCAAAACCACTAACACACTCATTCAGCTGCTCCCAAAACACTTGCCTCTCATGATCTTTCTTCTCATGCCCAGGTGCATATGCACCAATAATCACCCATCTCTCTCCATCAACTTTCAGTTTTACCCATATTAATCGAGAATTTACTTTCTATCACATACTCCCACAACTCCTGTTTCAGGAGTACTGCTACTCCTTCCCTTGCTCTTGTCCTCTCACTAACCCCTGACTTTACTCCCAAGACATTCCCAAACCACTCTTCCCCTTTACCCTTGAGCTTCGTTTCACTCAGAGCCAAAACATCCAAGTTCCTTTCCCCAAACATACTACCTATCTCTCCTTTTTTCACATCTTGGTTACATCCACACACATTTAGACACCCCAATCTGAGTCTACGAGGAGGATGAGCACTCCCCGCGTGACTCCTTCTGTTTCCCATTTTTTAGAAAGTTAAAATACAAGGAGGGGAGGATTTCTGGCCCCCCCCCCCGCTCCCCATCCCCTCTAGTCGCCTTCTACGACACGTGAGGAATGCATGGGAAGTATTCTTTCACCCCTATCCCCAGGGATAATATATATATATATATATATTTTTTTTTTTTTTTTTTTTTATACTTTGTCGCTGTCTCCCGCGTTTGCGAGGTAGCGCAAGGAAACAGACGAAAGAAATGGCCCAACCCCCCCCCCATACACATGTACATACACACATCCACACACGCAAATATACATACCTACACAGCTTTCCATGGTTTACCCCAGACGCTTCACATGCCTTGATTCAATCCACTGACAGCACGTCAACCCCTGTATACCACATCGCTCCAATTCACTCTATTCCTTGCCCTCCTTTCACCCTCCTGCATGTTCAGGCCCCGATCACACAAAATCTTTTTCACTCCATCTTTCCACCTCCAATTTGGTCTCCCTCTTCTCCTCGTTCCCTCCACCTCCGACACATATATCCTCTTGGTCAATCTTTCCTCACTCATTCTCTCCATGTGCCCAAACCATTTCAAAACACCCTCTTCTGCTCTCTCAACCACGCTCTTTTTATTTCCACACATCTCTCTTACCCTTACGTTACTTACTCGATCAAACCACCTCACACCACACATTGTCCTCAAACATCTCATTTCCAGCACATCCATCCTCCTGCGCACAACTCTATCCATAGCCCACGCCTCGCAACCGTACAGCATTGTTGGAACCACTATTCCTTCAAACATACCCATTTTTGCTTTCCGAGATAATGTTCTCGACTTCCACACATTTTTCAAGGCTCCCAAAATTTTCGCCCCCTCCCCCACCCTATGATCCACTTCCGCTTCCATGGTTCCATCCGCTGACAGATCCACTCCCAGATATCTAAAACACTTCACTTCCTCCAGTTTTTCTCCATTCAAACTCACCTCCCAATTGACTTGACCCTCAACCCTACTGTACCTAATAACCTTGCTCTTATTCACATTTACTCTTAACTTTCTTCTCCCACACACTTTACCAAACTCAGTCACCAGCTTCTGCAGTTTCTCACATGAATCAGCCACCAGCGCTGTATCATCAGCGAACAACAACTGACTCACTTCCCAAGCTCTCTCATCCCCAACAGACTTCATACTTGCCCCTCTTTCCAGGACTCTTGCATTTACCTCCCTAACAACCCCATCCATAAACAAATTAAACAACCATGGAGACATCACACACCCCTGCCGCAAACCTACATTCACTGAGAACCAATCACTTTCCTCTCTTCCTACACGTACACATGCCTTACATCCTCGATAAAAACTTTTCACTGCTTCTAACAACTTGCCTCCCACACCATATATTCTTAATACCTTCCACAGAGCATCTCTATCAACTCTATCATATGCCTTCTCCAGATCCATAAATGCTACATACAAATCCATTTGCTTTTCTAAGTATTTCTCACATACATATATATATATATATTATCCCTGGGGATAGGGGAGAAAGAATACTTCCCACGTATATATATATATATATATATATATATATATATATATATATATATATATATATATATACACACATATATACATACATATACACACACACACACACACATACACATACACACATATATATATATACATATGAAAAATGTAAGAAATAATTTAGAAAACTGAAACTTCTAGCTTGAAATGAAATGTTAATCTTAATTCCACACGACAACAAGCACTGCGAACTGGCTACCTGCATTTTTGGCACTTTATACAGTTTGTTGTGGTTACAGAATATCAACAGTGCACGATTTGGAGCATTATATTTCAATGAACAACATTATATAAGGCAACAAAAGTTCTACATACTGGGGAAAATATAAGGATAATGTCTGAGTAGGGTCCTTGTAAATATCAAAAGAACCTACAAAAACTTCAACTAACCTCATCCAGAAGCCAAAATGTAAATAAAAATATATCATGATGTTCACCTCCTGCTGAGGTAAACATGTGATTACCAAAAACATGTTTTGGACAATCACATGTTTACCAAATGGCATCCTAGTTTCGTCTCTTCGATGTATATCAACTGACTTATATTTCTCTCTTGTGTCTCCCCAGATGATGTGATTATTACACGAAAGTACACTTGGGAACTTATTTTGTTTCATTTTCCCCGTGGAAAAGAAGAGAGAATGTTGGGGTGAAAAGAGTGGTGAGAGTAAGTGAGCCTGGGAAGAAGACTTGTGTGAGGAAGCACCAGGAGAGACTGAGTACGGAATGGAAAAACGTAAGAAAAAAAGGACGTAAGGGAGTGGGGAAGGAATGGGATATATTTAGGGAAGCAGTGATGGCTTGCACAAAAGATGGTTGTGGCATGAGAAGTGTGGGAGGTGGGCAGATTAGAAAGGGTAGTGAGTGGTGGGATGAAGAAGTAAGATAATCAGTGAAAGGGAACAGTGAGGCATTTGGATGATTTTTGCAGGGATATAATGCAAATGAGTGGGAGAGGTATAAAAGAAAGGGGCAGGAGGTCAAGAGAAAGGTGCAAGAGGTGAAAAAGAGGGCAAATGAGAGTTGGGGTGAGAGAGCATCATTAAATTTTAGGGAGAATAAAAAGATGTTCAACCTCTGGCTATGGAAAAGGAAATGTAAAATTTATTCACACAAACGTCAATAGCAGTTCTCATCAATTTCACCACTGAATCAATAAGCTTCAATGTCTAAGCTACATTTTTCTCCAACTTCACTATTTTCTTGTCAAAACACCATGCATGAAAACTATCACTCCAGTAACACAACTATAAACATTTACTTCCCCTTTAAAAAGTTCTGGGGAAGTCTGTCTCGATACACTGCGGCGAGGCGACGCGACGCTGACACAATCACTGTCACAATATCACTTCTGCCTCCTTCCAAGCGTTGTTTCAGGGAATAATTCCGGGTTGCTGAAGTGCCGCATAGGCTGGCACGATAGCCCGGGCCACATCGAAGACGTTATGAGCCCGGCCGTTGTCCACAGATTCGAACGCAGCGTCGAGTCTCCTGGGATCTCCCCTTATCTGTTTCAATTTCTGCTACAGATTCATCCTCAGCAACACTGTCACCCACTTCTTTGATCCACCTGATGTCTCCTTCATTTTTTCATTCATTTCAAGCTAAAAGTTTGTTTTCTAAATTGTTTCTTACATTTTTCATATGTATATATATGTATGTGAGTGTGTGTGTGTGTGTGCGCGCGCGTGTGTGTGTGTGTGTGTGTGTGTGTGTGTGTGTGTGTGTGTGTATATATATATGTATATTATCCCTGGGGATAGGGGTGAAAGAATACTTCCCACGTATTCCTCGCGTGTCGTAGAAAGCGACTAGAGGGGACGGGAGCGGGGGGCCGGAAATCCTCCCCTCCTTGTATTAACTTTCTAAAATGGGAAACAGAAGAAGGAGTCACGCGGGGAGTGCTCATCCTCCTCGAAGGCTCAGAGTGGGGTGCCTAAATGTGTGTGGATGTAACCAAGATGTGAAAAAAGGAGAGATAGGTAGTATGTTTGAGGAAAGGAACCTGGATGTTTTGGCTCTGAGAGAAACGAAGCTCAAGGGTAAAGGGGAAGAGTGGTTTGGAAATGTCTGGGGAGTGAAGTCAGGGGTTAGTGAGAGGACAAGAGCAAGGGAAGGAGTAGCAATACTCCTGAAACAGGAGTTGTGGGAGTATGTGATAGAATGTAAGAAAGTAAATTCTCGATTAATATGGGTAAAATTGAAAGTTGATGGAGAGAGGTGGATGATTATTGGTGCATATGCACCTGGGCATGAGAAGAAAGATCATGAGAGGCAAATGTTTTGGGAGCAGCTAAATGAGTGTGTTAGCGGTTTTGATGCACGAGACCGGGTTATAGTGATGGGTGATTTGAATGCAAAGGTGAGTAATGCGGCAGTTGAGGGAATAATTGGTATGCATGGGGTGTTCAGTGTTGTAAATGGAAATGGTGAAGTGCTTGTAGATTTATGTGCTGAAAAAGGACTGATGATTGGGAATACCTGGTTTAAAAAGCGAGATATACATAAGTATACTTATGTAAGTAGGAGAGATGGCCAGAGAGCGTTATTGGATTACGTGTTAATTGACAGGCGTGCGAAAGAGAGACTTTTGGATGTCAATGTGCTGAGAGGTGCAACTGGAGGGATGTCTGATCATTATCTTGTGGAGGCTAAGGTGAAGATTAGTATGGGTTTTCAGAAAAGAAGAGTGAATGTTGGGGTGAAGAAGGTGGTGAGAGTAAGTGAGCTTGGGAAGGAGACCTGTGTGAAGAAGTATCAGGAGAGACTGTGTACAGAATGGAAAAAGGTGAGAACAATGGAAGTAAGGGGAGTGGGGGAGGAATGGGATGTATTTAGGGAATCAGTGATGGATTGCGCAAAAGATGCTTGTGGCATGAGAAGAGTGGGAGGTGGGCTGTTTAGAAAGGGTAGTGAGTGGTGGGATGAAGAAGTAAGAGTATTAGTGAAAGAGAAGAGAGAGGCATTTGGACGATTTTTGCAGGGAAAAAATGCAATTGAGTGGGAGAAGTATAAAAGAAAGAGACAGGAGGTCAAGAGAAAGGTGCAAGAGGTGAAAAAAAGGGCAAATGAGAGTTGGGGTGAGAGACTATCAGTAAATTTTAGGGAGAATAAAAAGATGTTCTGGAAGAAGGTAAATAGGGTGCGTAAGACAAGGGAGCAAATGGGAACTTCAGTGAAGGGCGTAAATGGGGAGGTGATAACAAGTAGTGGTGATGTGAGAAGGAGATGGAATGAGTATTTTGAAGGTTTGTTGAATGTGTCTGATGACAGAGTAGCAGATATAGGGTGTTTGGGTCGAGGTGGTGTGCAAAGTGAGAGGGTTAGGGAAAATGATTTGGTAAACAGAGAAGAGGTAGTAAAAGCTTTGCGGAAGATGAAAGCCGGCAAGGCAGCAGGTTTGGATGGTATTGCAGTGGAATTTATTAAAAAAGGGGGTGACTGTATTGTTGACTGGTTGGTAAGGTTATTTAATGTATGTATGACTCATGGTGAGGTGCCTGAGGATTGGCGGAATGCGTGCATAGTGCCATTGTACAAAGGCAAAGGGGATAAGAGTGAGTGCTCAAATTACAGAGGTATAAGTTTGTTGAGTATTCCTGGTAAATTATATGGGAGGGTATTGATTGAAAGGGTGAAGGCATGTACAGAGCATCAGATTGGGGAAGAGCAGTGTGGTTTCAGAAGTGGTAGAGGATGTGTGGATCAGGTGTTTGCTTTGAAGAATGTATGTGAGAAATACTTAGAAAAGCAAATGGATTTGTATGTAGCATTTATGGATCTGGAGAAGGCATATGATAGAGTTGATAGAGATGCTCTGTGGAAGGTATTAAGAATATATGGTGTGGGAGGCAAGTTGTTAGAAGCAGTGAAAAGTTTTTATCGAGGATGTAAGGCATGTGTACGTGTAGGAAGAGAGGAAAGTGATTGGTTCTCAGTGAATGTAGGTTTGCGGCAGGGGTGTGTGATGTCTCCATGGTTGTTTAATTTGTTTATGGATGGGGTTGTTAGGGAGGTAAATGCAAGAGTCTTGGAAAGAGGGGCAAGTATGAAGTCTGTTGGGGATGAGAGAGCTTGGGAAGTGAGTCAGTTGTTGTTCGCTGATGATACAGCGCTGGTGGCGGATTCATGTGAGAAACTGCAGAAGCTGGTGACGGAGTTTGGTAAAGTGTGTGGAAGAAGAAAGTTAAGAGTAAATGTGAATAAGAGCAAGGTTATTAGGTACAGTAGGGTTGAGGGTCAAGTCAATTGGGAGGTGAGTTTGAATGGTGAAAAACTGGAGGAAGTGAAGTGTTTTACATATCTGGGAGTGGATCTGTCAGCGGATGGAACCATGGAAGCGGAAGTGGATCATAGGGTGGGGGAGGGGGCGAAAATTTTGGGAGCCTTGAAAAATGTGTGGAAGTCGAGAACATTATCCCGGAAAGCAAAAATGGGTATGTTTGAAGGAATAGTAGTTCCAACAATGTTGTATGGTTGCGAGGCGTGGGCTATGGATAGAGTTGTGCGCAGGAGGATGGATGTGCTGGAAATGAGATGTTTGAGGACAATGTGTGGTGTGAGGTGGTTTGATCGAGTAAGTAACGTAAGGGTAAGAGAGATGTGTGGAAATAAAAAGAGCGTGGTTGAGAGAGCAGAAGAGGGTGTTTTAAAATGGTTTGGGCACATGGAGAGAATGAGTGAGGAAAGACTGACCAAGAGGATATATGTGTCGGAGGTGGAGGGAACGAGGAGAAGAGGGAGACCAAATTGGAGGTGGAAAGATGGAGTGAAAAAGATTTTGTGTGATCGGGGCCTGAACATGCAGAAGGGTGAAAGGAGGGCAAGGAATAGAGTGAATTGGAGCGATGTGGTATACAGGGGTTGACGTGCTGTCAGTGGATTGAATCAAGGCATGTGAAGCGTCCGGGGTAAACCATGGAAAGCTGTGTAGGTATGTATATTTGTGTGTGTGGACGTGTGTATGTACATGTGTATGGGGGGGGTTGGGCCATTTCTTTCGTCTGTTTCCTTGCGCTACCTCGCAAACGCGGGAGACAGCAACAAAGCAAAAAAAAAAAAAAATATATATATATATATATATATATCATTATCTTGTGGAGGCTAAGGTGAAGATTTGTATGGGTTTTCAGAAAAGAAGAGTGAATGTTGGGGTGAAGAGGGTGGTGAGAGTAAGTGAGCTTGAGAGGGAGACCTGTGTGAGGAAGTACCAGGAGAGACTGAGTACAGAATGGAAAAAGGTGAGAACAATGGAAGCAAGGGGAGTGGGGGAGGAATGGGATGTATTTAGGGAATCAGTGATGGATTGCGCAAAAGATGCTTGTGGCATGAGAAGAGTGGGAGGTGGGTTGATTAGAAAGGGTAGTGAGTGGTGGGATGAAGAAGTAAGAGTATTAGTGAAAGAGAAGAAAGAGGCATTTGGACGATTTTTGCAGGGAAAAAATGCAATTGAGTGGGAGATGTATAAAAGAAAGAGACAGGAGGTCAAGAGAAAGGTGCAAGAGGTGAAAAAAAGGGCAAATGAGAGTTGGGGTGAGAGACTATCAGTACATTTTAGGGAGAATAAAAAGATGTTCTGGAAGGAGGTAAATAAAGTGCGTAAGACAAGGGAGCAAATGGGAACTTCAGTGAAGGGCACAAATGGGGAGGTGATAACAAGTAGTGGTGATGTGAGAAGGAGATGGAGTGAGTATTTTGAAGGTTTGTTGAATGTGTTTGATGATAGAGTGGCAGATATAGGGTGTTTTGGTCGAGGTGGTGTGCAAAGTGAGAGGGTTAGGGAAAATGATTTGGTAAACAGAGAAGAGGTAGTGAAAGCTTTGCGGAAGATGAAAGCCGGCAAGGCAGCAGGTTTGGATGGTATTGCAGTGGAATTTATTAAAAAAGGGGGTGACTGTATTGTTGACTGGTTGGTAAGGTTATTTAATGTATGTATGACTCATGGTGAGGTGCCTGAGGATTGGCGGAATGCGTGCATAGTGCCATTGTACAAAGGCAAAGGGGATAAGAGTGCTCAAATTACAGAGGTATAAGTTTGTTGAGTATTCCTGGGAAATTATATGGGAGGGTATTGATTGAGAGGGTGAAGGCATGTACAGAGCATCAGATTGGGGAAGAGCAGTGTGGTTTCAGAAGTGGTAGAGGATGTGTGGATCAGGTGTTTGCTTTGAAGAATGTATGTGAGAAATACTTAGAAAAGCAAATGGATTTGTATGTAGCATTTATGGATCTGGAGAAGGCATATGATAGAGTTGATAGAGATGCTCTGTGGAAGGTATTAAGAATATATGGTGTGGGAGGCAAGTTGTTAGAAGCAGTGAAAAGTTTTTATCGAGGATGTAAGGCATGTGTACGTGTAGGAAGAGAGGAAAGTGATTGGTTCTCAGTGAATGTAGGTTTGCGGCAGGGGTGTGTGATGTCTCCATGGTTGTTTAATTTGTTTATGGATGGGGTTGTTAGGGAGGTAAATGCAAGAGTTTTGGAAAGAGGGGCAAGTATGAAGTCTGTTGGGGATGAGAGAGCTTGGGAAGTGAGTCAGTTGTTGTTCGCTGATGATACAGCGCTGGTGGCTGATTCATGTGAGAAACTGCAGAAGCTGGTGACTGAGTTTGGTAAAGTGTGTGGAAGAAGAAAGTTAAGAGTAAATGTGAATAAGAGCAAGGTTATTAGGTACAGTAGGGTTGAGGGTCAAGTCAATTGGGAGGTGAGTTTGAATGGAGAAAAACTGGAGGAAGTGAAGTGTTTTAGATATCTGGGAGTGGATCTGGCAGCGGATGGAACCATGGAAGCGGAAGTGGATCATAGGGTGGGGAAGGGGGCGAAAATTCTGGGGGCCTTGAAGAATGTGTGGAAGTCGAGAACATTATCTCGGAAAGCAAAAATGGGTATGTTTGAAGGAATAGTGGTTCCAACAATGTTGTATGGTTGCGAGGCGAGGGCTATGGATAGAGTTGTGCGCAGGAGGATGGATGTGCTGGAAATGAGATGCTTGAGGACAATGTGTGGTGTGAGGTGGTTTGATCGAGTGAGTAACGTAAGGGTAAGAGAGATGTGTGGAAATAAAAAGAGCGTGGTTGAGAGAGCAGAAGAGGGTGTTTTGAAGTGGTTTGGGCACATGGAGAGGATGAGTGAGGAAAGATTGACCAAGAGGATATATGTGTCGGAGGTGGAGGGAGCAAGGAGAAGAGGGAGACCAAATTGGAGGTGGAAAGATGGAGTGAAAAAGATTTTGTGTGATCGGGGCCTGAACATGCAGGAGGGTGAAAGGAGGGCAAGGAATAGAGTGAATTGGAGCGATGTGGTATACCGGGGTTGACGTGTTGTCAGTGGATTGAATCAAGGCATGTGAAGCGTCTGGGGTAAACCATGGAAAGCTGTGTAGGTATGTATATTTTGCGTGTGTGGACGTATGTATATACATGTGTATGGGGGGGAGAGTTGGGCCATTTCTTTCGTCTGTTTCCTTGCGCTACCTCGCAAACGCGGGAGACAGCGACAAAGTATAAAAAAAAAAAAAAATATATATATATACATATATATATATATATATATATATATATATATATATATATATATATATATATATATATATATATACCAGGAAGTACCAGGAGAGACTGAGTACAGAATGGAAAAAGGTGAGAACAATGGAAGTAAGGGGAGTGGGGGAGGAATGGGATGTATTTAGGGAATCAGTGATGGAGTGCGCATAAGATGCTTGTGGCATGAGAAGCGTGGGACGTGGGTTGATTAGAAAGGGTAGTGAGTGGTGGGATGAAGAAGTAGGATTATTAGCGAAAGAGAAGAGAGAGGCATTTGGACGATTTTTGCAGGGAAAAAATGCAATTGAGTGGGAGATGTATAAAAGAAAGAGACAGGAGGTCAAGAGAAAGGTGCAAGAGGTGAAAAAGAGGGCAAATGAGAGTTGGGGTAAGAGAGTATCATTAAATTTTAGGGAGAGTAAAAAGATGTTTTGGAAGGAGGTAAATAAAGTGCATAAGACAAGGGAGCAAATGGGAACTTCAGTGAAGGGCGCTAATGGGGAGGTGATAACAAGTAGTGGTGATGTGAGAAGGAGATGGAGTGAGTATTTTGAAGGTTTGTTGAATGTGTTTGATGATAGAGTGGCAGTTATAGGGTGTTTTGGTCGAGGTGGTGTGCAAAGTGAGAGGGTTAGGGAAAATGATTTGGTAAACAGAGAAGAGGTAGTAAAAGCTTTGCGGAAGATGAAAGCCGGCAAGGCAGCAGGTTTGGATGGTATTGCAGTGGAATCTATTAAAAAAGGGGGTGACTGTATTGTTGACTGGTTGGTAAGGTTATTTAATGTATGTATGACTCATGGTAAGGTGCCTGAGGATTGGCAGAATGTGTGCATAGTGCCATTGTACAAAGGCAAAGGGGATAAGAGTGAGTGCTCAAATTACAGAGGTATAAGTTTGTTGAGTATTCCTGGGAAATTATATGGGAGGGTATTGATTGAGAGGGTGAAGGCATGTACAGAGCATCAGATTGGGTAAGAGCAGCGTGGTTTCAGAAGTGGTAGAGGATGTGTGGATCAGGTGTTTGCTTTGAAGAATGTATGTGAGAAATACTTAGAAAAGCAAATGGATTTGTATGTAGCATTTATGGATCTGGAGAGGGCATATGATAGAGTTGATAGAGATGCTCTGTGGAAGGTATTAAGAATATATGGTGTGGGAGGCAAGTTGTTAGAAGCAGTGAAAAGTTTTTATCGAGGATGTAAGGCAAGTGTACGTGTAGGAAGAGAGGAAAGTGATTGGTTCTCAGTGAATGTAGGTTTGCGGCAGGGGTGTGTGATGTCTCCATGGTTGTTTAATTTGTTTATGGATGGGGTTGTTTGGGAGGTAAATGCAAGAGTTTTGGAAAGAGGGGCAAGTATGAAGTCTGTTGGGGATGAGAGAGCTTGGGAAGTGAGTCAGTTGTTGTTCGCTGATGATACAGCGCTGGTGGCTGATTCATGTGAGAAACTGCAGAAGCTGGTGACTGAGTTTGGTAAAGTGTGTGGAAGAAGAAAGTTAAGAGTAAATGTGAATAAGAGCAAGGTTATTAGGTACAGTAGGGTTGAGGGTCAAGTCAATTGGGAGGTGAGTTTGAATGGAGAAAAACTGGAGGAAGTGAAGTGTTTTAGATATCTGGGAGTGGATCTGGCAGCGGATGGAACCATGGAAGCGGAAGTGGATCATAGGGTGGGGGAGGGGGCGAAAATTCTGGGGGCCTTGAAGAATGTGTGGAAGTCGAGAACATTATCTCGGAAAGCAAAAATGGGTATGTTTGAAGGAATAGTGGTTCCAACAATGTTGTATGGTTGCGAGGCGTGGGCTATGGATAGAGTTGTGCGCAGGAGGATGGATGTGCTGGAAATGAGATGTTTGAGGACAATGTGTGGTGTGAGGTGGTTTGATCGAGTGAGTAACGTAAGGGTAAGAGAGATGTGTGGAAATAAAAAGAGCATGGTTGAGAGAGCAGAAGAGGGTGTTTTGAAGTGGTTTGGGCATATGGAGAGAATGAGTGAGGAAAGATTGACCAAGAGGATATATGTGTCGGAGGTGGAGGGAACGAGGAGAAGAGGGAGACCAAATTGGAGGTGGAAAGATGGAGTGAAAAAGATTTTGTGTGATCGGGGCCTGAACATGCAGGAGGGTGAAAGGAGGGCAAGGAATAGAGTGAATTGGAGAGATGTGGTATACCGGGGTTGACGTGCTGTCAGTGGATTGAATCAAGGCATGTGAAGCGTCTGGGGTAAACCATGGAAAGCTGTGTAGGTATGTATATTTGCGTGTGTGGACGTATGTATATGCATGTGTATGGGGGGGGGGCTGGGCCATTTCTTTCATCTGTTTCCTTGCGCTACCTCGCAAACGCGGGAGACAGCGACAAAGTATAAAAAGAAAAAAAAAAAAAAAATATATATATATATATATATATATATATATATATATATATATATATATATATATATATATATATATGTGACCTCCATTTTCTATGCAGACCCTGTACCTTCCCAACCATGGTTTTGACAACCACAGGGTCTTCCAGGAATGTAAACCCCGTATTGGCAAGAGACTGTTTTGTTTTGTTTGTTGCTGATGGCTTCCACCCCAGGAGAAACTGGGTTAAACCAGGCGCCATTCTGGACAATAATTTTTCACAGTTGTGTTGACTGTAGGCATCTCGTACTGGCATAGGAGTCACCAGCTTCGAATGATGAAGGGACAGGTCACTGCTCGTTATGGGTGAACTCACTGTTTCACAAGCCTCTGTATACTGTTACTGAACATGAAAACGTCTAAGCAGTCAGCTCGACATGACTTACAGTACGTATGTGTAGGACAAAAAAGTGCTCCATCTAGTTTCAAATGATAAATAAAAGGCAATGGGACACTTTTTTTCACCTCCTGCATTAGATACCTGATGATGTTGACTCAAAATGGATAACAAATCTTAATTATTCCGAGGCAAAGTGGTCTGATCTGGGTGCTACCAATTAGTAGCAAGTTTTGAAAGCAAAGGAGAACCTATCTGCACACTTTTCAAAAGAGCTAGCAACCAATAAATTGATATCTTGGTCAATTTGGTAGATGCAATAATATATTCACCAGGTCAGTTTGTAATTAGACCATGTAGATGAATACAACTTCTTGTCAAGATATAAGTCCTGTCGTACTTTCAACTCACCTATTAGGCATATAAATGTGGGATCTAAACATTCTTATCCCTATTGTATCAAAATTTCCAGGTTGAAACATATTCTTTAATTTCTTAACAACACATTAATCACAAGATTGCAAATTAAAGCATTTTTTTGTTGTTCACATTAATATTCTTCGAGTACAAACAGATTTTACATGTATATATTTTTTACATATATATATTTTTTTGATTTTCCAAGAGAGGGAGCGGAGTGGGGGACCGGGTGAGGATGTTCCCTCAGGGACTCAGTCCTCTGTTCTTGGCGCTACCTCGCTAACGTGGGAAATGGCGAATGGTGTGAAAGAGAAAGGAAGTATATATATATATATATATATATATATATATATATATATATATATATATATATATATATATCCCTGGGGCTAGAGAAGAAAGAATACTTCTCATGTATTCCCTACGTGTCATACAAGGCGACTAAAAGGGGAGGGGGCGGGGGGCTGGAAATCCTCCCCTCTTGTTTTTTTTTTTTTTTTTTCAATTTTCCAAAAGAAGGAACAGAGAAGGGGGCCAGGTGAAGATATTCCCTCAGAGGCCCAGTCCTCTGTTCTTAACGCTACCTTGCTAATGCGGGAAATGGCGAATAGTTTGAAAGGAAAGAAAGAAATATATATATATATATATATATGTGGTTTCAGAAGTGGTAGAGGATGTGTGGATCAGGTGTTTGCTTTGAAGAATGTATGTGAGAAATACTTAGAAAAGCGAATGGATCTGTATGTAGCATTTATGGATCTGGAGAAGGCATATGATAGAGTTGATAGAGATGCTCTGTGGAAGGTATTAAGAATATATGGTGTGGGAGGAAAGTTGTTAGAAGCAGTGAAAAGTTTTTATCGAGGATGTAAGGCATGTGTACGTGTAGGAAGAGAGGAAAGTGATTGGTTCTCAGTGAATGTAGGTTTGCGGCAGGGGTGTGTGATGTCTCCATGGTTGTTTAATTTGTTTATGGATGGGGTTGTTAGGGAGGTAAATGCAAGAGTTTTGGAAAGAGGGGCAAGTATGAAGTCTGTTGGGGATGAGAGAGCTTGGGAAGTGAGTCAGTTGTTGTTCGCTGATGATACAGCGCTGGTGGCTGATTCATGTGAGAAACTGCAGAAGCTGGTGACTGAGTTTGGTAAAGTGTGTGAAAGAAGAAAGTTAAGAGTAAATGTGAATAAGAGCAAGGTTATTAGGTACAGTAGGGTTGAGGGTCAAGTCAGTTGGGAGGTGAGTTTGAATGGAGAAAAACTGGAGGAAGTGAAGTGTTTTAGATATCTGGGAGTGGATCTGGCAGCGGATGAAACCATGGAAGCGGAAGTGGATCATAGGGTGGGGGAGGGGGCGAAAATTCTGGGGGCCTTGAAGAATGTGTGGAAGTCGAGAACATTATCTCGGAAAGCAAAAATGGGTATGTTTGAAGGAATAGTGGTTCCAACAATGTTGTATGGTTGCGAGGCGTGGGCTATGGATAGAGTTGTGCGCAGGAGGATGGATGTGCTGGAAATGAGATGTCTGAGGACAATGTGTGGTGTGAGGTGGTTTGATCGAGTGAGTAACGTAAGGGTAAGAGAGATGTGTGGAAATAAAAAGAGCGTGGTTGAGAGAGCAGAAGAGGATGTTTTGAAGTGGTTTGGGCACATGGAGAGAATGAGTGAGGAAAGATTGACCAAGAGGATATATGTGTCGGAGGTGGAGGGAACGAGGAGAAGAGGGAGACCAAATTGGAGGTGGAAAGATGGAGTGAAAAAGATTTTGTGTGATCGGGGCCTGAACATGCAGGAGGGTGAAAGGAGGGCAAGGAATAGAGTGAATTGGAGCGATGTGGTATACCGGGCTTGACGTGCTGTCAGTGGAGTGAATCAAGGCATGTGAAGCGTCTGGGGTAAACCATGGAAAGCTGTGTAGGTATGTATATTTGCGTGTGTGGACGTATGTATATACATGTGTATGGGGGGGGTTGGGCCATTTCTTTCGTCTGTTTCCTTGCGCTACCTCGCAAACGCGGGAGACAGCGACAAAGTATAATAAAATAAATATAAATAAATATATATATATATATATATATATATATATATATATATATATATATATATATATATATATATATATATATATTCATATTATTTTATTTTGCTTTGTCGCTGTGTCCCGCATTAGCGAGGTAGCGCAAGGAAACAGACGAAAGAATGGCCCAGCCCACCCACACACGCATGTATATAAATACACGTCCACACACGTAAATATACACACCTATACATCTCAACGTATACATATATATATACACAGACACATATACATAATTCATAGTCTGCCTTCATTCATTCCCATCGCCACCCCGCCACACAAAATAACAACCCCCTCCCCCAGCATGTGCGCGAGATAGCGCTAGGAAAAGACAACAAAGGGAACATTCATTCACACTCAGTCTCTAGCTGTCATCTATAATGCACTGAAACCACAGCTCCCTTTCCACATCCAGGCCCCACAGAACTTTCCATGGTTTACCCCAAACGCTTCACATGCCCTGGTTCAATATATGTATATATATATATATATATATATATATATATATATATATATATATATATATATATATATATATATATTATCCCTGGGGATAGGGGAGAAAGATACTTCCAACGTATTCCCTGCGTGTCGTAGAAGGCGACTAAAAGGGAAAGGAGAGGAGGGGCTGGAAATCCTTCCCTCTCTTTTCTTTTTTTTTCCAGAAGAAGGAACAGAGAAGGGGGCCAGGTGAGGATATTCCCTCAAAGGTCCAGTCCTCTGTTCTTAATGCTACCTCGCTAATGCGGGAAATGGCGAATAGTATGAAAGAAAGAAAAGAAATATATATATATATATATATATATATATATATATATATATTTTTTGCTTTGTTGCTGTCTCCCGCGTTTGCGAGGTAGCGCAAGGAAAAAGACGAAAGAAATGGCCCAACCCACCCCCATACACATGTATATACATATGTCCACACACGCAAATATACATACCTACACAGCTTTCCATGGTTTACCCCAGACGCTTCACATGCCCTGATTCAATCCACTGACAGCACCTCAACCCCGGTATACCACATCGCTCCAATTCACTCTATTCCTTGCCCTCCTTTCACCCTTCTGCATGTTCAGGCCCCGATCACACAAAATCTTTTTATTCCATCTTTCCACCTCCAATTTGGTCTCCCGCTTCTCCTCGTTCCCTCCACCTCCGACACATATATCCTCTTGGTCAATCTTTCCTCACTCATTCTCTCCATGTGCCCAAACCATTTCAAAACACCCTCTTCTGCTCTCTCAACCACGCTCTTTTGATTTCAACACATCTCTCTTACCCTTACGTATATATATATACACAGACACATATACATAATTCATAGTCTGCCTTCATTCATTCCCATCGCCACCCCGCCACACGAAATAACAACCCCCTCCCCCAGCATGTGCGCGAGATAGCGCAAGGAAAAGACAACAAAGGGAACATTCATTCACACTGAGTCTCTAGCTGTCATCTATAATGCACTGAAACCACACCTCCCTTTCCACATCCAGGCCCCACAGAACTTTCCATGGTTTACCCCAAACGCTTCACATGCCCTGGTTCAATATATATATATATATATATATATATATATATATATATATATATATATATATATATATATATATATATATATATATATTTATTTCATTATACTTTGTCGCTGTCTCCCGCGTTTGCGAGGTAGCGCAAGGAAACAGACGAAAGAAATGGCCCAACCCCCCCCCATACACATGTATATACATACGCCCACACACGCAAATATACATACCTACACAGCTTTCCATGGTTTACCCCAGACGCTTCACATGCCTTGATTCAATCCACTGACAGCACGTCAACCCCGGTATACCACATCGCTCCAATTCACTCTATTCCTTGCCCTCCTTTCACCCTCCTGCATGTTCAGGCCCCGATCACACAAAATCTTTTTCACTCCATCTTTCCACCTCCAATTTGGTCTCCCTCTTCTCCTTGTTCCCTCCACCTCCGACACATATATCCTCTTGGTCAATCTTTCCTCACTCATATATGCCCAAACCACTTCAAAACACCCTCTTCTGCTCTCTCAACCATGCTCTTTTTATTTCGACACATCTCTCTTACCCTTACGTTGCTCACTCGATCAAACCACCTCACACCACACATTGTCCTCAAACATCTCATTTCCAGCACATCCATCCTCCTGCGCACAACTCTATCCATAGCCCACGCCTCGCAACCATACAACATTGTTGGAACCACTATTCCTTCAAACATACCCATTTTTGCTTTCCGAGATAATGTTCACGACTTTCACACATTCTTCAAGGCCCCCAGGATTTTCGCCCCCTCCCCCACCCTATGATCCACCTCCGCTTCCATGGTTCCATCTGCTGCCAGATCCACTCCCAGATATCTAAAACACTTCACTTCCTCCAGTTTTTCTCCATTCAAACTCACCTCCCAATTGACTTGACCCTCAACCCTACTGTACCTAATAACCTTGCTCTTATTCACATTTACTCTTAACTTTCTTCTTCCACACACTTTTCCAAACTCAGTCACCAGCTTCTGCAGTTTCTCACATGAATCAGCCACCAGCGCTGTATCATCAGCGAACAACAACTGACTCACTTCCCAAGCTCTCTCATCCCCAACAGACTTCATACTTGCCCCTCTTTCCAAAACTCTTGCATTTACCTCCCTAACAACCCCATCCATAAACAAATTAAACAACCATGGAGACATCACACACCCCTGCCGCAAACCTACATTCACTGAGAACCAATCACTTTCCTCTCTTCCTACACGTACACATGCCTTACATCCTCGATAAAAACTTTTCACTGCTTCTAACAACTTGCCTCCCACACCATATATTCTTAATACCTTCCACAGAGCATCTCTATCAACTCTATCATATGCCTTCTCCAGATCCATAAATGCTACATACAAATCCATTTGCTTTTCTAAGTATTTCTCACATACATTCTTCAAAGCAAACACCTGATCCACACATATATATATACATACACACATATACATATTTTTTTTTTTCTTTGCTTTGTCGCTGTCTCCCGCGTTTGCGAGGTAGCGCAAGGAAACAGACAAAAGAAATGGCCCAACCCACCCCCCATACACATGTATATACATACGTCCACACACGCAAATATACATGCCTACACAGCTTTCCATGGTTTACCCCAGACGCTTCACATGCCCTGATTCAATCCATTGACAGCACGTCAACCCCGGTATACCACATCGCTCCAATTCACTCTATTCCTTGCCCTCCTTTCCCCCTCCTGCATGTTCAGGTCCCGATCACTCAAAATCTTTTTCACTCCATCTTTCCACCTCCAATTTGGTCTCCCACTTCTCCTCGATCCCTCCACCTCCGACACATATATCCTCTTGGTCAATCTTTCCTCACTCATTCTCTCCATGTGCCCAAACCATTTCAAAACACCCTCTTCTGCTCTCTCAACCACGCTCTTTTGATTTCCACACATCTCTCTTACCCTTACGTTACTTACTCGATCAAACCACCTCACACCACTCATTGTCCTCAAACATCTCATTTCCAGCACATCCATCCTCCTGCGCACAACTCTATCCATAGCCCACGCCTCGCAACTATACAACATTGCTGGAACCACTATTCCTTCAAACATACCCATTTTTGCTTTCCGAGATAATGTTCTCGACTTCCACACATTCTTCAAGGCTCCCAGAATTTTCGCCCCCTCCCCCACCCTATGATCCACTTCCGCTTCCATGGTTCCATCCGCTGCCAGATCCACTCCCAGATATCTAAAACACTTTACTTCCTCCAGTTTTTCTCCATTCAAACTTACCTCCCAACTGACTTGACCCTCAACCCTACTGTACCTAGTAACCTTGCTCTTATTCACATTTACTCTTATCTTTCTTCTTTCACACACTTTACCAAACTCAGTCACCAGCTTCTGCAGTTTCTCACATGAATCAGCCACCAGCGCTGTATCATCAGCGAACAACAACTGACTCACTTCCCAAGCTCTCTCATCCCCAACAGACTTCATACTTGCCTCTCTTTCCAAAACTCTTGCATTCACCTCCCTAACAACCCCATCCATAAACAAATTAAACAACCATGGAGACATCACACACCCCTGCCGCAACCTACTGTACCTACTGTACCTAATAACCTTGCTCTTGTTCACATTTACTCTTAACTTTCTTCTTTCACACACTTTACCAAATTCAGTCACCAGCTTCTGCAGTTTCTTACATGAATCAGCCACCAGCGCTGTATCATCAGCGAACAACAACTGACTCACTTCCCAAGCTCTCTCATCCCCAACAGACTGCATACTTGCCTCTCTTTCCAAAACTCTTGCATTCACCTCCCTAACAACCCCATACATAAACAAATTAAACAACCATGGAGACATCACACACCCCTGCCGCAAACCTACATTCACTGAGAACCATCAGTTTCCTCTCTTCCTACACGTACACATGCCTTACATCCTCGATAAAAACTTTTCACTGCTTCTCACAACTTGCCTCCCACACCATATATTCTTAATACCTTCCACAGAGCATCTCTATCAACTCTATCATATGCCCTCTCCAGATCCATAAATGCTACATACAAATCCATTTGCTTTTCTAAGTATTTCTCACATACATTCTTCAAAGCAAACACCTGATCCACACATCCTCTACCACTTCTGAAACCACACAGCTCTTCCCCAATCTGATGCTCTCTACATGACTTCACTCTCTCAATCAATACCCTCCCATATAATTTCCCAGGAATACTCAACAAACTTATACCTCTGTAATTTGAGCACTCACTCTTATCCCCTTTGCCTTTGTACAATGGCACTATGCACGCATTCTGCCAATCCTCAGGCACCTCACCATGAGTCATACATACATTAAATAACCATACCAACCAGTCAATAATACAGTCACCCCCTTTTTTAATAAATTCCACTGCAATACCATCCAAACCTG
This sequence comes from Panulirus ornatus, assembly GCF_036320965.1. Taxonomy (NCBI): domain Eukaryota; kingdom Metazoa; phylum Arthropoda; class Malacostraca; order Decapoda; family Palinuridae; genus Panulirus; species Panulirus ornatus. The sequence goes on from NC_092240.1 coordinate 45,017,055, forward strand.
CTGCCTTGCCGGCTTTCATCTTCCGCAAAGCTTTTACTACCTCTTCTCCGTTTACCGAATCATTTTCCCTAACCCTCTCACTTTGCACACCACCTCGACCAAAACACCCTATATCTGCCACTCTATCATCAAACACATTCAACAAACCTTCAAAATACTCACTCCATCTCCTTCTCACATCACCACTACTTGTTATCACCTCCCCATTTGCACCCTGGGGATAGGGGTTTAAGAATACTTCCCATGGATTCCCTGCGTGTCATAGAAGGCGACTAAAAGGGGAGGGAGCGGGGGGCTGGAAATCCTCCCCTCTCGTTTTTTTTTCATTCTTTTTTTAATTTTCCAAAACAAGGAACAGAGGGGGCCAGGTGAGGATATTCCAAAAAAAGGCCCAGTCCTCTGTTCTTAACGCTACCTCGCTAACGCGGGAAATGGCGAATAGTTTAAAAGAAAATAAAAAAATATATATATATATATATATATATATATATATATATATATATATATATATATATATATATGTATGTATATATATTCTTTCTTTCTTTCAAACCATTCGCCATTTCCCGCATTAGCGAGGTAGCGTTAAGAACAGAGGACTGGGCCTTTGAGGGAATACCCTCACCTGGCCCAATTCTCTGTTCCTTCTTTTTGGAAAATTGAAAAAAAAAAATATATATATATATATATATATATATATATATATATATATTTTTTTTTTTTTTTTTTTTTCATACTATTCGCCATTTCCCGCATTAGCGAGGTAGCGTTAAGAACAGAGGACTGGGCCTTTGAGGGAATATCCTCATATGGCCCCCTTCTCTGTTTCTTCTTTTGGAAAATTTAAAAAAAAATGAGAGGGGAGGATTTCCAGCCCCCCGCTCCCTTCCCTTTTAGTCGCCTTCTACGACATGCAGGGAATACGTGGGAAGTATTCTTTCTCCCCTATATATATTTATCTATTTATTCACTTTGCCCCGTCGCCGTCCCCCGCACCAGCGAGGCAGCGCAAGGAAACAGACGAAAGAACGGCCCAACCCATCCACACACACATGCACATACATACACGTCCACACACACCACATATACATACCTATACATCCCAACGTATACACACATATACACACACAGACACACACATATATACCCATGTACACAATTCACACTGTCTGCCCCTACTCATTCCCATCGCCACCCCGCCACACATGGAACAACAACATCCCTCCCCCTCATGTGTGCGAGGCAGCGCTAGGAAAAGACAACAAAGGCCCCATTCGTTCACACTCAGTCGCCAGCTGTCATGCAACAATGCACCGAAACCACAGCTCCCCCTCCACATCCAGGCCCCACAGAACCCTCCATATATATATATATATATATATATTTTTCTTTTCTTCTTTTAAACTATTTGCCATTTCCCGCGTTAGCGAGGTAGCGTTAAGAACAGAGGACTGGGCCTTTTTTGGGAATATCCTCACCTGGCCCCCTCTGTTCCTTCTTTTGGAAATTTAAAAAAAAAAAAAAAAGAGAGGGGAGGATTTCCAGCCCCCCGCTCCCTCCCCTTTTAGTCGCCTTCTACGACACGCAGGGAATACGTGGGAAGTATTCTTAATCCCCTATCCCCAGGGATAGTACATATATATATATATATATATATATATATATATATATATATATATATATATATATATATATATATATATATATATATATTGGCGGAATGCTTGCATAGTGCCATTGTACAAAGGCAAAGGGGATAATAGTGAGTGCTCAAATTACAGAGGTATAAGTTTGTTGAGTATTCCTGGGAAATTATATGGGAGGGTATTGACTGAGAGGGTGAAGGCATGTACAGAGCATCAGACTGGGGAAGAGCAGTGTGGTTTCAGAAGTGGTAGAGGATGTGTGGATAAGGTTTTTGCTTTGAAGAATGTATGTGAGAAATACTTAGAAAAACAAATGGATTTGTATGTAGCATTTATGGATCTGGAGAAGGCATATGATAGAGTTGATAGAGATGCTCTGTGGAAGGTTTTAAGAGTATATGGTGTGGGAGGCAAGTTGTTAGAAGCAGTGAAAAGTTTTTATCGAGGATGTAAGGCATGTGTACGTGTAGGAAGAGAGGAAACTGATTGGTTCTCAGTGAATGTAGGTTTGCGGCAGGGGTGTGTGATGTCTCCATGGTTGTTTAATTTGTTTATGTATGGGGTTGTTAGGGAGGTGAATTCAAGAGTTTTGGAAAGAGGGGCAAGTATGCAGTCTGTTGTGGATGAGAGAGCTTGGGAAGTGAGTCAGTTGTTGTTCGCTGATGATACAACGCTGGTGGCTGATTCATGTAAGAAACTGCAGAAGCTGGTGACTGAATTTGGTAAAGTGTGTGAAAGAAGAAAGTTAAGAGTAAATGTGAATAAGAGCAAGGTTATTAGGTACAGTAGGGTCGAGGGTCAAGTCAATTGGGAGGTAAGTTTGAATGGAGAAAAACTGGAGGAAGTAAAGTGTTTTAGATATCTGGGAGTGGATCTGGCAGCGGATGGAACCATGGAAGCGGAAGTGAATCATAGGGTGGGGGAGGGGCGAAAATTCTGGGAGCTTTGAAGAATGTTTGGAAGTCGAGAACATTATCCCGGAAAGCAAAAATGGGTATGGTTGAAGGAATAGTGGTTCCAACAATGTAGTATGTGTCTGTGTGTATATATGTATACGTTGAGATGTATAGGTATGTATATTTAAGTGTGTGGACGTGTATGTATATACATGCGTATGTGGGTGGGCTGGGCCATTCTTTCGTTTGTTTCCTTGCGCTACCTCGCTAATGTGGGAGACAGCAACAAAGCAAAAGAAATATATATATATATTCATATTATTCTATTTTGCTTTGTCGCTGTGTCCCGCATTAGCGAGGTAGCGCAAGGAAACAGACGAAAGAATGGCCCGGCCCACCCACATACGCATGTATATACATACACGTCCACACACGTAAATATACATACCTATACATCTCAACGTATACATATATATACACAGACACATATACATATATACACATGTACATAATTCATAGTCCGCCTTCATTCATTCCCATCGCCACCCCGCCACACGAAATAACAACCCCCTCCCCCCGCATGTGTGCGAGGTAGTGCAAGGAAAAGACAACAAAGGGAACATTCATTCACACTCAGTCTCTAGCTGTCATCTATAATGCACTGAAACCACAGCTCCCTTTCCACATCCAGGCCCCACAGAACTTTCCATGGTTTACCCCAGACGCTTCATACACCCTGGTTCAATCCATAGACAGCATGTCCACCCCAGTATAACACATCGTTCCAATTCACTCTATTCCTTACACGCCTTTCACCCTCCTGCATGTTCAGGTCCCGATCACTCAAAATCTTTTTCACTCCATCTTTCCACCTCCAATTTGGTCTCACATATCTCCTCGTTCCCTCCACCTCTGACACATATATCCTAATGGTCAATCTTTCCTCACTCATTCTCTCCATGTGACCAAACCATTTCAAAACATCCTCTTCTGCTCTCTCAACCACACTTTTTACTACCACACATCTCTCTTACCCTATCATTACTTACTCGATCAAACCACCTCACACCACATTTTGTCCTCAAACATCTCATTTCCAGCACATCCACCCTCCTCCGCACAACTCTATCCATAGCCCACGCTTCGCAACCATATAACATTGTTGGAACCACTATTCCTTCAAACATATCCATTTTTGCTTTCCAAGATAATGTTCTCGACTTCCACACATTCTTCAACGCTCCCAGAACTTTTGCCCCCTCCCCTACCCTATGATTCACTTCCACTTTCATGGTACCATCTGCTGCCAAATCCACTCCCAGATATCTAAAACACTTCACTTCCCCCAGTTTTTCTTTATTCAAACTTACCTCCCAACTGACTTGTTCCTCAACCCTACTGTACCTAATGACCTTGCTCTTATTCACATTTACCCTCAGCTTTCTTCTTTCACACACATCACCAAACTCAGTCACCAGCTTCTGCAGTTTCTCACATGAATCAGCCACCAGCGCTGTATCATCAGCGAGCAACAAATGACACTTCCCAAGCTCTCTCATCCACAACAGACTTCATACTTGCTCCTCTCTCCAAAACTCTTGCATTCACCTCCCTAACAACCCCATCCATAAACAAATTAAACAACCATGGAGACATCACACACCCCTGCCGCAAACCTACATTCACTGAGAAGCAACCACTTTCCTCTCTACCTACACGTACACATGCCTTACATCCTCGATAAAAACTTCTCACTGCTTCTAACAACTTACCTCCCACACCATACATTCTTATATACCTTCCACAGAGCATCTCTATCAACTCTGTCATATGCCTTCTCCAGATCCATAAAGGCTACATACAAATCCATTTGTTTTTCTAAGCATTTCTCACATACATTCTTCAAAGCAAACACCTGATCCACACATCCTCTACCACTTCTGAAACCACACTGCTCTTCCCCAATCTGATGCTCTGTACATTCTAATGATCATATTAACTATATAACTCCAAGGCCCCTGGCCTCAGTTTACATCCCTGGTTTTCTAGACTGTGAAAACCATGTGTGGTGAGAGAAATGTTGGCATTATTACCATCTCAGTCATGTAAGAATTTTATTAGGTTTGGTTTAGTTTGGTTAGGTTGAAATTGTTTCTCCGAAGTTTTTGTAAGATTCTGACCCTAATTTCCATCTCAAACAGGTGGTTGTCTCAAAAGGCAATCTTACCGAACTGTCTTTACCACCTAAAGATTGGCAGTTATAGGCTCTGATGATGAGAGCCTTGAGACCTGATGGGCTTCAGGGCCTAAATGACCAACCAACCAAACAGATGATGACTGTAAACAAAGACACTGACTGGCATCATCCCAAATGCAATACTTCCCCCCAAAATCATTAACCCCTGAAGGATATGGAATCTAAATTCAGTTGGCATTTACCGCAACCTTAAGGTGCCGGGAGGCAGCATTGTCCTTGACAAGGAAACAGGATACGAACTGATTAAAGGTGTCGTGACGTGTGAAATACCGAGAAGAATGTCAATGCGAGGTACAATACAATGGCATGTTTAGAGAATATGTTTGTAGACAACAGACTTAAGAGGAGTGGCCTCTCCCCCCACCCCCCACGAGCACTGCACCAGTGCCGCAGGAGCCAATGTCTAAGCCTCACCTGGCACCTGCAGACAACGTCCGATGATAGCGCCAGCATGTCCACCACCTTGCCTTTCCCTTCGTCGCCCCACTGAGCCCCAAGCACCACCGTCACCTTGTTAGTAAGGTCATGCCTTAGCCTCTTTCGAGAAGATGCAACCAACACTCCGTTCAAGTTCGCCATCGCTGCAATACTGGAGTGATTCGTCCGCACGGCGCAGGCAAAATAACTTTAATTCGCGATGTAGCAACTGTTGCAGAGCTGGTGTTGCCATCCGCCGCCAGACGACTTAACCGGTCATTCTAAAACTGCTCTTGATGTTCCGATAATTTCTGAGCCAACTTGAGTGATGAATATCCATTCTGTGTGGATTTATGCATATGTTCCTCAGCATGAATGGCTGGATTGCCAGTTATAGACTGACGCGTCTGAAGCTGGGAAAACTATTGGGAGGAGGATTATAGAAAATTGTGGGTGGCAAATGTGATGAAATGTGCTTTTCATCCTTACCCTTCCAGCACACTATGTCTCGAACTTTATAGTTATCAAATGTCTCATGTGTTGGATTCCGCTCTCATAAGAGAGGAAATAACGTTGATTTCGTCTGGATAAAGAGCAATCATCCTGTATTTACCCATCTATGATTACTTATTAGCACTTTTCTGAGAGAGAGAGAGAGAGAGAGAGAGAGAGAGAGAGAGAGAGAGAGAGAGAGAGAGAGAGAGAGAGAGAGAGAGAGAGAGAGTCTTCCCTCTAAGTACCCTTTCAACACTCGAACGTGCTCGCCATTAACCTATTCATTACATTCACACAATTATCATACTGTGCAATTACTTATAGCCATCACTTTCAACATGTCTTTCTTCATTTATTTCATGTTATATATATATATATACATATATATATATATATTTTTTTTTTTTTTTATACTTTGTCGCTGTCTCCCGCGTTTGCGAGGTAGCGCAAGGAAACAGACGAAAGAAATGGCCCAACCCCCCCCCATACACATGTACATACACACGTCCACACACACAAATATACATACCTACACAGCTTTCCATGGTTTACCCCGGACGCTTCACATGCCTTGATTCAATCCACTGACAGCACGTCAACCCCTGTATACCACATCGCTCCAATTCACTCTATTCCTTGCCCTCCTTTCACCCTCCTGCATGTTCAGGCCCCGATCACACAAAATCTTTTTCACTCCATCTTTCCACCTCCAATTTGGTCTCCCTCTTCTCCTCGTTCCCTCCACCTCCGACACATATATCCTCTTGGTCAATCTTTCCTCACTCATTCTCTCCATGTGCCCAAACCATTTTAAAACACCCTCTTCTGCTCTCTCAACCACGCTCTTTTTATTTCCACACATCTCTCTTACCCTTACGTTACTTACTCGATCAAACCACCTCACACCACACATTGTCCTCAAACATCTCATTTCCAGCACATCCATCCTCCTGCGCACAACTCTATCCATAGCCCACGCCTCGCAACCATACAACATTGTTGGAACCACTATTCCTTCAAACATACCCATTTTTGCTTTCCGAGATAATGTTCTCGACTTCCACACATTCTTCAATGCCCCCAGAATTTTCGCCCCCTCCCCCACCCTATGATCCACTTCCGCTTCCATGGTTCCATCCGCTGCCAGATCCAATCCCAGATATCTAAAACACTTAACTTCCTCCAGTTTTTCTCCATTCAAACTCACCTCCCAATTGACTTGACCCTCAACCCTACTGTACCTAATAACCTTGCTCTTATTCACATTTACTCTTAACTTTCTTCTTCCACACACTTTACCAAACTCAGTCACCAGCTTCTGCAGTTTCACACATGAATCAGCCACCAGCGCTGTGTCATCAGCGAACAACAACTGGCTCACTTCCCAAGCTCTCTCATCCCCAACAGACTTCATACTTGCCCCTCTTTCCAAAACTCTTGCATTTACCTCCCTAACAACCCCATCCATAAACAAATTAAACAACCATGGAGACATCACACACCCCTGCCGCAAACCTACATTCACTGAGAACCAATCACTTTCCTCTCTTCCTACACATACACATGCCTTACATCCTCGATAAAAACTTTTCACTGCTTCTAACAACTTGCCTCCCACACCATATATTCTTAATACCTTCCACAGAGCATCTCTATCAACTCTCTCATAAGCCTTCTCCAGATCCATAAATGCTACATACAAATCCATATATATATATGAATAAGGGCAGACAGTATGAATTATGTACATATGTAAATATGTATATGTCTGTGTGTGTATATATATGTATATGTTGAGATGTATAGGTATGTATATGTGCATGTGAGGACGTGTATGTGTGTGGGCTGGACCATTCTTTTGTCTGTTTCCTAGTGCTACCTCGCTAACGTGTGGAGACAGCGACAAAGTATAATATATATATATATATATATATATATATATATATATATATATATATATATATATATATATATATATATATATATATTGCTTTCTCGCTGTCTCCCGCGTTTGCGAGGTAGCGCAAGGAAACAGACGAAAGCCCAACCCACCCCCATACACATGTATATACATACGTCCACACACGCAAATATACATACCTACACAGCTTTCCATGGTTTACCCCAGACGCTTCACATGCCTTGATTCACTGACAGCACGTCAACCCCGGTATACCACCTCGCTCCAATTCACTCTATTCCTTGCCCTCCTTTCACCCTCCTGCATGTTCAGGCCCCGATCACACAAAATCTTTTTCACTCCATCTTTCCACCTCCAATTTGGTCTCCCTCTTCTCCTCGTTCCCTCCACCTCCGACACATATATCCTCTTGGTCAATCTTTCCTCACTCATGCTCTCCATGTGCCCAAACCATTTCAAAACACCTTCTTCTGCTCTCTCAACCACGCTCTTTTTACTTCCACACATCTCTCTTACCCTTACGTTACTTACTCGATCAAACCACCTCACACCACACATTGTCCTCAAACATCTCATTTCCAGCACATCCATCCTCCTGCGCACAACTCTATTATCCATAGCCCACGCCTCGCAACCATACAACATTGTTGGAACCACTATTCCTTCAAACATACACATTTTTGCTTTCCGAGATAATGTTCTCGACTTCCACACATTCTTTAAGGCTCCCAGAATTTTCGCCCCCTCCCCCACCCTATGATCCACTTCCGCTTCCATGGTTCCATCCGCTGCCAGATCCACTCCCACATATCTAAAATACTTCACTTCCTCCAGTTTTTCTCCATTCAAACTCACCTCCCAATTGAATTGACCCTCAACCCTACTGTACCTAATAACCTTGCTCTTATTCACATTTACTCTTAACTTTCTTCTTTCACACACTTTACCAAACTGTCACCAGCTTCTGCAGTTTCTCACATGAATCAGCCACCAGCGCTGTATCATCAGCGAACAACAACTGACTCACTTCCCAAGCTCTCTCATCCCCAACAGACTTCATACTTGCCCCTCTTTCCAAAACTCTTGCATTCACCTCCCTAACAACCCCATCCATAAACAAATTAAACAACCATGGAGACATCACACACCCCTGCCGCAAACCTACATTCACTGAAAACCAATCACTTTCCTCTCTTCCTACACGTACACATGCCTTACATCCTCGATAAAAACTTTTCACTGCTTCTAACAACTTTCCTCCCACACCATATATTCTTAATACCTTCCACAGAGCATCTCTATCAACTCTATCATATGCCTTCTCCAGATCCATAAATGCTACATACAAATCCATTTGCTTTTCTAAGTATTTCTCACATACATTCTTCAAAGCAAACACCTGATCCACACATCCTCTACCACTTCTGAAACCACACTGCTCTTCCCCAATATATATATATATATATATATATATATATATATATATATATATATATATATATATATATATATATATATATATATATTGGAAAGGATCACAATTTTGCGCGTGATCAAGATATTCCTATGAGTCCGCGGGGAAAATGAAACACGAAAAGTTCCTAAGTGCACTTTCGTGTAATAATCACATCATCAGGGGAGACACAAGAGAGAAATATAACAGTCAGTTGATATACATCGAAGAGAAAATGAAAATAATGGTATGTTACTATTTTGAGATTGCATGATTCATAGACAAGGAAACAAGTTTAGCATATACAGAAAACCCAACAATGTATGCTCATATATCCATTATTACTCATCTCAACATGACAGAGTTAAATTATCATCATTTCAATCTATGTTCCTTAGGGCATTACGTATTTGCAGTCCATAGTTTATTGATGATGAGTTTGAGAAGATATATTCTATTGGATCTAAGTTAAAGTACCCTAGATCTTTCATTGATAAATCCCTTAAGTTAGCAAAGAAATCATTTTATAGAGTTGAGCCCAAACCTCCCATTGACACCAAGAATCTTTTAGTTCTCCCTTTTAATAATAATTTCAATTTGCTTCCCATGTTGCTTAAATCCTTTAATGTAAATGTTGCCTTTAGCAACAATAATACTATAAAGAATATCTTAATCAGGAATTCACCAGAAAATTCTCTTGGTTGCATCTATAAAGTCCCTTGTGGAAACTGTGATAAATTTTATGTTGGTCAGACTGGTAAGGATCTTTCTGTTAGACTTAAGCAACATAAATATAGTATAAGAACGAGACAAGAATCAAATGCCTTGTTTAATCATGTTAAAAACTATGATCATTGTATTGACTGGAGTAACGCCATCTCAGTTGTTAACTCTAACTCTATTACCAAGAGAAATATCATTGAATCATCTATTATTAGATACACAAAGAATTATAATCTTAATATTAGTGATGGTCTATACAAATTAGATAACTTTATAGTTGATAAGATTTGTAAAATGGTAAGTTTATGAACGCTCGTTGTATGTTTTGGACAATCACATGTTTACCAAATGGCGTCCTAGCTTCGTCTCTTCAATGTATATCAACTGACTGTTATATTTCTCTCTTGTGTCTCCCCTGATGATGCGATTATTACACGAAAGTGCACTTGGGAACTTTTCGTGTTTCATTTTCCCCGTGGACTCATAGGAATATCTTGATCACGCGCAAAATTGTGATCCTTTCCAAAATATATATATATATATATATATATATATATATATATATATATATATATATATATATATATATATACACGTATATATATTCATGTATTGTACTTTGTCGCTGTCTCCCGAGTTAGCGAGGTAGCGCAAGGAAACAGACGAAAGAATGGCCCAACCCACCCACATACACATGTATGTACATACACGTCCACACATAGCACATATACACATCTATACATCTCAACGTATATATATATATATATATATATATATATATATATATATATATATATATATATATATATATATACAGACATACACATATATACACATGTACATAATTCATACTGTCTGCCCTTATTCATTCCCGTCGCCACTCAGCTACACATGAAATGAAAACCCCCTCCCCCCGCATGTGCGCGAGGCAGCGCTAGGAAAAGACAACAAGGGCCACATTCCTTCACACCCAGTCTCTAGCCCTCATGTATAATGCATCGAAACCACAGCTCCCTTTCCACATCCAGGCCCCACAAAACTTTCCATGGTCTACCCCAGACGCTTCACATGCCCTGGTTCAATCCATTGACAACACGTCCACCCCGGTATAGCACATCGTTCCAATTTACTCTCTTCCTTGCACGCCTTTCACCCTCCTGCATGTTCAGGCCCCGATCACTCAAAATCTTTTTCACCCCATCTTTCCACCTCCAATTTGGTCTCCCTTTTCTCATCGTTCCCTCCACCTCTGACACATATATCCTCTTGGTCAATCTTTCCTTACTAATTCTCTCCATGTGACCCTACATTTCAAAACAACGTCTTCTGTTCTCTCAACCACACTCTTTTTATTACCACACATCTCTCTTACCCTTACGTAATATTACTTACTTGACCAACCCACCTCACACCACAACCTCCACACCACTCTGTCTATAGCCCACGCCTCGCAACCATATACCATTGTTGGAACCACTATTCCTTCAAACATACATATTTTTCTGCTTTTCAAGATAACGTTCTCGCCTTCCATACATTCTACAACGCTCCCAGAACTTTCGCCCCCTCCCCCATCCTATGATTCACTTCCGCTTCCATGGTTCCATCCGCTGCCAGATCCACTCCCAGAAATCTAAAACACTTCACTTCTTCCAGTTTTTCTCCATTCAAACTTACCTCCCAATTGACTTGTCCCTCGACCCTACTGTACCTAATAACCTTGATCTTATTCACATTTACTCTCAACTTTCTTCTTTCACACACTTTACCAAACTCAGTCATCAACTTCTGCAGTTTCTCACCCGAATCAGCCACCAGCGCTGTATCATCAGCGAACAACTGACTCACTTCCCAAGCTCTCTCATCCACAACAGACTCCTTACTTACCCCTCTTTCCAAGACTCTTGCATTCACCTTCCTAACAACCCCATCCATAAACAAACAACCATGGGGACATCACACACCCCAGCCGCAGACTAACATTCACTGAGAACCAATCACTTTCCTCTCTTCCTACACGCACACATGCCTTACATCCTCGATTAAAACTTTTCACTGCTTCTAGCAACTTACCTCCCACACTATATATTCTTAATACCTTCCACAGAGCATCTTTATCAACTCTATCATATGCCTTCTCCAGATCCATAAAAGCTACATACAAATCCATTTGCCTTTCTAAGTATTTCTCACATACATTCTTCAAAGCAACCAACTGATCCACACATCCTCTACCACTTCTGAAACCACACTGCTCCTCCCCAATCTGATGCTCTATACATGCCTTCACCCTCTCAATCAATACCCTCCCATATGATTTCCCAGGAATACTCAACAAACTTATACCTCTGTAATTTGAGCACTCACTCTTATCCCCTTTGTCTTTGTACAATGGCACTATGCAAGCATTCCGCCAGTCCTCTGGCACCTCACCATCAGTCATACATACATTAAATAATCTTACCAACCAGCCAACAATACAGTCACCCCTTTTTTAATACATTCCACTGCAATACCACCCAAATCCGCTGCCTTGCCGGCTTTCATCTTCCGCAAACTTTTACTACCTCTTCTCCGTTTACCAAATCATTCCCCCTAACCCTCTCACTTTGCACACCACCTCGACCAAAACACCCTATATCTGCCACTCTATCATCTAACACATTCAATAAACTTTCAAAATACTCACTCCATCTCCTTCTCACATCACCACTACTTGTTATCACCTCCCCATTAGCTCCCTTCACTGATGTTCCCATTTGCTCCCTTGTCTTACGCACTTTATTTACATCCTTCCAAAACATCTTTTTATTCTCCCGAAAATTTAATGATACTCTCTCACCCTAACTCTCATTTGCCCTCTTTTTCGCCTCTAGCAAGTTTCTCTTGACCTGCCTCTTTCTTTTGTACATCTCCCAGTCATTTGCATTATTTCCCTTCAAAAATCGTCCAAATGCCTCACTCTTCTCTTTCATTAATAATCTTACTTCTTCATCCCACCACCTACTACCCTTTCTAATCTACCCACCTTCCACGCTTCTCATGCCACAAGCATCTTTTGCACAAGCCATCACTGCTTCCCTAAATACATCCCATTCCTCCCTCACTTCCCTTACGTCCTTTGTTCTAACCTTTTTCCAATTTGTACTCAGTCTCTCCTGGTACTTCCTCACACAAGTCTCCTTCCCAAGTTCGCTTACTTTCACCTTCTCTTCACCCCAACATTCTCTCTTCTTTTCTGAAAACTTCTACAAATCTTCACTTTCGCCTCCACAAGATATTGATCAGACATCCCTCCAGTTGCACCTCTCAGCACATTAGCATCCAAAAGTCTCTCTTTCGCGCGCCTATCAATTAACAAGTAATTCAATAACGCTCTCTGCCCATCTCTCGTACTTACATACGTATACTTATGTATATCTCTCTTTTTAAACCAGGTATTCCCAATCACCAGTCCTTTTTCAGCACAGAAATCTACAAGCTCTTCAACATTTCCATTTACAACACTGAACACCCCATGTATACCAATTATTCCCTCAACTGCCACATTACTCACCTTTGCATTCAAATCACCCATCTCTATAACCCGGTCTCGTGCATCAAAACTACTAACACACTCACTCAGCTGCTCCCAAAACACTTGCCTCTCATGATCTTTCTTCTCATGCCCAGGTGCATATGCTCCAATAATCACCCATCTCTCTCCATCCACTTTCAGTTTTACCCATATCAGTCTATATATATATATATATATATATATATATATATATATATATATATATATATATATATATATATATATATATATATATATTGGAAAGGATCACAATTTTTCGCGTGATCAAGATATTCCTATGAGTCCACGGGAGGAAATGAAACACGAAAAGTTCCCAAGTGCACTTTCGCGTAATAATCACATCATCAGGGGGGACACAAGAGAGAAATATAACAGTCAGTTGATATACATTGAAGAGACGAAGCTAGGACGCCATTTGGTAAACATGTGATTGTCCAAAACATACAACGAGCGTTCATAAACTTACCATTTTACAAATCTTATCAACTATAAAGTTATCTAATTTGTATAGACCATCACTAATATTAAGATTATAATTCTTTGTGTATTTAATAATAGATGATTCAATTATATTTCTCTTGGTAATAGAGTTAGAGTTAACAACTGAGATGGCGTTACTCCAGTCAATACAATGATCATAGTTTTTAACATGATTAAACAAGGCATTTGATTCTTGTCTCGTTCTTATACTATATTTATGTTGCTTAAGTCTAACAGAAAGATCCTTACCAGTCTGTCCAACATAAAATTTATCACAGTTTCCACAAGGGACTTTATAGATGCAACCAAGAGAATTTTCTGGTGAATTCCTGATTAAGATATTCTTTAAAATTATTGTAAAATTATTGTTCAAAACTGCCTTTGTAAAGTTATTATTCAAAATTGTCTTTGTAAAGTTATTGTTGATAACTGTCTTTGTAAAGTTATTGTTCAAAACTGTCCTTGTAAGATTATTGTTGCTAAAGGCAACATTTACATTAAAGGATTTAAGCAACATGGGAAGCAAAGTGAAATTATTATTAAAAGGGAGAACTAAAAGATTCTTGGTGTCAATGGGAGGTTTGGGCTCAACTCTATAAAATGATTTCTTTGCTAACTTAAGGGATTTATCAATGAAAGATCTAGGGTAATTGTTCAAAACTTTTTGTAAAGTTATTGAACAAAACTGTCTATAAAGTTATTGTTCAAAACTGTAAAGTTATTGTTCAAAACTCTTTATAGACTTATTGTTCAAGACCGTCTTTGTAAAGTTATTGTTCAAAACTGTCTTTGTAAATTCATTGATCAAAACTGTCTTTGTAAAGTTATTGTTCAAGACTGTCTTTGTAAAGTTATTGTTCAAATCCCTCTATGTAAAGTTGTTCAAAACTCTCTTTGTAAAGTTATTGTTCAAAACTGTCTTTTGTAAAGTCTTTCTTCAAAACTGTCTGTGATGTTATTGTTCAAAACTGTCTTTGTAAAGTCATTCTCCAAAAGTTTCTTTGTAAAGCTGGTTGTTCATACTGTCTTTGTAGAGTTATTGTTCAAAAGTGGCTGCAAAGTTATTGTTCAGAACTGTCTTTGTAAAGCTATTGTTCAAAACTGTCTTTGTAAGGTTATTGTTGAAAGGTGTCTGTAAAGTTATTGTTCAAAACTGTATTTGTAAAGTCACTGTTCAAAACTGTCTGAGGTTATTGTTGAAGTGTCTGTAAAATTATTGTTCAAAACTGTCCTTGTAAAATTATTGTTCAAAACTGCCTTTGTAAAGTTATTATTCAAAATTGTCTTTGTAAAGTTATTGTTGATAACTGTCTTAGTAAAGTTATTGTTCAAAACTGTCCTTGTAAGATTATTGTTCAAAACTGTCTTGTAAAGATATTGTTCCAAACTGTCTGTAAGGTTATTGCTCAAAACTGTCTGTAATGTTATTGTTCAAAACTGTCCTTGTAAAATTATTTTTCAAAACTGCCTTCGTAAAGTTATTGTTCAAAACTGTCTTTGTAAAGTTATTGTACAAAACTGTCCTCGTAAAACTATTGTTCAAAACTGCCTTTGTAAAGTTATTGTTTAAAATAATCTTTGTAAAGTTATTGTTCTAAACTGTCTTTGTAAAGTTATTGTTCAAAACTGTCCTTGTAAAATCATTGTTCAAAACTGCCTTTGTAAAGTTATTGATCAAAACTGTCTTTGTAAAGTCATTGTTCAAAACTGCCTTTGTAAAGTTGTTCAAAACTGCCTTTGTAAAATCATTGTTCAAAACTGTCTTTGAAAAGTTATTGTTCAAAACTGTGTAAAGTTATTGTTCAAAACTGTTTTGTAAAGTTAATGTTCAAAATTGCCTTTGTAAAGTTATTGTTCAAAACTCTCTTTGTAAAGTTATTGTTCAAAATTGTCTTTGTAAAGTTATTGTTCAAAACTGTCTTTGTAAAGTTATTGTTCAAAACTGTCTTTGTAAAGTTATTGTTCAAAACTGTCTTTGTAAAGTTATTGTTCAAAATTGTCTTTGTGAAGATATTGTTCAAAACTGTCTTTGTAAAGTTATTGCTCAAAACTGTCTTTGTAAAGTTATTGTTCAAAAATGTCTTTGTAAAGTTATTGTTCAAAATTATCTTTGTAAAGTTATTGTTCAAAATTGTCTTCGTAAAGTTATTGTTCAAAACTGTCTTTGTAAAGTTATTGTTCAAAACTGTCTTTGTAAAGTTATTGATCAAAACTGTCTTTGTAAAGTTATTGTTCAAAACTGTCCTTGTAAGATTATTGTTCAAAACTGCCTTTGTAAAGTTATTGTTCAAAACTGTCTTTGTAAAGTTATTGTTCAAAACTGTCCTTGTAAGATTATTGTTCAAAACTGTCTTTGTAAAGTTATTGTTCAAAACTGTCCTTGTAAGATTATCGTTCAAAACTGTCTTTGTAAAGTTATTGTTCAAAACTGTCTGTAAAGCTATTGTTCAAAATTGTCTTTGTAAAGTTATTGTTCAAAATTGTCTTTGTAAAGTTATTGTTCAAAACTGTCTTTGTAAAATTATTGTTCAAAACTGCCTTTGTAAAGTTATTGATCAAAACTGTCTTTGTAAAGTTATTGTTCAAAACTGTCCTTGTAAGATTATTGTTCAAAACTGCCTTTGTAAAGTTATTGTTCAAAACTGTCTTTGTAAAGTTATTGTTCAAAACTGTCCTTGTAAGATTATTGTTCAAAACTGTCTTTGTAAAGTTATTGTTCAAAACTGTCCTTGTAAGATTATCGTTCAAAACTGTCTGTAAATTTATTGTTCAAAACTGTCTTTGTAAAGTTATTGTTCAAAACTGTCCTTGTAAGATTATTGTTCAAAACTGCCTTTGTAAAGTTTCTGTTCAAAACTGTCCGTGTAAGATTATTGTTCAAAACTGCCTTTCTAAAGTTATTGTTCAAAACTGTCTTTGTAAAGTTATTGTTCAAAACTGTCCTTGTCAAAACTGCTTTTGTAAAGTTATTGTTCAAAACTGTCTTTGTAAAGTTATTGTTCAAAACTGTCCTTGTAAGATTATTGTTCAAAACTGTCCTTGTAAGATTATTGTTCAAAACTGTCCTTTTAAGATTATTGTTCAAACTGACTTTGTAAAGTTATTGTTAAAAACTGTCTTTGTAAAGTTATTGTTCAAAACTGTCCTTGTAAGATTATTGTTCAAAACTGCCTTTGTAAAGTTATTGTTCAAAAGTGTTGATTCCGTCAGAGATACTATGAGGATTAGGTTATTACATCAAATTATACATCTTCTCCTGCCTGACACTTATACAAGGGTTTTTATTAGTTATTGATTATTTAATGCATTTATTACCGTACAACCAAATATCATAAGGAAATTACATTCTTTAAGGGTAAATAGTCACCTTATATCATCGCTATATATATATATATATATATATATATATATATATATATATATATATATATATATGTATATATATATATATATATATATATATATATATATATATATATATATATATATATAGTGAGAGGACAAGAGCAAGGGAAGGAGTAGCAATACTCCTGAAACAGGAGTTGTGGGAGTATGTGATAGAATGTAAGAAAGTAAATTCTCGATTAATATGGGTAAAATTGAAAGTTGATGGAGAGAGGTGGGTGATTATTGGTGCATATGCACCTGGGCATGAGAAGAAAGATCATGAGAGGCAAGTGTTTTGGGAGCAGCTAAATGAGTGTGTTAGCGGTTTTGATGCACGAGACCGGGTTATAGTGATGGGTGATTTGAATGCAAAGGTGAGTAATGTGGCAGTTGAGGGAATAATTGGTATGCATGGGGTGTTCAGTGTTGTAAATGGAAATGGTGAAGAGCTTGTAGATTTATGTGCTGAAAAAGGACTGATGATTGGGAATACCTGGTTTAAAAAGCGAGATATACATAAGTATACTTATGTAAGTAGGAGAGATGGCCAGAGAGCGTTATTGGATTACGTGTTAATTGACAGGCGTGCGAAAGAGAGACTTTTGGATGTTAATGTGCTGAGAGGTGCAACTGGAGGGATGTCTGATCATTATCTTGTGGAGGCTAAGGTGAAGATTAGTATGGGTTTTCAGAAAAGAGGAGTGAATGTTGGGGTGAAGAAGGTGGTGAGAGTAAGTGAGCTTGGGAAGGAGACCTGTGTGGGGAAGTACCAGGAGAGACTGTGTACAGAATGGAAAAAGGTGAGAACAATGGAAGTAAGGGGAGTGGGGGAGGAATGGGATGTATTTAGGGAATCAGTGATGGATTGCGCAAAAGATGCTTGTGGCATGAGAAGAGTGGGAGGTGGGCTGTTTAGAAAGGGTAGTGAGTGGTGGGATGAAGAAGTAAGAGTATTAGTGAAAGAGAAGAGAGAGGCATTTGGACGATTTTTGCAGGGAAAAAATGCAATTGAGTGGGAGAAGTATAAAAGAAAGAGACAGGAGGTCAAGAGAAAGGTGCAAGAGGTGAAAAAAAGGGCAAATGAGAGTTGGGGTGAGAGACTATCAGTAAATTTTAGGGAGAATAAAAAGATGTTCTGGAAGGAGGTAAATAGGGTGCGTAAGACAAGGGAGCAAATGGGAACTTCAGTGAAGGGCGTAAATGGGGAGGTGATAACAAGTAGCGGTGATGTGAGAAGGAGATGGAATGAGTATTTTGAAGGTTTGTTAAATGTGTCTGATGACAGAGTGGCAGATATAGGGTGTTTTGGTCGAGGTGGTGTGCAAAGTGAGAGGGTTAGGGAAAATGATTTGGTAAACAGAGAAGAGGTAGTAAAAGCTTTGCGGAAGATGAAAGCCGGCAAGGCAGCAGGTTTGGATGGTATTGCAGTGGAATTTATTAAAAAAGGGGGTGACTGTATTGTTGACTGGTTGGTAAGGTTATTTAATGTATGTATGACTCATGGTGAGGTGCCTGAGGATTGGCGGAATGCGTGCATAGTGCCATTGTACAAAGGCAAAGGGGATAAGAGTGAGTGCTCAAATTACAGAGGTATAAGTTTGTTGAGTATTCCTGGTAAATTATATGGGAGGGTATTGATTGAGAGGGTGAAGGCATGTACAGAGCATCAGATTGGGGAAGAACAGTGCGGTTTCAGAAGTGGTAGAGGATGTGTGGATCAGGTGTTTGCTTTGAAGAATGTATGTGAGAAATACTTAGAAAAGCCAATGGATTTGTATGTAGCATTTATGGATCTGGAGAATGCATATGATAGAGTTGATAGAGATGCTCTGTGGAAGGTATTAAGAATATATGGTGTGGGAGGCAAGTTGTTAGAAGCAGTGAAAAGTTTTTATCGAGGATGTAAGGCATGTGTACGTGTAGGAAGAGAGGAAAGTGATTGGTTCTCAGTGAATGTAGGTTTGCGGC
Organism: Panulirus ornatus; assembly: GCF_036320965.1. Classification (NCBI taxonomy): domain Eukaryota; kingdom Metazoa; phylum Arthropoda; class Malacostraca; order Decapoda; family Palinuridae; genus Panulirus; species Panulirus ornatus. Next base: position 45,036,275 of record NC_092240.1, read on the forward strand.
AGGGGTGTGTGATGTCTCCATGGTTGTTTAATTTGTTTATGGATGGGGTTGTAAGGGAGGTAAATGCAAGAGTCCTGGAAAGAGGGGCAAGTATGAAGTCTGTTGGGGATGAGAGAGCTTGGGAAGTGAGTCAGTTGTTGTTCGCTGATGATACAGCGCTGGTGGCTGATTCATGTGAGAAACTGCAGAAGCTGGTGACTGAGTTTGGTAAAGTGTGTGAAAGAAGAAAGTTGAGAGTAAATGTGAATAAGAGCAAGGTTATTAGGTACAGTAGGGGTGAGGGTCAAGTCAATTGGGAGGTGAGTTTGAATGGAGAAAAACTGGAGGAAGTGAAGTGTTTTAGATATCTGGGAGTGGATCTGTCAGCGGATGGAACCATGGAAGCGGAAGTGGATCATAGGGTGGGGGAGGGGGCGAAAATTTTGAGAGCCTTGAAAAATGTGTGGAAGTCGAGAACATTATCTCGGAAAGCAAAAATGGGTATGTTTGAGGGAATAGTGGTTCCAACAATGTTGTATGGTTGCGAGGCGTGGGCTATGGATAGAGATGTGCGCAGGAGGATGGATGTGCTGGAAATGAGATGTTTGAGGACAATGTGTGGTGTGAGGTGGTTTGATCGAGTAAGTAACGTAAGGGTAAGAGAGATGTGTGGAAATAAAAAGAGCGTGGTTGAGAGAGCAGAAGAGGGTGTTTTGAAATGGTTTGGGCACATGGAGAGAATGAGTGAGGAGAGATTGACCAAGAGGATATATGTGTCGGAGGTGGAGGGAACGAGGAGAAGAGGGAGACCAAATTGGAGGTGGAAAGATGGAGTGAAAAAGATTTTGTGTGATCGGGGCCTGAACATGCAGGAGGGTGAAAGGAGGGCAAGAAATAGAGTGAATTGGAGTCATGTGGTATACAGGGGTTGACGTGCTGTCAGTGGATTGAAGCAAGGCATGTGAAGCGTCTGGGGTAAACCATGGAAAGCTGTGTAGGTATGTATATTTGCGTGTGTGGACGTGTGTATGTACATGTGTATGGGGGGGGGGGGGGGTTGGGCCATTTCTTTCGTCTGTTTCCTTGCGCTACCTCGCAAACGCGGGAGACAGCGACAAAGTATAAAAAAAAAAAATATATATATATATATATATATATATGGGGATAGGGGATGAAGAATACTTCCCACGTATTCCCTGCGTGTCGTAAAAGGCGACTAAAAGGGGAGGGAGCAGGAGGCTGGAAATCCTCCCCTCTCGTTTTTTTTTTTCTTTTTTTTTTCTTTTTTTTTTTTTCCAAAAGAAGGAACAGAGGGGGGCCAGGTGAGGATATTCCACAAAGGCCCAGTCCTATGTTCTTAACGCTACCTCGCTAATGCGGGAAATGGCGGATAGTTTAAAAGAAAAAAAGAAAAGAATATATATATATATATATATATATATATATATATATATATATATATATATATATATATATATATATATATATATATATATTTATATATATATATTTGGAAAGAGGGGCAAGTATGAAGTCTGTTGGGGATGAGAGAGCTTGGGAAGTGAGTCAGTTGTTGTTCGCTGATGATACAGCGCTGGTGGCTGATTCATGTGAGAAACTGCAGAAGCTGGTGACTGAGTTTGGTAAAGTGTGTGGAAGAAGAAAGTTAAGAGTAAATGTGAATAAGAGCAAGGTTATTAGGTACAGTAGGGTTGAGGGTCAAGTCAATTGGGAGGTGAGTTTGAATGGAGAAAAACTGGAGGAAGTGAAGTGTTTTAGATATCTGGGAGTGGATCTGGCAGCGGATGGAACCATGGAAGCGGAAGTGGATCATAGGTTGGGGGAGGGGGCGAAAGTTCTGGGAGCCTTGAAGAATGTGTGGAAGTCGAGAACATTATCTCGGAAAGCAAAAATGGGTATGTTTGAAGGAATAGTGGTTCCAACAATGTTGTATGGTTGCGAGGCGTGGGCTATGGATAGAGTTGTGCGCAGGAGGATGGATGTGCTGGAAATGAGATGTTTGAGGACAATGTGTGGTGTGAGGTGGTTTGATCGAGTGAGTAACGTAAGGGTAAGAGAGATGTGTGGAAATAAAAAGAGCGTGGTTGAGAGAGCAGAAGAGGGTGTTTTGAAATGGTTTGGGCACATGGAGAGGATGAGTGAGGAAAGATTGACCAAGAGGATATATGTGTCGGAGGTGGAGGGAACAAGGAGAAGAGGGAGACCAAATTGGAGGTGGAAAGATGGAGTGAAAAAGATTTTGTGTGATCGGGGCCTGAACATGCAGGAGGGTGAAAGGAGGGCAAGGAATAGAGTGAATTGGAGCGATGTGGTATACCGGGGTTGACGTGCTGTCAGTGGATTGAAGCAAGGCATGTGAAGCGTCTGGGGTAAACCATGGAAAGCTGTGTAGGTATGTATATTTGCGTGTGTGGACGTATGTATATACATGTGTATGGGGGGGGGGGTTGGGCCATTTCTTTCGTCTGTTTCCTTGCGCTACCTCGCAAACGCGGGAGACAGCGACAAAGTATAATAAATAAATAAATAATATATAATTTCCTCATTAACAGACCATAATTTATAAAACTTATCAATGTTAAATCTCATGCCATATTTGCCAACACAGGACTGTGTTTATCGCCTTTATCATTTGATTTGATATACATACATAAATGATTACATGAGTAACTACTTCACTTGTTCTGTTATCAGATAAGACATGATCATCAGGCTCAGGTTAACGACATTGTTTAATTTTGTGATGGAAATGACTTGAATTTCAATTTTTGAAAAAGACCCATGAAATGGCGACTGACACTTGCGAGAAGGAAAAACTGGCCAGTTGGAGGAGTACATATTGTGCATCATTATTAAATTACTTGGGGAGGATTTTTCATGGTGTGTGTGTATGGTAATGTATATGTACTATACATATGCACTATATATGTACTATGTATATGTACAATACATATACTATGCATATGTTCTATGTGTACTATGTATATATACTATGCATATGTACTGAGCTTATGTACTATGCATATGTGCTATATACATGTACTATGTATATGTATATCACTAGTTACTGCAATTCTTACATTATCATTTTCTTGTATTTTCGTGTATGAAACTATGTATTACAACATGGCTCTGGATCCACAGAGGGTTTCAATTTATGTAAGTAATATGAATTGACTAAATATAGTAATTATTATTACCATTATTTTCATTATCATTATCATTATCATTATTAATGTTTTTATCATTATTATTATTATTATCATTATTATTATTATTATTATTATTATTATTATTATTATTATTATTATTATTATTATTATTATCATTATTATTATTATTATTATTATCATTATTATTATTACTATTATTATCATCTTATTATTATCATGATTATTATCATTATCATTATCATTATTATCATTATTATCATTATATTATCAATATTATTATTATTATCATTAGTCTTTCTTTTCTTTCTTTCAAACTATTCGCCATTTCCCGCATTAGCGAGGTAGCGTTAAGAACAGAGGACTGGACCTTGAGGGAATACCCTCACCTGGCCCAATTCTCTGTTCCTTCTTTTGGAAAATTAAAAAAAAAAAAAAAAAAAAAAAAAAAAAAAAAAAAACGAGAGGGGAGGATTTCCAGCCCCCCGCTCCATTTCCAGCCCATTAGTATTATCAATATTATTATTATTACTATAATTATTATTATTGTCATTATTATTATTCTTATTATTATTCTTATTATTATTATTATTATTATTATTATTATTATTATTATCATTATTACTATTATTATCATCTTATTATTATCATGATTATTATCATTATCATTATCATTATTATCATTATTATTATTATATTATCAATATTATTATTATTATCATTAGTATTATCAATATTATTATTATTACTATAATTATTATTATTGTCATTATTATTATTCTTATTATTATTCTTCTTATTATTATTATTATTATTATCATTATTATTATTACTATTATTATCATCTTATTATTATCATGATTATTATCATTATCATTATCATTATTATCATTATTATTATTATATTATCAATATTATTATTATTATCATTAGTATTATCAATATTATTATTATTACTATAATTATTATTATTGTCATTATTATTATTCTTATTATTATTATCATTATTATTATTATTATTATTATTATCATTATTACTATTATTATCATTATCATTAATATTATTATTATTATTCAATATCATATGCTTCAAAGCATACAATATGAGGCTTCCAACCTCCCATCTACCTCGCCTCTATAGCATCGCCCTCAAGGTTTGGTTGGTTGGTTGTTTATTTAGTTGGCTAGTTGTTTGGTTATCTGTATGTATATATGTTTGTTTGTTTGTTTGTTTAGGTGGCTAGATGGTTAGATGCTCGTCAACATAACCCACATCCATCAACCGAAAAATCCTTACCACTTCTTCAGGTGCTAAAAACAATTGCCAGACCACATACACCCACACAGTGCATGTGGCAAGGTTCCCCAACACAGTGCATGTGGCAAGGTTCCCTCACACAGTGCATGTGGCAAGGTTCCCCCACACAGTGCATATGGCAAGGTGCCCCCACACAGTGCATTAGGCAAGGCTCCCCCACACAGTGCATGTGACAAGGTTCCCCCACACAGTGCATGTGGCAAGGTTCCCCACACAGTGCATGTGGCAAGGATCCCCTACACAGTGCATGTGGCAGGGCTCTTTCACACAGTGAATGTGGCAAGGCTCCCCCACTCAGTACATGTGGCAAGGTTCCCCCACACAATGCATATGGCAAGGTGCCCCCATACAGTGCATATGGCAAGGTGCCCCCACATAGTGCATTAGGCAAAGCTCCCCCACACAGTGCATATGGCAAGGTTCCCCCACACAATGCATGTGGCAAGGATCCCCTACACGATGCATGTGGCAGGGCTCCTTCACACAGTGAATGTGGCAAGGCTCCCCCACTCAGTACATGTGGCAAGGTTCCCCCACACAGTGCATATGACAAGGTGCCCCCACACAGTGCATTAGGCAAGGCTCCCCCACACAGTGCATGCGACAAGGTTCCCTCACACAGTGCATGTGGCAAGCTTCCCCCACACAGTGCATATAGCAAGGTGCCCCCACACAGTGCATTAGGCAAGGCTCCCCCACACAGTGCATGTGGCAAGGTTCCCCCACACAGTGCATGTGGCAAGGTTCCCCCACACAATGCATGTGGCAAGGATCCCCTACACAGTGCATGTGGCAGGGCTCCTTCACACAGTGAATGTGGCAAGGCTCCCCCACTCAGTACATGTGGCAAGGTTCCCCCACACAATGCATATGGCAAGGTGCCCCCACACAGTGCATATGGCAAGGTGCCTCCACATAGTGCATTAGGCAAAGCTCCCCCACACAGTGCATGTGGCAAGGTTCCCCCACACAGTGCATGTGGCAAGGATCCCCTACACAGTGCATGTGGCAGGGCTCCTTCACACAGTGAATGTGGCAAGGCTCCCCCACTCAGTACATGTGGCAAGGTTCCCCTACACAGTACATGTGGCTAGGTTCCCCAACACAGTGCATAAGGCAAGGCTCCCCACAGAGTGCATGTGGCAAGGTTCCCCCACACAGTGCATGTGGCTAGGTTCCCCACACAGTGCATGTGGCAAGGATCCCCTACACAGTGCATGTGGCAGGGCTCCTTCACACAGTGAATGTGGCAAGGCTCCCCCACTCAGTACATGTGGCAAGGTTCCCCCACACAATGCATATGGCAAGGTGCCCCCATACAGTGCATATGGCAAGGTGCCCCCACATAGTGCATTAGGCAAAGCTCCCCCACACAGTGCATATGGCAAGGTTCCCCCACACAATGCATGTGGCAAGGATCCCCTACACAGTGCATGTGGCAGGGCTCCTTCACACAGTGAATGTGGCAAGGCTCCCCCACTCAGTACATGTGGCAATGTTCCCCCACACAGTGCATATGACAAGGTGCCCCCACACAGTGCATTAGGCAAGGCTCCCCCACACAGTGCATGCGACAAGGTTCCCTCACACAGTGCATGTGGCAAGCTTCCCCCACACAGTGCATATAGCAAGGTGCCCCCACACAGTGCATTAGGCAAGGCTCCCCCACACAGTGCATGTGGCAAGGTTCCCCCACACAGTGCATGTGGCAAGGTTCCCCCACACAATGCATGTGGCAAGGATCCCCTACACAGTGCATGTGGCAGGGCTCCTTCACACAGTGAATGTGGCAAGGCTCCCCCACTCAGTACATGTGGCAAGGTTCCCCCACACAATGCATATGGCAAGGTGCCCCCACACAGTGCATATGGCAAGGTGCCTCCACATAGTGCATTAGGCAAAGCTCCCCCACACAGTGCATGTGGCAAGGTTCCCCCACACAGTGCATGTGGCAAGGATCCCCTACACAGTGCATGTGGCAGGGCTCCTTCACACAGTGAATGTGGCAAGGCTCCCCCACTCAGTACATGTGGCAAGGTTCCCCTACACAGTACATGTGGCTAGGTTCCCCAACACAGTGCATAAGGCAAGGCTCCCCACAGAGTGCATGTGGCAAGGTTCCCCCACACAGTATTTGTGGCAAGGTTTCTCCCATTCAGTGCATTAGGCAAGGCTCCCCCACACAGTGCAAGTGGCAAGGTTCCCCTACACAGTGCATGTGGCTAGGTTCCCCAACACAGTGCATAAGGCAAGGCTCCCCACAGAGTGCATGTGGCAAGGTTCCCCCACACAGTATTTGTGGCAAGGTTTCTCCCATTCAGTGCATTAGGCAAGGCTCCCCCACACAGTGCAAGTGGCAAGGTTCCCCCACACAGTGCATGTGGCAAGGTTCCCCCACACAGTGCATTAGGCACGGCTCCCCCACACAGTGCATGTGCAAAGGCTCCCGCACACAGAGCATGTGGCAAAGTTCCACCACACAATGCATGTGGCAAGGCTCCCCAAGCACTGCATATGGCAAGGCTCCCCACACAGTGCATGTGGCAAGGTTCCTCCACACAGTGCATGTGGCAAGGTTCCCCCACATAGTGCATTAGGCAGGGCTCCCCCACAGATGCATGTTGCAAAGCTCCCCCACAAAGTGAATGTGGCAAGGTTCCCCCACACAGTGCATGTGGCAAAGTTCCCCCACACAGTGCATGTGGCTAGGTTCCCACACACAGTACATTAGGCAAGGCTCCCCACACAGTGCATGTAGCAAGGTTCCCCCACACAGTGCATGTGGAAAGGTTCCCCCACACACTGCATTAGGCAAGGCTCCCCCACAAAGTGCAAATGGCAAGGTTCCCCCACACAGTGCATGTGGTAAGGTTCCCCCACAAAGTGCATTAGGCAAGGCTCCCCCACACAGTGCATGTGACAAGGTTCGCCCACACAGTGCATATAGCAAGGCTCCAAGACACAGTGCATGTGGCAAGGCTCCCCACACAGTGCATGAAGCAAGGCTTCCCCACACAGTGCATGTGGCAAGGTTCCCCCAAACAGTGCATGTGACAAGGCTCCCCCACACAGTGCATGTGGCAAGTTTCCCCACACAATGCAACAGGCAAGGCTCCCCCACACAGTGCATGTGGCAAGGTTCCCCCACACAGTGCATTAGGCAAGGCTCCCCCACACAGTGCATGTGGCAAGGTTTCCCCATAGAGTGCATGTGGCAAGGCTCCCCCACACTGTGCATGTGACAAGGCTACGCCACACAGTGAATGTGGCAAGGCTCCCCCACACAGTGCAAGTGGCAAGGTTTCCCCACACAGTACATGTGGCAAGGCTCCCGCACAGTGTGCATGTGACAAGGCTACCCCACACAGTGAATGTGGCAAGGCTCCCCCACACAGTGCAAGTGGCAAGGTTCCTCCATACAGAGCATGTGGCAACGCTCCCCACACAGTGCATGTGGCAAGGTTCCCCACACAGCGCATGTGGCAAGGCTCCCTCACACAGTGCATGTGGCAAGGTTCCCCAACACAGTGCATGTAGCAAGGCTACCCCACGCAATGCATATGGCAAGGCTACCCCACACAGTGCATGTGGCAAGGTTCCCCAACATAGCGCATGTGGCAAGGTTCCCCCACAGAGCGCATTAGGCAAGGTTCCCCCACACAATGCATGTTGCAAAGCTACCCCACACAGTTCATTAGGCAAGGCTCCCCCACACAGTGCATGAGGCAAGATTCCCCCACACAGTGCATGTGGCAAGGTTTCCCCACACAGTTCATTAGGCAAGGATCCCACACACAGTGCAAATGGCAAGGTTCCCCCACAAAGTGCATGTGACAAGGTTCCCCACACAGTGCATTAGGCAAGGCTCCCTCACACAGTGCATGTGGCAAGGCTCCGCACACAGTGCATGTGACAAGGTTCTCCTACACAGTGCATGTGGCAAGGCTCCCACTCAGTGCATGTGGCAAGGCTCCCCTACACAGTGCATGTATCAAGGCCCCACACAGTGCATGTGGCAAGGTTCCCCCACACAGAGCATGTGGCAAGGCTCCCACACAGTGCATGTGGCAAGGTTCCCCCACAGAGTGCATTAGGCAAGGCTCCCCCACACAGTGTATGTGGCAAGGCTCCCCCACACAAGGCATGTGGCAAGGCTTTCCACACAGTGTATGTGGCAAGGCTCCCTTACACAGTGCATGTGACAAGGCTCCCTTACACAGTGCATGTGGCAAGGTTCCCCCACACAATGCATTAGGCAAGGTTCCCCCACAGAGTGCAAATGGCAAGGTTCCCTCACACAGTGCATTAGACACGCCTCCCCTACACAGTGCATGTGGCAAGTCTCCCCCACACAATGTATGTGGCAAGGCTCCCCCACAGAGTGCATGTGGCAAGGGTCCCAACACAGTGCATGTGGGAGGCTCCCCTACACAGTGCATGTGGCAAGGCTCCCCCACACAGTGCATGTGGGAGGCTCCCCTACACAGTGCATTTGGCAAGGCTCCCCCACACAGTGCATGTGGCAAGGTTCCCCCACACAGTGCATGTAGCAAGGCTCTCGCACACAGTGCATATGGCAAGGTTCCCCCACACAGTGCATGTGGCTAGGTTCCCCCAAACAGTGCATTAGGCAAGGCTCCCCCACACAGTGCATTAGACACGCCTCCCCCACACAGTGCATGTGGCAAGTCTCCCCCACACAGTGTATGTGGCAAGGCTACCACATAGAGTGCATGTGACAAGGGTCCCCAGCCAGTGCATGTGGCAAGGCTCCCCTAAAGAGTGCATGTGGCAAGGCTCCCCCACACAGTGCATGCGGCAAGGTTCCCCACACAGTGCATGTGGCAAGGCTCTCGCACACAGTGCATATGGCAAGGTTCCTCCACACAGTGCATGTGGCTAGGTTCCCCCAAACAGTGCATTAGGCAAGGCTCCCCTGCCCAGTGCATGTGGCAAGGTTCCCCACACAGTGCGTGCGGCAAGGTTCCCCCACACAGTTCATTAGGCAAGGCTCCCCCAGACAGTGCGCGTGGCAATGTTCCGCCACACAGTGCATGTGGCAAGGTTCCCCCACACAGTTCATTAGGCAAGGCTCCCACACACAGTGCATGTGGCAAGGCTCCCCACACAGTGCATGTGGCAATGTTCCCCGACACAGTGCATGTGACAAGGTTCCCCCACATAGTGCATTAGGCAAGGCTCCCACACACAGTGCATGTGGCAAGGCTCCCCCACACAGTGCATGTAGCAAGGTTCTCCTACACAGTGCATGTGGCAAGGTTCCCACTCAGTGCATGTGGCAAGGCTCTCCCTCACAGTGCATTTGGCAAGGTTCCCCATTCAGAGCATGTGGCAAGGCTCCCCCACACAGTGCATGTGGTAAGGCTCCCCCTCACAGTGCATGTGGCAAGGTTCCCCCAAACAGAGCATGTGGCAAGGCTCCCCACACAATGCATGTGGGAAAGTTTCCCACACAGTGCAGGTGGCAAGGCTCCCCCACATTCTGCATGTGGCAAGCTTCCCCAACACAGTACATGTGGCAAGGCTCCCCCACGCAGTACATATGGCAAGGCTACCCCACACAGTGCATGTGGCAAGGTTCCCCTACATAGTGCATGTGGCAAGGTTCCCCCTTACAGTGCATTAGGCAAGGCTCCCCCACAAAGTGCAAATGGCAAGGTTCCCCCACACACTGCATGTGGCAAGGTTTCCCCACACAGTGCGTTAGGCAAGGCTCCCCAACACAGTGCATGTGACAAGGCTCTCCTACAAAATGCATGTGGCAAGTCTCCCCAAGAAAGTGCATGTGGCTAAGTTCCCCCAAACAGTGCATTAGGCAAGGCTCCCCCACACAGTGCATGTGACAAGGTTCCCCACACATGCGTGTGGCAAGGTTCCCCCACACATTTCATTAGGCAAGGCTCCCCCACAGTGCAAATGTCCATGTTCCCGCACACGGTGCATGTGACAAGGTTCCCCCACACAGTGCATTAGGCAAATCTCCCCCACACAGTGCATGTGGCAAGGCTCTCCCACACAGTGCATGTGGCAAGGTATTCCTACACAGTGCATGTGGCAAGGCTCCCACTCAGTGCATGTGGCAATGTCCCCGACACAGTGCATGTGACAAGGTTCCCCCACATAGTGCATTAGGCAAGGCTCCCACACTCAGTGCATGTGGCAAGGCTCCCCCACACAGTGCATGTAGCAAGGTTCTCCTACACAGTGCATGTGGCAAGGTTCCCACTCAGTGCATGTGGCAAGGCTCTCCCTCACAGTGCATTTGGCAAGGTTCCCCATTCAGAGCATGTGGCAAGGCTCCCCCACACAGTGCATGTGGTAAGGCTCCCCCTCACAGTGCATGTGGCAAGGTTCCCCCAAACAGAGCATGTGGCAAGGCTCCCCACACAATGCATGTGGGAAAGTTTCCCACACAGTGCAGGTGGCAAGGCTCCCCCACATTCTGCATGTGGCAAGCTTCCCCAACACAGTACATGTGGCAAGGCTCCCCCACGCAGTACATATGGCAAGGCTACCCCACACAGTGCATGTGGCAAGGTTCCCCTACATAGTGCATGTGGCAAGGTTCCCCCTTACAGTGCATTAGGCAAGGCTCCCCCACAAAGTGCAAATGGCAAGGTTCCCCCACACACTGCATGTGGCAAGGTTTCCCCACACAGTGCGTTAGGCAAGGCTCCCCAACACAGTGCATGTGACAAGGCTCTCCTACAAAATGCATGTGGCAAGTCTCCCCAAGAAAGTGCATGTGGCTAAGTTCCCCCAAACAGTGCATTAGGCAAGGCTCCCCCACACAGTGCATGTGACAAGGTTCCCCACACATGCGTGTGGCAAGGTTCCCCCACACATTTCATTAGGCAAGGCTCCCCCACAGTGCAAATGTCCATGTTCCCGCACACGGTGCATGTGACAAGGTTCCCCCACACAGTGCATTAGGCAAATCTCCCCCACACAGTGCATGTGGCAAGGCTCTCCCACACAGTGCATGTGGCAAGGTATTCCTACACAGTGCATGTGGCAAGGCTCCCACTCAGTGCATGTGGCAAGGTTCCTTCACACAGTGCATGTGGCAAGGTTCCCCACACAGTGCATGTGGCAAGGCTTCCCCACACAGTGCATGTGGCAAGGCTCCCCCACACAGTGCATGTGGCAAGGTTCCCCCACACAGAACATGTGACAAGGTTCCCCACACATTGCATTAGGCAAGGCTCCCCCACACAATGCATGTGGCAAGGCTCCCCACACAGTGCATGTGGCAAGGCTCCCTCATGCAGTGCATGTGGCAAGGCTACCCCACACAGTGCATGTGGCAAGGTTCCCCAACATAGTGCATGTGGCAAGGTTCCCCTGCAGAATGCATTAGGCAAGGTTCCCCACACAGTGAATGTGGCAAGGCTCCAACACACAGTGCATGTGACAAAGTTCCCCCACACAGTGCAAGTGGCTAGGTTCCCCCACACAGTGCATGTGGCTAGGTTCGGCCACACAGTGCATGTGGCACGGCTCCCCGACACAGTGCATGTGACAAGGTTCCCACCACACAGTGCATGTGGCAAGGTTCCCCCGGACAGTGCATTAGGCAAGGCACCCCACATAGTGCATATGGCAAGGCTCCCACACACAGCACATGTGGCAAGGTTCCTCCACACAGTCCATGTGGCAAGGTTCCCCCACAGAGTGCATTAGTCAAGTCTCCACCAAACAGTGCATAATGCAAAGCTCCCCCACACAGTGAATGTGGCAAGGCTCCCCACACAGTGCATGTGGCAAAGTTCCGCCACACAGTGCATGTGGCTAGGTTCCCCCACAAAGTGCATTAGGCAAGGTTCCCCATACAGTGCATGTGGCAAGGTTCCGCCACACAGTACATGTGACAAGGTTCCCCCTTACAGTGCATTAGGCAAGGCTCCCCCACACAGTGCATGTGTCAAGGCCCCACACAGTGCATGTGGCAAGGTTCCCCACACAGAGCATGTGGCAAGGCTCCCACACAGTGCATGTGGCAAGGTTCTCCCACACAGTGCATGTGGTAAGGCTCCCCACACAGTGCATATGGCAAGGTTCCCCAATACAGTGCATATGGCAAGGCTCCCCCACGCAGCGTATATGGCAAGGCTACCCAACACACTGCATGTGGCAAGGTTCCCCAACATAATGCATGTGGCAAGGTTCCCCCACAGAGTGCATTAGGCAAGGTTCCCCCGCACAGTGCTTGTTGCAAGGCTACCCCACACAGTGAATGTGGCAAGGCTCCCCCACACAGTGCATGTGGAAAAGTTCCCCCACACAGTGCATGTGGCAAGGTTCTCCCACACAGTGCATTATGCAAGGCTCCCCAAACAGTGTATGTGGCAAGGTTCCCTAACACAGTTCATGTGGTAAGGTTCCCCCACACAGTGCATTACGCAAGGCTCCCACACACAGTGCAAATGGGAAGGTTCTCCACACAGTGCATGTAACAAGGCTCCCCCACACAGTGCATTAGACAAAGCTCCCCCACACAGTGCGTGTGGCAAGGCTCCCCTACACAGTGTATGTGGCAAGGCTCCCCCACAGAGTGCATATGGCAAGGCTCCTCACACAGTGCATGTGGCAAGGCTCCCTTACACAGTGCATGTGGCAAGGCTTCCCCACACAGTGCATGTGGCAAGGTTCCCCCACACAGTGCATGTGGCAAAGCTCCCCCACTTAGTGGATGTGGCAAGGCTCCCCCACACTGTGTATGTGGCAAGGTTCCCCCACAAAGTGCATGTGGCTAGGTTCGGCCACAGAGTGCATGTGGCAAGGCTCCCCGACACAGTGCATGTGACAATGCTCCCCCACACAGTGCATTAGACAAGGCTCCCCACACAGTGCATGTGGCAAGGTTCCCTCACACAGTGCATTAGGCAAGGCTCCCCCACACAGTGCATGTGACGAGGTTCCCCACACAGTGCATGTGGCAAGGTTCCCCCACACAGTGCATGTGGCAAGGCTCCCCAAACAATGTATGTGGCTAGGCTTCTCCACACAGTGCATGTGGCAAGGTTCCCCCACACAGTGTGTGTGGCAAGGCTCCCCCACACAGTGCATGTGGTAAGGCTCCCACACAGTGTATTTGGCAAGGTTTCCCCACACAGTGCATGTGGCAAGGTTCCCCCACACAGTGCACTACGCAAGGCTCCCCCACACAGTGTATGTGGCAAGGTTTCACTACACGGTGAATGTGGCAAGGTTCCACCACACAGTGCATGTGGCAAGGCTCCCGCACACAGTGAATGTGGCAAGGCTCCCCCACACAGTGCATGTGGTAAGGTTCCCCCACACAGTGCATGTGGTAAGGTTTCCCCCACACAGTGCATGTGGCTAGGTTCTGCCACATAGTGCATGTGGCAAGGTTCCCCCACACAGTGAATGTGGCAAGGATCCCCCACACAGTGCATGTAGCAAGGTTTCCCACACAGTGCATGTGGCAAGGCTCTCCCACACAGCGAATGTGGCAAGGCTACCCCACACAGTGCATGTGGCAAGGTTACCCCACACAGTGCATGTGGCTAGGTTCGGCCACACAGTGCATGTGGCAAGGCTCCCCCACGCAGTGCATGTGGCAAGGCTCCCCCACACAGTGCATGTGGCAAGGTTCCTCCATACAGTGCATGTGGCAAGGCTCCCCCCCACACGGTGCATGTGGCAAGGCTCCCCACTGATCTGGGCTTCTCAAACCCAGGCCCCTAGTGGTAGGTTCCCAGGCATGGGGCACACCTCACTCAGGTCCAGGGAAAGTGAAACTGAGCAACTGGCAACCAGCATTCATGTTCATGCATTGCTAAGATCAGTGACACTGTGGGTACCATACGACCCGTTATTATATACTGTGGGTACCATACGACCCGTTATTATATACTGTGGGTACCATACGACCCGTTATTATATACTGTGGGTACCATACGACCCGTTATTATATAATGGGGGTACCATACGACCCATTATTATATACTGTGGGTACCATACGACCCGTTATTATATACTGGGTGGTACCATACGACCCGTTATTATATACTGTGGGTACCATACGACCCGTTATTATATACTGTGGGTACCATACGACCCATTATTATATAATGGGGGTACCATACGACCCATTATTATATACTGTGGGTACCATACGACCCATTATTATTTACTGTGGTTACCATACGAACCGTTATTATATACTGGGGGTACCACACGACCCATTATTATTTACTGTGGGTATCATACGACCCATTATTATATACTGTGGGTACCATACGACCCGTTATTATATACTGTATATACTGAGGGTACCATACGACCCGTTATTATATACTGTATATACTGAGGGTACCATACGACCCGTTATTATATACTGGGTGGTACCATACGACCCGTTATTATATACTGTGGGTACCATACGACCCGTTATTATATACTGGGGGTACCATACGACCCGTTATTATATACTGTGGGTACCATACGACCCGTTATTATATACTGTGGGTACCACACAACCCGTTATTATATACTGTGGGTACCATACGACCCGTTATTATATACTGTGGGTACCATACGACCCGTTATTATATACTGTGGGTACCATACGACCCGTTATTATATACTGTGGGTACCATACGACCCGTTATTATATACTGTGGGTACCATACGACCCGTTATTATATACTGTGGGTACCATACGACCCGTTATTATATACTGTGGGTACCATACGACCCGTTATTATATACTGGGGGTACCATACGATCCGTTATTATATACTGGGGGTACCACACAACCCGTTATTATATACTGGGGGTACCATACGACCCGTTATTATATACTGTATATACTGAGGGTACCATACGACCCGTTATTATATACTGTGGGTACCACACAACCCGTTATTATATACTGGGTGGTACCATACGACCCGTTATCATATACTGTGGGTACCATACGACCCGTTATTATATACTGGGTGGTACCATACGACCCGTTATTATATACTGTGGGTACCACACAACCCGTTATTATATACTGTGGGTACCATACGACCCGTTATTATATACTGGGGGTACCATACGACCCGTTATTATATACTGTGGGTACCACACAACCCGTTATTATATACTGGGGGTACCATACGACCCGTCGTTATTATATACTGTGGGTACCATACGACCCGTTATTATATACTGGGGGTACCATACGACCCGTTATTATATACTGGGGGTACCATACGACCCGTTATTATATACTGGGTGGTACCATACGACCCGTTATTATATACTGTGGGTACCACACAACCCGTTATTATATACTGGGGGTACCATACGACCCGTTATTATATACTGTGGGTACCATACGACCCGTTATTATATACTGGGGGTACCATACGATCCGTTATTATATACTGTGGGTACCATACGACCCGTTATTATATACTGTGGGTACCACACAACCCGTTATTATATACTGGGTGGTACCATACGACCCGTTATTATATACTGGGGGTACCATACGACCCGTTATTATATACTGTGGGTACCACACAACCCGTTATTATATACTGTGGGTACCATACGACCCGTTATTATATACTGTGGGTACCATACGACCCGTTATTATATACTGTGGGTACCACACAACCCGTTATTATATACTGGGGGTACCATACGACTCGTTATTATATACTGTGGGTACCATACGACCCGTTATTATATACTGGGGGTACCATACGACCCGTTATTATATACTGGGGGTACCATACGACCCGTTATTATATACTGGGTGGTACCATACGACCCGTTATTATATACTGTGGGTACCACACAACCCGTTATTATACACTGTGGGTACCATACGACCCGTTATTATATAATGGGAATACCATTATTTTCATTTCTTACTGTAAATTTGATGTAAGGTACTAAATTGTTAAGTAAGGGGAGAGATGTTTGTAAATTTTCATTTGTTGGCCAAACACAAAGAACTTCATTTACATATCTAAACTAAACTGCATTAGCAGGTAGAATATCCTTTAATAATTTTGTTTCAAAAATTTCATAAAATGTTCAATTCAATGTGGAATGTTATGCTCAAAATTTTGGTAGAGCGAATTGTAACCTTCTTTCACCTGTATTAAGTAATCTTTGTATAGACGTCTTTGAAACAAAGTTACAAAAGGATATCTTACCTTCTAAAGCGGATGAAGTTCTTTGTGTTTGGCCAACAAATGAAACTTTACAAACATTTCTCCCTTTGCTTAACAATTTAGTACCTTCCATCAAATTTACTGTAGAAAATGAAAATAATGGTATGTTACCAATTTTAGATTACATGATCCATAGACAAGGAAACAAGTTTAGCATATACAGAAAACCCACCAATGTATGCTCATATATCCATTATTACTCAACTCAACATGACAGAGTTAAATTATCATCATTTCAATCTATCTTCCTTAGGGCATTACGTATTTGCAGTCCAGAGTTTATTGATGATGAGTTTGAGAAGATATATTCTATTGGATCTAAGTTAAGTACCCTAGATCTTTCATTGATAAATCCCTTAAGTTGGCAAAGAAATCATTTTATAGAGTTGAACTCAAACCTCCCATTGACACCAAGAATCATATAGTTCTACCTTTTGATAATAATTTTACTTTACTTCCCATGTTGCTTAAATTCTTTAATGTAAATGTCGCCTTCACGACCAACAATACTATAAAGAATATCTTAATTTGAAACTCACCAGAAAGTTCTGCAGGCTGCATATGTAAAGTACCATGTAGAAATTGTGATAAGTCTTTTGTTGGACAGACTGGTAAGGATCTTTCTGTTAGACTTAAGTAACATAAATATAATATAAGAACAGGACAAGAATCAAATGCCCATTGTATTGACTGGAGTAATGCCATTTCAGTTGTACAAATTGGACAACTTTATTGTCGATGAAATTCGTAAATAGTTCCCCTTCTTGTCTACAACATAAGTTTGCTACACGCTTGTTACCAGCCTTGAACGCACCCAACCTCCATTCGGGTAGTCACTTGTTTACCAAATGGCGTCCTAGCTACGTGTCTTCGTTGTATATCAACTGACTGGTATATCACTTTCTTGTTTTTCCTTTGATGATGTGATTGCAACGCGAAAGGGCTCTTGGGAACTTATCGTGTTTAATTTCCCCGTGCACTCATAGGAATATATATATATATATATATATATATATATATATATATATATATATATATATATATATATATATATATATATATATATATATATATATATATATATATATCCTCCCCTCTCGGTTTTTTTTTTTTTTTTTTTTTTTAATTTTCCAAAAGAAGGAACAGAGAATTGGGCCAGGTGAGGGTATTCCCTCAAAGGCCCAGTCCTCTGTTCTTAATGCTACCTCGCTAACGCGGGAAATGGCGAATAGTTTAAAAGAAAGAAAAGAATATATATATATATATATATATATATATATATATATATATATATTTTTTTTTTTTTTTTTTTATACTTTGTCGCTGTCTCCCGCGTTTGCGAGGTAGCGCAAGGAAACAGACGAAAGAAATGGCCCAACCCCCCCCCATACACATGTATATACATACGTCCACACACGCAAATATACATACCTACACAGCTTTCCATGGTTTACCCCAGACGCTTCACATGCCTTGATTCAATCCACTGACAGCACGTCAACCCCGGTATACCACATCGCTCCAATTCACTCTATTCCTTGCACTCCTTTCACCCTCCTGCATATATATATATATATATATATATATATATATATATATATATATATATATATATATATATATATATATATATATATATATATATATATATAGAACATACAAACCAACAACCAGGATCGAACTTTGTGGAACAGGCGGGAATGCTACAGTGAGACATAGTATTCGAATAGTTATTTCCTATTAGCCAGGCCTAGCGGTAGCATTCCCGCCTGTTGCACAGGGGTCCCGGATTCGATCCTGGCTGTTGGAGGTTTGGATGTTCTATGATAAAAAAAAAACAAAAAAAAAAAACAAGAGGGGGAGGATTTCCAGCCCCCCGCTCCCTCCCCTTTTAGTCGCCTTCTACGACACGCAGGGAATACGTGGGAAGTATTCTTTCTCCCCTATCCCCAGGGATAATATATATATATATATATATATATATATATATATATATATATATATATATATATATATATATATATATATATATATAAATTCTGGGGGCCTTGAAGAATGTGTGGAAGTCGAGAACATTATCTCGGAAAGCAAAAATGGGTATGTTTGAAGGAATAGTGGTTCCAACAATGTTGTATGGTTGCGAGGCGTGGGCTATGGATAGAGTTGTGCGCAGGAGGATGGATGTGCTGGAAATGAGATGTTTGAGGACAATGTGTGGTGTGAGGTGGTTTGATCGAGTGAGTAACGTAAGGGTAAGAGAGATGTGTGGAAATAAAAAGAGCGTGGTTGAGAGAGCAGAAGAGGGTGTTTTGAAGTGGTTTGGGTACATGGAGAGGATGAGTGAGGAAAGATTGACCAAGAGGATATATGTGTCGGAGGTGGAGGGAACAAGGAGAAGAGGGAGACCAAATTGGAGGTGGAAAGATGGAGTGAAAAAGATTTTGTGTGATCGGGGCCTGAACATGCAGGAGGGTGAAAGGAGGGCAAGGAATAGAGTGAATTGGAGCGATGTGGTATACCGGGGTTGACGTGCTGTCAGTGGATTGAAGCAGGGCATGTGAAGCGTCTGGGGTAAACCATGGAAAGCTGTGTAGGTATGTATATTTGCGTGTGTGGACGTATGTATATACATGTGTATGGGGGGGGGTTGGGCCATTTCTTTCGTCTGTTTCCTTGCGCTACCTCGCAAACGCGGGAGACAGCGACAAAGTATAATAAAAAATATAAAAAATAATATATATATATATATATATATATATATATATATATATATATATATATATATATATATAAATATTTATTATATTTTTTTTTATTATACTTTGTCGCTGTCTCCCGCGTTTGCGAGGTAGCGCAAGGAAACAGACGAAAGAAATGGCCCAACCCCCCCCCCATACACATGTATATACATACGTCCACACACGCAAATATACATACCTACACAGCTTTCCATGGTTTACCCCAGACGCTTCACATGCCCTGCTTCAATCCACTGACAGCACGTCAACCCCGGTATACCACATCGCTCCAATTCACTCTATTCCTTGCCCTCCTTTCACCCTCCTGCATGTTCAGGCCTCGATCACACAAAATCTTTTCACTCCATCTTTCCACCTCCAATTTGGTCTCCCTCTTCTCCTCGTTCCCTCCACCTCCGACACATATATCCTCTTGGTCAATCTTTCCTCACTCATTCTCTCCATGTGCCCAAACCACTTCAAAACACCCTCTTCTGCTCTCTCAACCACGCTCTTTTTATTTCCACACATCTCTCTTACCCTTACGTTACTCACTCGATCAAACCACCTCACACCACACATTGTCCTCAAACATCTCATTTCCAGCACATCCATCCTCCTGCGCACAACTCTATCCATAGCCCACGCCTCGCAACCATACAACATTGTTGGAACCACTATTCCTTCAAACATACCCATTTTTGCTTTCCGAGATAATGTTCTCGACTTCCACACATTCTTCAAGGCCCCCAGAATTTTCGCCCCCTCCCCCACTCTATGATCCACTTCCGCTTCCATGGTTCCATCCGCTGCCAGATCCACTCCCAGATATCTAAAACACTTCACTTCCTCCAGTTTTTCTCCATTCAAACTCACCTCCCAATTGAGTTGACCCTCAACCCTACTGTACCTAATAACCTTGCTCTTATTCACATTTACTCTTAACTTTCTTCTTCCACACACTTTACCAAACTCAGTCACCAGCTTCTGCAGTTTCTCACATGAATCAGCCACCAGCGCTGTATCATCAGCGAACAACAACTGACTCACTTCCCAAGCTCTCTCATCCACAACAGACTTCATACTTGCCCCTCTTTCCAAAACTCTTGCATTTACCTCCCTAACAACCCCATCCATAAACAAATTAAACAACCATGGAGACATCACACACCCCTGCCGCAAACCTACATTCACTGAGAACCAATCACTTTCCTCTCTTCCTACACGTACACATGCCTTACATCCTCGATAAAAACTTTTCACTGCTTCTAACAACTTTCCTCCCACACCATATATTCTTAATACCTTCCACAGAGCATCTCTATCAACTCTATCATATGCCTTCTCCAGATCCATAAATGCTACATACAAATCCATTTGCTTTTCTAAGTATTTCTCACATACATTCTTCAAAGCAAACACCTGATCCACACATCCTCTACCACTTCTGAAACCACACTGCTCTTCCCCAATCTGATATATATATATATATATATATATATATATATATATATATATATATATGTTTGCCTTCATCTATTCCTGGTGGTATTCTGCCCCACAGGAAACAGCATTTCATACATGATGTATCTTGGGAGAAATAGAAAAAAAATAATGACAACTTATAAAACTCGTTATAAGAATTCTCAGACCTACGCTGGACAGCTGAAGAATTCGAGTTTGCTTGTACTACACGAACACGTCGACAGTTTGCTTGCACTACACGAGCATGTCGACAGTTTGCTTGTACTACACGAACACGTCGACAGTTTGCTTGTACTACACGAACACGTCGACAGTTTGCTTGCACTACACGAGCATGTCGACAGTTTGCTTGTACTACACGAACACGTCGACAGTTTGCTTGCACTACACGAACACGTCGACAGTTTGCTTGCACTACACGAACACGTCGACAGTTTGCTTGTACTACACGAACACGTCGACAGTTTGCTTGCACTACACGAACATGTCGACAGTTTGCTTGTACTACACGAACACGTCGACAGTTTGCTTGTACTACACGAACACGTCGACAGTTTGCTTGCACTACACGAACATGTCGACAGTTTGCTTGTACTACACGAACACGTCGACAGTTTGCTTGCACTACACGAACATGTTGACAGTTTGCTTGCACTACACGAACATGTTGACAGTTTGCTTGCACTACACGAACATGTCGACAGTTTGCTTGTACTACACGAACATGTCGACAGTTTGCTTGCACTACGCGAACATGTCGACAGTTTGCTTGCACTGCACGAACACGTCGACAGTTTGCTTGCACTACACGAACATGTCGACAGTTTGATTGTACTACATGAACATGTCGACAGTTTGCTTGCACTACACGAACATGTTGACAGTTTGCTTGCACTACACGAACATGTCGACAGTTTGCTTGTACTACACGAACATGTCGACAGTTTGCTTGCACTACACGAACATGTCGACAGTTTGCTTGCACTGCACGAACACGTCGACAGTTTGCTTGCACTACACGAACATGTCGACAGTTTGATTGTACTACATGAACATGTCGACAGTTTGCTTGCACTACACGAGCATGTTGACAGTTTGCTTGCATTACACGAACATGTCGACAGTTTGCTTGCACTACACGAACATGTCGACAGTTTGATTGTACCACATGAACATGTCGACAGTTTGCTTGCACTACACGAACATGTCCACAGTTTGCTTGCACTACACGAACATGTCGACAGTTTGCTTGCACTGCACGAACACGTCGACAGTTTGCTTGCACTACACGAACATGTCGACAGTTTGATAGTACTACATGAACATGTCGACAGTTTGCTTCCACTACACGAACATGTCGACAGTTTGCTTGCACTACACGAACATGTCGACAGTTTGCTTGCACTACACGAACATGTCGACAGTTTGCTTGCACTACACGAACATGTCGACAGTTTGCTTGTACTACACGATCATGTCGACAGTTTGCTTGCACTGCACGAACACGTCGACAGTTTGCTTGCACTACACGAACATGTCGACAGTTTGATTGTACTACATGAACATGTCGACAGTTTGTTAACACTGCACGAACATGTCGACAGTTTGCTTGCACTAAACGAACATGTCGGCAGTTTGCAAGCACTACATAAACATGTCGACAGTTTGCTTGCACTACACGAACATGTCGACAGTTTGCCTGCACTAAACGAACATGTCGACAGTTTGCTTCTACTACACGAACATGTCGACAGTTTGTTTGCACTACACGAACATGTCGACAGTATGCTTGTACTACATGAACATGTCGACAGTTTGCTTTCACTACACGAACATGTCGCCAGTTAGCTTGTACTACACGACCATGTCGACAGTTTGCTTGCACTGCACGAACATGTCGACAGTTTGTTTGCACTACACGAACATGTTGACAGTTTGCTTGCACTGCACGAACACGTCGACAGTTTGTTTGCACTACACGAACATACCGACAGTTTGCTTGCACTACACGAACATGTCGACAGTTTGCTTGTACTACACGAACATGTCCACAGTTTGCTTGCACTACACGAACATATCCATAGTTTGCTTGCATTGCACGAACATGTCGAATTTGCTTGCACTACACGAACATGTAGACACTTTGCGTGCAGTACACGAACATGTCGACAGTATGCTTGCAATACACAAACATGTAGACAGTTTGCGTGCACTAAACGAACATGTCGAATTTGTTGGACTACACGAACATGTAGACAGTTTGCTTGCACTTCACGAACATGTCGACAATTTGCTTGCACTATACGAATTTGTCGACAGTTTACTTGAACTAAACGAACAAGTCGACAGTTTGCTTGCACTACACGAACATGTCGATAGTTTGCTTGCACTACACGAACATGTTGACAGTTTGCTTGCACTTCACGAACATGTCGACAGTTTGCTTGCACTACACGAACATGTCGACAGTTTGCTTGCACTGCACGAACACGTCGACAGTTTGCTTGCACTACACGAACATGTCGACAGTTTGATTGTACTACACGAGCATGTCGACAGTTTGCTTCTACTACACGAACATGTCGACAGTTTGCAAACACTACATGAACATGTCGACAGTTTGCTTGCACTACACGAACATGTCGACAGTTTGTTAACACTGCACGAACATGTCGACAGCTTGCTTGCACTAAACGAACATGTCGACAGTTTGCAAGCACTACATGAACATGTCGACAGTTTGCTTGCACTACACGAACATGTAGACAGTTTGCCTGCACTAAACGAACATGTCGACAGTTTGCTTCTACTACACGAACATGTCGACAGTTTGTTTGCACTACACGAACATGTCGACAGTATGCTTTTACTACATGAACATGTCGACAGTTTGCTTGCACTACACGAACATGTCGCCAGTTTGCTTGCACTGCACGAACACGTCGACAGTTTGCTTGCACTACACGAACATGTCGACAGTTTGATTGTACTACATGAACATGTCGACAGTTTCTTAACACTGCACGAACATGTCGACAGTTTGCTTGCACTAAACGAATATGTCGACAATTTGCAAGCACTTCATGAACATGTCGACAGTTTGCTTGCACTACACGAACATGTCGACAGTTTGCCTGCACTAAACGAACATGTCGACAGTTTGCTTCTACTACACGAACATGTCGACAGTTTGTTTGCACTACACGAACATGTCGACAGTATGCTTGTACTACATGAACATGTCGACATTTTGCTTGCACTACACGAACATGCCGCCAGTTTGCTTGTACTACACGAACATGTCGACAGTTTGCTTGCACTGCACGAACACGTCGACAGTTTGTTTGCACTACACGAACATACCGACAGTTTGCGTGTACTACACGAACATGTCCACAGTTTGCTTGCACTACACGAACATATCCATAGTTTGCTTGCATTGCACGAACATGTCGAATTTGCTTGCACTACACGAACATGTAGACAGTCTGCGTGCACTACGCGAACATGTCGACAGTATGCTTGCACTACAGGAACATGTAGACAGTTTGCGTGCACTACACGAACATGTCGAATTTGTTGGATTACACGAACATGTAGACAGTTTGCTTGCACTTCACGAACATGTCGACAATTTGCTTGTACTACACAAACACGTCGACAGTTTGCTTGCACTACACGAACATGTCGACAATTTGCTTGCACTATACGAATTTGTCGACAGTTTACTTGAACTAAACGAACAAGTCGACAGTTTGCTTGCACTACACGAACATGTCGATAGTTTGCTTGCACTACACGAACATGTTGACAGTTTGCTTGCACTTCACGAACATGTCGACAGTTTGCTTGCACTACACGAACATGTCGACAGTTTGCTTGCACTGCACGAACACGTCGACAGTTTGCTTGCACTACACGAACATGTCGACAGTTTGATTGTACTACACGAGCATGTCGACAGTTTGCTTCTACTACACGAACATGTCGACAGTTTGCAAACACTACATGAACATGTCGACAGTTTGCTTGCACTACACGAACATGTCGACAGTTTGTTAACACTGCACGAACATGTCGACAGCTTGCTTGCACTAAACGAACATGTCGACAGTTTGCAAGCACTACATGAACATGTCGACAGTTTGCTTGCACTACACGAACATGTAGACAGTTTGCCTGCACTAAACGAACATGTCGACAGTTTGCTTCTACTACACGAACATGTCGACAGTTTGTTTGCACTACACGAACATGTCGACAGTATGCTTTTACTACATGAACATGTCGACAGTTTGCTTGCACTACACGAACATGTCGCCAGTTTGCTTGCACTGCACGAACACGTCGACAGTTTGCTTGCACTACACGAACATGTCGACAGTTTGATTGTACTACATGAACATGTCGACAGTTTCTTAACACTGCACGAACATGTCGACAGTTTGCTTGCACTAAACGAATATGTCGACAATTTGCAAGCACTTCATGAACATGTCGACAGTTTGCTTGCACTACACGAACATGTCGACAGTTTGCCTGCACTAAACGAACATGTCGACAGTTTGCTCCTACTACACGAACATGTCGACAGTTTGTTTGCACTACACGAACATGTCGACAGTATGCTTGTACTACATGAACATGTCGACATTTTGCTTGCACTACACGAACATGCCGCCAGTTTGCTTGTACTACACGAACATGTCGACAGTTTGCTTGCACTGCACGAACACGTCGACAGTTTGTTTGCACTACACGAACATACCGACAGTTTGCGTGTACTACACGAACATGTCCACAGTTTGCTTGCACTACACGAACATATCCATAGTTTGCTTGCATTGCACGAACATGTCGAATTTGCTTGCACTACACGAACATGTAGACAGTCTGCGTGCACTACGCGAACATGTCGACAGTATGCTTGCACTACAGGAACATGTAGACAGTTTGCGTGCACTACACGAACATGTCGAATTTGTTGGATTACACGAACATGTAGACAGTTTGCTTGCACTTCACGAACATGTCGACAATTTGCTTGTACTACACGAACACGTCGACAGTTTGCTTGCACTACACGAACATGTCGATAGTTTGCTTGTACTAAACGAACAAGTCGACTGTTTGCTTGCACTACACGAACATGTCGATAGTTTGCTTGTACTAAACGAACATGTTGACAGTTTGCTTGCACTACACGAACATGTCGATAGTTTGCTTGCACTACACGAACATGTTGACAGTTTGCTTGCACTACACGAACACGTCGACAGTTTGCTTGCACTACACGAACATGTTGACAGTTTGCTTGCACTACACGAACATGTCGACAGTTTGTTAACACTGCACGAACATGTCGACAGTTTGCTTGCACTAAACGAACATGTCAACAGTTTGCAAGCACTACATGAACATGTCGACAGTTTGCTTGCACTACACGAACATGTTGCCAGTTTGCTTGTACTGAACGAACATGTCGACAGTTTGCTTGCACTACATAAACATGTCGACAGCTTGCTTGCACTACACGAACATGTCGACAGTTTGCTTGCATTACACGAACATGTCGACAGTTTGCTTGCACTACACGAATATGTTGACAGTTTGCTTGCACTATACGTACATATCGACAGTCTGCTTGCACTACACGAACATTGCGACAATCGACAGTTTGCTTGCACTTCACGAACATGTCGACAGTTTGCTTACACTACACAAACAAGTCGACAGTTTGCTTGCACTACACGAACATTTCGACAATCGACAGTTTGTTTGCACTACACGTACATGTCGACAGCTTGTTTGCACTACACGAATATGTTGACAGTTTGCTTGCACTACACGAATATGTCGACAGTTTGCTTGCACTATACGTACATATCGACAGTCTGCTTGCACTACACGAACATTTCGACAATCGACAGTTTGTTTACACTACACGAACATGTCGACAGTTTGCTTGCACTTCACGAACATGTCGACAGTTTGCTTACACTACACGAACAAGTCGACAGTTTACTTGCACTAAACGAACACGTCGACAGTTTGCTTGCACTACACGAACATGTCGACAGTTTGCTTATACAACACGAACGAGACGACAGTTTGCTTGCACTCAACGAACTTGTCGACAGTTTGCTTATACAACACGAACATGTCGACAGTTTGCTTGCACTAAACGAACATGTCGACAGTTTGCTTGAACTACACGAACATATCGACAGTTTGCTTGCACAACACAAACATGCCGATAGTTTGCTTGCACTGCACGAACATGTCGACAGTTTGCTTGTACTATACGAACATGTCGACAGTTTGCTTGCACTACACGAACATGTCGTCAGTTTGCTTGCACAACACAAACATGCCGACAGTTTGCTTGCACAACACAAACATGCCGACAGTTTGCTTGTACTACACGAACATATCGACAGTTTGCTTGCACTACACGAACATGTCGACAGTTAGCTTGCACTACACGAACATGTCGACAGTTTGCTTGTAATACACGAACATGCCGACAGTTTGCTTGCACAACACAAACATGCCGACAGTTTGCTTGCACAACACAAACATGCCGACAGTTTGCTTGCACAACACAAACATGTCGACAGTTTGCTTGCACTACACGAACATGTCGACAGTTTGCTTGCACTACACGAACATGTCGACAGTTTGCTTGTACTATACGAACATGTCGACAGTTTGCTTGCACTACACGAACATGTCGACAGTTTGCTTGCACTACACGAACATGTCGACAGTTTGCTTGCACTACACGAACTTGTCGACAGTTTGCTTGCACTATACGAACATGTCGAGTCTGCTTGCACTACACGAACATGTCGACAGTTTGCTTGCACTACACGAACATGTCGACAGTTTGCTTGCACTACACGAACATGTCGACAGTTTGCTTGCACTGCACGAATATGTCGACAGTTTGCTTGCACTAGACAAACATGCCGACAGTTTGCTTGCACTACACGAACATGTCGACAGTTTGCTTGCACTACACGAGCATGTCGACAGTTTGCTTGCACTACACGAGCATGTCGACAGTTTGCTTGCACTACACGAACATGTCGACAGTTTGCTTGCACTACACGAACATGTCGACAGTTTGCTTGCACCACACGAGCATGTCGACAGTTTGCTTGCAATACACGAACATGTTCGACAGTTTGCTTGCACTGCACGAACATGTCGACAGTTTGCTTGCACTACACGAGCATGTCGACAGTTTGCTTGCACTGCACGAACACGTCGACAGTTTGCTTGCACTACACGAACATGTCGAGTCTGCTTGCACTACACGAACATGTCGACAGTTTGCTTGCACCACACGAGCATGTCGACAGTTTGCTTGCAATACACGAACATGTTCGACAGTTTGCTTGCACTGCACGAGCATGTCGACAGTTTGCTTGCACTACACGAGCATGTCGACAGTTTGCATGCACTACACGAACATGTCGACAGTTTGCTTGCACTACACGAA
Organism: Panulirus ornatus; assembly: GCF_036320965.1. Classification (NCBI taxonomy): domain Eukaryota; kingdom Metazoa; phylum Arthropoda; class Malacostraca; order Decapoda; family Palinuridae; genus Panulirus; species Panulirus ornatus. Next base: position 45,064,717 of record NC_092240.1, read on the forward strand.
CATGTCGACAGTTTGCTTGCACTACACGAGCATGTCGACAGTTTGCTTGCAATACACGAACATGTCGAGTCTGCTTGCACCATCACACGAACATTCGACAGTTTGCTGCACTACACGAACATGTCGACAGTTTGCTTGCACTACACGAGCATGTCGACAGTTTGTTGCACTACACGAGCATGTCCGACAGTTTGCTGTGCACTACACGAGCATGTCGACAGTTTGCTTGCACTACACGAGCATGTCAACAGTTTGCTTGCACTATACGAACATGTCGACAGTTTGCTTGCACTATACGAACATGTCGACAGTTTGCTTGCACTACACGAACATGTCGACAGTTTGCTTGCACTACACGAACATGTCGACAGTTTGCTTGCACTACACGAACATGTCGACAGTTTGCTTGCACTACACGAGCATGTCGACAGTTTGCTTGCACTACACGACATGTCGACAGTTTTGCTTGCACTACACGAACATGTCGACAGTTGCATTGCACTCACGACATGTCGACAGTTTGCTTGCACTACACGAGCATGTCGACAGTTTGCTTGCACTACACGAGCATGTCGACAGTTTGCATGCACTACACGAACATGTCGACAGTTTGCTTGCACTACACGAACATGTCGACAGTTTGCTTGCACTACACGAGCATGTCGACAATTTGCTTGCACTACACGAGCATGTCGACAGTTTGCTTGCACTACACGAACATGTCGACAGTTTGCTTGCACTACACGAACATGTCAACAGTTTGCTTGCACTGCACGAACATGTCGACAGTTTGCTTGCACTACACGAACATGTCGACAGTTTGCTTGCACTACACGAGCATGTCGACAGTTTGCTTGCACTGCACGAACATGTCGGCTAGAAGGCCAGCCAGGCCCGACCTGACCTAGTTGGAAGGTATCGACCACAAGGAGTGGTGTGGCGTGGTGTGGGGTTGGGTGTGGGGTGGGGTGTGGGGTGTGGGGTGTGGGGTGTAGGGTATGGGGTGTTGGGTGTGGTTTGCAGGCGGTATGGGGTGTGCGAGGTGTGGGGTGTCGGGGTTGTAGGGCGTGTGGGTTGTAAGAGGTTAGGGGTCAGGGGTGTATGGGGTGTTGGGCGTGTGGGGTGTGGGGTGAGTGTGTGGGGTGTAAGGGGTGTGGAGTGTAGGGGTGAGGTGTGGCCTGTGAGGTGTGATCTGTGATGTGTGGCCTATTACGTGTAGTTTGTGAACTGTGGCCTGTGAGGTGTGATCTGTTAGGTGTGGCCTGTGAGGTGTGACCTGTGAATTGTTGCTTGTGAGGTGTGGCCTGTGAGGTGAGGCCTTGGAGTGAGGTTTGTGAAGTTTGGTTTGTGAGGTGTGGCCTGTGAGGTGTGGCCTGTGAGATGAGGCCTGCGAAGTGTGGCTGGTGAGATATGATCTGTGAGGTGTGACCTGTGAAGTGTGGCTTGTGAAGTGTGGCTTGTGGGGTGATGCCTGTGTAGGTTGGTTTGTGAGGTGTGGTCTCTGGAATGTGGCCTGTGAGGTGCGGCCTGTGAGATGCAGCCTCTGAAGTATGTCCTGTTAAGTGTGGCCTGTGAGGTGTGGCCTGTGAGGTATGCTCTATGAAGTGTGGCCTTTGAGGCATGGCCTGTGAGATGTGGTTAGTGAAGTGTGGCCTGTGAGGTGTGGCTTGTGGGGTGTGGCCTGTGAAGTTTGGTTTGTGAGGTGCGACTTGTGAGGTGTGGTTTGAGAGATCTGGCCTGTGAGGTGTGGCTTGTGGAGTGTGGCCTGTGAGGTGTGGCTGTGAAGTGTGGCTTGTGAGTAAGTGGTGTGTGAGGTGTGGAGACTTCAGCGCTCATCATCATCAGTGGGGAAGTATACAGACAGACTCTTGAGCGAAACAAATGGTGAAGCATATCGTCAGTTGTAATCTGGCTCGTGTGAACCATGGTAGTGGAACTCGTGTAGATGATCGGACAGGACACATCTCAGCCACCGACCAACTCATCTTCGTCATCCCAGGATGTACTAAGTGACATCACCTGGGCTACTTATGACGACTCCTCAGGAAGTGACCACTTCCCAATCTGTCTTCCTTCTTCATGCCACAATATCATCAGACCATATCAGTTTAGACTGAATCATAAGAAGGCAGACTGGGAGTCATTCTTAAGACAAGCCATCCTAGATATATCTGGAGATCACATTGACACAAAGGTCAATATTGTAACTAATGCCATCCTCAGGGTAGCTGAGGTCTATGTTCCTAAGATCCTACAATATGCACAAAGACTCGAGTTCCTTGGTGGACACCAGAGTGCCGGAATGCACCGCCTGAGCGTAACAGGAGATACAGGATGGTCGAGAAAGAGGTCTCAGGTAACAACTTCATTGCATATAAACAAGTGAAGGATCAGACAAGAAGAACAATAAGACAAGCTAAAAAGAGACTCCTGCCTTGGCTGTGTCTCAACTGTAAATATAAGGACACATCCAGCAGTCAGGTCTGGTCCACAATTAAGAAAGTGACAAAAAATTACGAACAACTTTCCACCACCCAACTTCCCAGGCAAGACGGCACCATAGACGATCCAGTTGACATAGCCAAGGTTGGCTATCACCAGCAGGTTCTCAGCACATAAGTAGCTCGGCCAATTACCATCAACGGTCTTTACACCACAAACCTTCAGGCCAAGCAGACAGTCACTGACTTTGCCACAGAAGATGAAAACATACTATGCAATAATTCATTTGCCTTTAAAGAATTACTTCTTGCCCTGAAATCCTGTCTTAAAGGCTCCAGCGGGACAACATGCGAGATGACCCACCATCATAGCCAGGCCAACCTGACTAAACTTGAAGCATTGTACAATGAGATATGGACGTCTCCAACGTTTCCAAACTCTTAACACTTTGCGCACGTCATACTCATCCCAAAAGGCCCCGGACGCCTTACAAACATTAATTCGTTTAGACCTATTGCACAGACGAGCTACATGTGCAAGGTCATCAAAAGAATGGTTAATAAAATGCTTATATTTTTATTAGTATTAAATGATCAACAGTGTGCATTCCGTAAACACAGAAGCACAATGGATCATTTAATGAATTTAGAACAACATTTCAATTTTGCAAATAAAGATATTTTATTGCATTTTTTTCAGATTTGGAAAAAGCCTTTGACATGACAAGACCAAACGGAAAATGGGGTGCCATAAGGCAGAGTTCGAGTCCAGCATTATTTGATATGATTAATGATATTCAGTCTCCAGCTTCCATCCCTCGAAACCTTAAATACTCACTTTATGTTAATGATAGTGTGATATGGCACATTCTCGCGTAACGAACAGCTCTTAGCTGAACGGGTTTAAGTTGTACTCGAGTCCGTTCATGGTTGGGGGTGATACAGTTGGGGGGGGGATGTGCAAGTTTTCACCAGCTAAAGATGTCGCGGTTGTTTTTACCCATCAAATGAAAATCTCGAATTTGCAGCTAAAATGAGAGAACAACCCGATTCCTTTCAGCTATAACGTAAGATTTCCTGGATTCAACTTTGACCGAAGATTGAATTGGAAAAAGCATATAGACTATTTGATTATAAATTGTAATAATAGAATAAATATTCTTGGGTATGTCGGGTTCATTTTTTGGGGAGCCGACAGGAAATCCTTATCATTGTTGTACAAGGCCATTATTAGAAGTAGACTAGGCTATGGCTCCCAGGTCTATCTATTCTGTGTTGCAGAATAAATGCCTGCTCTGTCATATGCCAGAGTTCTGCGATTGGAAGTTGAGGCAAATGTACCTACTCTCTGGCTGCTGCGTCGAGATGAATTATTTCGATCTCGTCTTTGAACATGAACGACTCGCATAAGCTATGGGAAGAAGCCTACCCTTATTTGACTCCTGCCTAAGTACAGCTCCAAGACTCTGTCTACAAGACTCTGTCTACAAGACTCTGTCTACAAGACTCTGTGAGGAAAATGAAGGGTTTCTTGAAGTTGGGGAACCGAACGATGGGCGCCTTGATCAGGTGTTGCTTGAGTAAGTTAAAAGCATTGTTTTGTGTTATAGTCCACTGGAATGTAACTCCCTGTTTCAAAAGTGAAGTGAGCAGGTGTGTGATCTCCGCCAAATTAGCGATAAATCTTCGATAATATCTTGCTAAACCAAGGAAGGATTTGACTTAGTCCACTGTGGAAGTGACTTGCCAATCTACAATTGTTTTTACTTTATGTACATTAGGTTGAATTTCGTTTTCATTAACGGTGTAACCTAAGTAACTAATTCTTGTTTGCAGAAAGGAACATTTGGATAACTTGATTTTTACATCTGCATCCTTGAGTCGTATGAATACTCTCTCAAGACTTTTGAAATGGGAAGAAATGTTCGGAGACGTGACAATTATACCATCAAGATAAACCAATACATCTTTGTCCATGTGTGACGATAAATGTTAGTCATTAACCTTGAGAAGATGACCACCGGTGAGGAATGAAGACCGAGGGGCATGATGCATATGAACTGCCAATGACCAGCTGGTGTACTGAACACAGTCAGGGGGCGGCTTTACCCTCTCAACGGAATCTGCCAAAATCCGCTCAATAAATCCAAAGTTGAAAATATCTTATTGTTATGAAGAAGCTCTGATATTGTTACCGAGGTTATGAAGAAGCTCTGATATTGTTACCGAGGTTATGAAGAAGCTCTGATATCACTGGTAATGGGAAACCATCTTGTTAACATGACCTTGTTGTTGAGTTTTCTAGTAAATGACTGGTCTAAAAGTTCCGTCCAATTACGGGAAGATCAGAAGTGGTGAATTCCATGGTGATCGTGACTTGTATAACATTATCTTTCAACATGTCCTGAACAAGTTTGTTTGCTATGTCTGTGCGCGTGTGTGGCAATCGATAGGCTGGGACGTACATGGGACGTGTGACTTTCTCTAAGTTAATAGTGTGAACATCCAAATGAGTTCTGCCGAGTGGTTCAACTGATAAGACAATAGTAGACCTATACTGGTTAAGGAAGTCTGTTAACTGGTCATCATACTTGGTCAATCCTATCGTAGAAATCATGTGATGGTGGAGTTACCTCGAGCCGTGCACTGCTGAGTCACGGGTAGGAGGAGTAGGTGGTGGAGGGTTAGTGGAATGTGAGACTAGGAAGACGTATGTTAAACTCATGTAATTCCTCGTTTGGAATCCCGGACTTCAAAACGGAGAATTCCACCAGCTTAGTCCCTCTGCGGAGACGGACAGGAACGGTTTGCATATTTCCAATATATGGCGACCTCTCCGTCTGCGATCTCATTAATAGAGGCGTCCATCTATAGTTCCTTAACAGTTAGTGAGGAAGGTTCAGCAACTACTCTAAGTGCGAGATTACCCTGACTGTGTCCGAGTCCATGGTCATGCATCCATGTTCGAGATAGTGGAACCTTTGCTAACATGCCACCATGCAAAGTCATGTTTGTTTTCAGTTTGCCAGGGCAACCATCATGTGGTAAAGTAAAAAGGATGCGTATAGTCTACCGTTAGCGAGAACTCTTCTCTGACAATGGGAGGAATGTATTATTAATACAAACATTTTATATGATAATGTGGTTTCCTCGTCACAATTAGCAGGAAAAGTTACACCACGAGCAATGTCATGATGGGTTATGGTAATGACTGAGTTGCTTGTGCGAATATTCATTTCAGTAGCGCCTCTTACGTCGAGATGTTCATTAGAGATATATTTGAAGGGATGGGTAAAAGTCCGAGAATTGGACAAGTTGAGTGAGCATCAATGGTTGAATAAAATCATAATGAATGATATCTGCTTCTGCGCCGCTGTCTAGAAAGATTGTGATACGCTCATCATAAAAAGAACCCACTAAATCGAAACTTGTGATGTGAGAAGATGCCAAGGAACGAAAATGTCTCCAGAGTTCTTTATGAGATGGATTCCTGTCATGAGAAGGAGATTGTCATTGTTGATAATACGATGATGAACCTGTGTCAGGTGACGTCTCTCGAGCTACTGCTCAGCCTGCCGCTGAAATGTGTGTAGCGTTCCTATTATATGAACACCTGCTTGGTGGTGTCCCATTATATGAACACCTGCTTGGTGGTGTCCTATTATATGAACACCTGCTTGGTGGTGTCCCATTATATGAACACCTGCTTGGTGGTGTCGGGCGGGAGCGGGTGAAGGTCAGGCTGTTGTCTGACTGGTGGAAATTATGATTCGGTCGGCAAATTGTGACGACCGAGGCAGTGATGCCATGGGTGGTTGACTGCGTTTGTTTTAGTAATGACATGAGAATGAGTCCGATGTGTAAGGAGACACGTTCACCTTATGTCCTGATTGGCGACAACATAAGCACGTAACTTTATGTGAGTGTATGTCATCATTGATTCACTTTCTTTGACCATGAGATGAATTAGCGTGTTGGCCACGAGAATGTTTCGTCATACTTTGGGAAGGCGACACATCCCAAGTGTTTTGGTGCTGGAATAACCGCCTTTCTTTTGAGTATAATTCAACACTTTTGTTACTGACCCACAATGATGGGTCAATATTGTCATTAAATAACCGCCATATCTCACGTCTGCAGGCAAGTCTTTCAGGATGAAGATGATGTGTAATGATTGCATGAGTGTCTGCACATGTTTGTCAGGGTTCATCATGGCTGATATCCAGAGTTAGCATTCATAGACCTACCTAACTAACAGTCTTCCATGTAAGGTACTCCAGTGATCAGGGACTGACGTATCATCCATGTAAGGTACTCCAGTGATCAGGGACTGACGTATCATCCATGTAAGGTACTCCAGTGATCAGGGACTGACGTATCATCCATGTAAGGTACTCCAGTGATCAGGGACTGACGTATCATCCATGTAAGGTACTCCAGTGATCAGGGACTGACGAATCATCCATGTAAGGTACTCCAGTGATCAGGGACTGACGAATCATCCATGTAAGGTACTCCAGTGATCAGGGACTGACGAATCATCCATGTAAGGTACTCCAGTGATCAGGGACTGACGTATCATCCATGTAAGGTACTCCAGTGATCAGGGACTGACGTATCATCCATGTATGTTAAGAACACGTAAAAGGACGTGTTGTAAACTATCTGAGAATGATTCCTCACAACCTAATGTAAACAATGTTTTGAATTCTTACAAAGATGTACAGTTTTGAAAGTTATCTGAGTCATAAACAACCTTAGCATAATTGTTAGGCTGGCTGAAATCGATGAAGTTTTTAGCAGCCGATATAAGCGCTCTGTCCCCTGAATCACCATTATGTTCAACAATGTCCTCCACATTTCCAATCCACCGATCAAAATTTGAGTTTACCATCAAATAACTCCTATGGTTTCTCAGCTGACTTAGTGTAAAGACAGCTTTTTGTGAAGGAATCGTTTGTCCCGAGCTCCCGTGATATGGAGGGAGGTGGGTGTGTGTAGGGTAACGTGTGAGAAGGTTTCTGTAGGTCATCTGTGTTACCAGAATCTGCCATAACAACATTGTGTGACGTCGCCAGTTTAGAAGGCTGGTCCCGGTTATAAGAGATTCTAGGTCAATTTCTATGTAAACATGAACCTTTACGTGTGAACGAATGGGGCCTTTGTTGTCTTTTCCTAGCGCTACCTCGCACACATGACGGGGGAAGGGGATGGTATTCCATGTGTGGCGAGGTGGCGATGGGAATGAATAAAGGCAGACAGTGTGAATTGTGTGCATAGGTATATATGTATGTGTCTGTGTGTGTATATATATGTGTACATTGAGATGTATAGCTTTGTATTTTTGCGTGTGTGGACGTGTATGTATATACATGTGTATGGGGGTGGGTTGGGCCATTTTTTCGTCTGTTTCCTTGCGCTACCTCGCAAACGCGGGAGACAGCGACAAAGCAAAATAAAAAATAAATAACGTCTATCGTATGGAATCGTGTCGGACATGTAATGGTATAAAAGTTAAAGGAGGCTCAAGATGACCAAAAATCTTGACATATAACTAACATTATTTGCCTAATCTAAAAATAAATATCATGATTCTTATTTAAAAATGTTGTAATGACGTAAAGCCAATAAATGATTTTACCAAAAGTGTACTTAACACTATAACATATCAGTATAAGACTATATATGAAAGAAGTCATCACTATAGATATTATAATTATATGAAAACAAGAAGGAGTATATGGAATAATAAATGGAACCTTAGATTACTTTGGGTAAATTTCAGAAGTGAATAATCATGTCAAGAAGCACAAAAAAGCATATGTGAATATATATATATATATATATATATATATATATATATATATATATATATATATATATATATATTCTATCTGTATAGACTAAGAAGTAGTACCACCAAATAGCATACCTCATAGAGTGAACCATTTTAACAGTTCTTATCAGAAGTGGAGATTCGTCCACCAAGGCGTCTTGGGTGTAGCTAGATGGAGAGGTGTGCAGAATAGCGGCTCGCCTGCAGGAAAGTTCTGAGCGACCGAGGCTGAACCTCGCCATGCTGACGTCCTGGGTAGCGTCACGGGTGATGACTAGGCGTCTCTGGAGCAGTCATGAAGATGACCTCCAAGTTGGTGTGGGCAGGATAGCTGACCTTGCTTGAGACGTCTGGGTGTCACTGCTCGACTGTGGCGCTGTGTTGATGTCCTTTGCAAGTGTGTCAGCAGTGCAATAAAGGCGTCCCCTCAGTGGAGGGAGGTACACGTAGCCGGCCGTGGGTCCCACCCTGAACGTCCACAGAAGCGAGCAGCAGGACTGTGTCAGGTAGACTTGTATGAATACTGACTGACAACGCCAGACGGAGAAATATGGAGGAGGTCGTCTGTGGTCACGTAGGTTTTTACGTCGCTGCCACCATTTGTAAGGTTGAGTTGATAAGAAGGAAATCGGGTCTTTCTTCATTTCGTGGCACTCAGTGAAGATTAGGTGGCCTCTGCAGTTTTATTAGAAAAAGTAAGTACGTACATCTGTAGTACTGTGGGCTATAGTCTGATGACACACTACGACACACACCCGAGTGGACAGTGTGGCGAGGCTGGCCAGTGTGTCCCATCAGGTAACACTGGCAGGGATTATATTGGAGTCCATCAACACCCATTCAACAACGTGTTCAAACAACAGATTAGCTCTTACGTGTTCAAACAACAGATCAGCTCTTACGTGTTCAAACAACAGATCAGCTCTTACGTGCTCAAATAACAGATCAGCTCTTACGTGTTCAAACAACAGATCAGCTCTTAGGTGTTCGAACAACAGGTCAGCTCTTACGTGTTCAAATAACAGATCAGCTCTTACGTGTTTAAACAACAGATCAGCTCTTACATGTTCAAATAACAGATCAGCTCTTACGTGTTCAAACAACAGATCAGCTCTTACGAGTTCAAACAACAGATCAGCTCTTACATGTTCAGATAACATCAGCTCTTACGTGTTCAAACAACAGATCAGCTTTTACGTATTCAAACAACAGATCAGCTTTTATGTGTTCAAAAAACAGATCAGCTCTTACGTGTTCAAATAACAGATCAGCTCTTACGTGTTCAAACAACAGATCAGCTCTTACGTGTTCAAGTAACAGATCAGCTCTTACGTGTTCAAACAACAGATCAGCTCTTACATGTTCAAACAACAGATCAGCTCATACGTGTTCAAATAATAGATCAGCTCTTACATGTTCAAACATCCTGATCAGCTCTTATGTGTTCATATAACAGATCAGCTCTTACGTGTTCAAACAACAGATCAGCTCTTACGTGTTCAAACAACAGATCAGCTCTTACATGTTCAAACATCCTGATCAGCTCTTATGTGTTCATATAACAGATCAGCTCTTACGTGTTCAAACAACAGATCAGCTCTTACGTGTTCAAACATCCTGATCAGCTCTTACGTGTTCAAACATCCTGAATAACAGTGGCCCATGGGAACATTCTTTGTGATGCATCTCTGTAACTCACACTAAAATGATAATGTATGTAACTGTATAATGATGATAACAAATAACCAATGAAAAATTAATGGCATGTTTGCGTGAGTCTTACATTTCAACTTCTTCAGATTTGCATTAAAATCTCATATTAGATGTTATTCCTTATGCTGAATAAGAATTTGAAGTGAAAAAACTCCATTTCCTCATATTATATATATATATATATATATATATATATATATATATATATATATATATATATATATATATATATAAAATTTAATTTGTTTATGGATGGGGTTGTTTGGGAGGTGAATGCAAGAGTTTTGGAAAGAGGGGCAAGTATGAAGTCTGTTGTGGATGAGAGAACTTGGGAAGTGAGTCAGTTGTTGTTTGCTGATGACAGCGCTGGTGGCTGATTCATGTGAGAAACTGCAGAAGCTGGTGACTGAGTTTGGTAAGGTGTGTGAAAGAAGAAAGTTAAGAGTAAATGTAAATAAGAGCAAGGTTATTAGGTACAGTAGGGTTGAGGGTCAAGTCAATTGGGAGGTAAGTTTGAATGGAGAAAAACTGGAAGAAGTAAAGTGTTTTAGATATGTGGGAGTTGGATCTGGCAGCAGATGGAACCATGGAAGCGGAAGTGAATCTTAGGGTGGGGGAGGGGGCGAAAATCCTGGGAGCCTTGAAGAATGTGTGGAAGTCGAGAACATTATCTCGGAAAGCAAAAATGGGTATGTTTGAAGGAATAGTGGTTCCAACAATGTTGTATGGTTGCGAGGCGTGGGCTATGGATAGAGTTGTGTGCAGGAGGGTGGATGTGCTGGAAATGAGATGTTTGAGGACAATGTGTGGTGTGAGGTGGTTTGATCGAGTAAGTAATGTAAGGGTAAGAGAGATGTGTGGAAATAAAAAGAGCGTGGTTGAGAGAGCAGAAGAAGGTGTTTTGAAATGGTTTGGGCAGATGGAGAGAATGAGTGAGGAAAGATTGACCAAGAGGATATATGTGTTGGAGGTGGAGGGAACAAGGAGAAGTGGGAGACCAAATTGGAAGTGGAAAGATGGAGTGAAAAAGATTTTGAGTGATCGGGGCCTGAACATGCAGGAGGGTGAAAGGTGGGCAAGGAATAGAGTTAATTGGAGCGATGTGGTATACCGGGGTTGACGTGCTGTCAGTGGATTAAATCAGGGCATGTGAAGCGTCTGGGGTAAACCATGGAAAGTTGTGTGGGACCTGGATGTGGAAAGGGAGCTGTGGTTTCGGGCATTATTGCATGACAGCTAGAGATTGATTGTGAACGAGAGGGGCCTTTGTTGTCTTTTCCTAGTGCTACCTTGCACACATGAGGGGGGAGGGGGATGGTATTCCATGTGTGGCGAGGAGGCGATGAGAATGAATAAAGGGCAGACAGTGTGAATTGTGTGCATGGGTATATATGTATATGTCTGTGTGTGTATATATATGTGTACATTGAGATGTATAGGTATGTATATTTGCGTGTGTGGACGTGTATGTATATACATTGTGTATGGGGGTGGGTTGGGCCATTTCTTTCGTCTGTTTCCTTGCGCTACCTCGCAAACGCGGGAGACAGCGACAAAGCAAAATAAAAAATAATAGATAAATATATATATATGTCGTAGAAGGCGACTAGAGGGGACGGGAGCGGGGGGCTAGAAATCCTCCCCTCGTATTTTTTAACTTTCTAAAAAAAATGGGAAACAGAAGGAGTCACGCGGGGAGTGCTCATCCTCCTCGTAGACTCAGGTTGGGGTGTCTAAATGTGTGTGGATGTAACCAAGATGTGAAAAAAGGAGAGATAGGTAGTATGTTTGAGGAAAGGAACCTGGATGTTTTGGCTCTAAGTGAAACGAAGCTCAAGGGTAAAGGGGAAGAGTGGTTTGGAAATGTCTTGGGAGTAAAGTCAGGGGTTAGTGAGAGGACAAGAGCAAGGGAAGGAGTAACAGTACTCCTGAAACAGGAGTTGTGGGAGTATGTGATAGAATGTAAGAAAGTAAAGTAATTCTCGATTAATATGGGTAAAGCTGAAAGTTGATGGAGAGAGATGGGTGATTATTGGTGCATATGCACCTGGGCATGAGAAGAAAGATCATGAGAGGCAAGTGTTAAGGAGCAGCTGAATGAGTGTGTTAGTGGTTTTGATGCACGCGACCGGGTCATAGTGATGGGTGATTTGAATGCAAAGGTGAGTAATGTGGCAGTTGAGGGAATAATTGGTATACATGGGGTGTTCAGTGTTGTAAATGGAAATGGTGAAGAGCTTGTAGATTTATGTGCTGAAAAAGGACTGGTGATTGGGAATACCTGGTTTAAAAAGCGAGATATACATAAGTATACGTATGTAAGTAGGAGAGATGGCGAGAGAGCATTATTGGATTACGTGTTAATTGACAGGCGCGCGAAAAAGAGACTTTTGGATGTAAATGTGCTGAGAGGTGCAACTGGAGGGATGTCTGATCATTATCTTGTGGAGGCTAAGGTGAAGATTTGTATGGGTTTTCAGAAAAGAAGAGTGAATGTTGGGGTGAAGAGGGTGGTGAGAGTGAGTGAGCTTGGGAAGGAGACTTGTGTGAGGAAGTACCAGGAGAGACTGAGTACAGAATGGAAAAAGGTGAGAACAGTGGAAGTAAGGGGAGTGGGGGAGGAATGGGATGTATTTAGGGAATAAGTGATGGATTGTGGAAAAGATACTTGTGGCATGAGAAGCGTGGGAGGTGGATTGATTAGAAAGGGTAGTGAGTGGTGGGATGAAGAGGTAAGATTATTAGTGAAAGAGAAGAGAGAGGCATTTGGACGATTCTTGCAGGGAAAAAATGCAATTGAGTGGGAGATGTATAAAAGAAAGAGACAGGAGGTCAAGAGAAAGGTGCCAGAGGTGAAAAAGAGGGCAAACGAGAGTTGGGGTGAGAGAGTATCATTAAATTTTAGGGAGAATAAAAAGATGTTCTGGAAGGAGGTGAATAAAGTGCGTAAGACAAGGGAGCAAATGGGAACTTCAGTTAAGGGCGCTAATGGGGAGGTGATAACAAGTAGTGGTGATGTGAGAAGGAGATGGAGTGAGTATTTTGAAGGTTTGTTAAATGTGTTTGATAATAGAGTGGCAGATATATGGTGTCTTGGTCGAGGTGGTGTGCAAAGTGAGAGGGTTGGCGAAAATGATTTGGTAAACAGAGAAGAGGTAGTAAAAGCTTTGTGGAAGATGAAAGCCGGCAAGGCAGCAGGTTTGGATGGTATTGCAGTGGAATTTATTAAGAAAGGGGGTGACTGTATTGTTGACTGGTTGGTAAGGTTATTTAATGTATGTATGACTCATGGTGAGGTGCCTGAGGATTGGAGGAATGCGTGCATAGTGCCATTGTACAAAGGCAAAGGGGATAAGAGTGAGTGCTCAAATTACAGAGGTGTAAGTTTGTTGAGTATTCCTGGTAAATTATATGGAAGGGTATTGATTGAGAGGGTGAAGGCATGTACAGAGCATCAGATTGGGGAAGAGCAGTGTGGTTTCAGAAGTGGTAGAGGATGTGTGGATCAGGTGTTTGCTTTGAAGAATGTATGTGAGAAATACTTAGAAAAGCACATGTATGTAGCATTTATGGATCTGGAGAAGGCATATGATAGAGTTGATAGAGATGCTCTGTGGAAGGTATTAAGAATATATGGTGTGGTTGGCAAGTTATTAGAAGCAGTGAAAAGTTTTTATCGAGGATGTAAGGCATGTGTACGTGTAGGAAGAGAGGAAAGTGATTGGTTCTCAGTGAATGTAGGTTTGCGGCAAGGGTGTGTGATGTCTCCATGATTGTTTAATTTGTTTATGGATGGGGTTGTTAGGGAGGTGAATGCAAGAGTTTTGGAAAGAGGGGAAAAAATGAAGTCCGTTGTGGATGAGAGAGCTTGGGAAGTGAGTCAGTTGTTGTTCACTGATGATACAGCGCTGGTGGCTGATTCATGTGAGAAACTGCAGAAGCTGGTGACTGAGTTTGGTAAAGTGTGTGAAAGAAGAAAGTTAAGAGTAAATGTGAATAAGAGCAAGGTTATTAGGTACAGTAGGGTTGAGGGTCAAGTCAATTGGGAAGTAAGTTTGAATGGAGAAAAACTGGAAGAAGTAAAGTGTTTTAGTTATGTGGGAGTGGATCTGGCAGCGGATGGAACCATGGAAGTGGAAGTGAATCATAGGGTGGGGGAGGGGGCGAAAATCCTGGGAGCCTTGAAGAATGTGTGGAAGTCGAGAACATTATCTCGGAAAGCAAAAATGGGTATGTTTGAAGGAATAGTGGTTCCAACAATGTTGTATGGTTGCGAGGTGTGGGCTATGGATAGAGTTGTGTGCAGGAGGGTAGATGTGCTGGAAATGAGATGTTTGAGGACAGTGTGTGGTGTGAGGTGGTTTGATCGAGTAAGTAATGTAAGGGTAAGAGAGATGTGTGGAAATAAAAAGAGCGTGGTTGAGAGAGCAAAAGAAGGTGTTTTGAAATGGTTTGGGCAGATGGAGAGAATGAGTGAGGAAAGATTGACCAAGAGGATATATGTGTTGGAGGTGGAGGGAACGAGGAGAAGTGGGAGACCAAATTAGAGGTGGAAAGATGGAGTGAAAAAGATTTTGAGTGATCGGGGCCTGAACATGCAGGAGGGTGAAAGGCGGGCAAGGAATAGAGTGAATTGGATCGATGTGGTATACCGGGGTTGACGGGCTGTCAGTGGATTGAATCAGGGCATGTGAAGCGTCTGGGGTAAACCATGGAAAGCTGTGTGGGGCCTGAATGTAGAAAGGGAGCTGTGGTTTCGGGCATTATTGCATGACAGCTAGGGACTGAGTGTGAACGAATGGGGCCTTTGTTGTCGTTTCCTAGCGCTACCCCGCACACATGAGGGGGGAGGGGGATGGTATTCCATGTGTGGCGAGGTGGCGATAGGAATGAATAAAGGCAGACAGTGTGAATTGTGTGCATGGGTGTATATGTATGTGTCTGTGTGTGTAATATATATGTGTACATTGAGATGTATAGGCATGTATATTTGCGTGTGTGGACGTGTGTGTATATATGTGTGTATGGGGGTGGGTTGGGCCATTTCTTTCGTCTCTTTCCTTGCGCTACCTCGCAAACGCGGGAGACAGCGACAAAGCAAAATAATAAATGAATAAAGAATATATATATATATATATTTCTTTTCTTTCATACTATTCGCCATTTCCTGCGATAGCGAGGTAGCGTTAAGAACAGAGGACTGGGCCTTTGAGGGAATATCCTCACCTGGCCCCCTTCTCTGTTCCTTCTTTTGGAAAAAAAAAAAAAAAACGAGATGGGAGGATTTCCAGCCACCCACTCCTTTATATATATATATATATATATATATATATATATATATATATATATATATATTATATTTTATTTTTTTATTATACTTTGTCGCTGTCTCCCGCGCTTGCGAGGTAGCGCAAGGAAACAGACGAAAGAAATGGCCCAACCCCCCCCCATACACATGTATATACATACGTCCACACACGCAAATATACATACCTACACAGCTTTCCATGGTTTACCACAGACGCTTCACATGCCCTGCTTCAATCCACTGACAGCACGTCAACCCCGGTATACCACATCGCTCCAATTCATTCTATTCCTTGCCCTCCTTTCACCCTCCTGCATGTTCAGGCCCCGATCACACAAAATCTTTTTCACTCCATCTTTCCACCTCCAATTTGGTCTCCCTCTTCTCCTTGTTCCCTCCACCTCCGACACATATATCCTCTTGGTCAATCTTTCCTCACTCATCCTCTCCATGTACCCAAACCACTTCAAAACACCCTCTTCTGCTCTCTCAACCACGCTCTTTTTATTTCCACACATCTCTCTTACCCTTACGTTACTCACTCGATCAAACCACCTCACACCACACATTGTCCTCAAACATCTCATTTCCAGCACATCCATCCTCCTGCGCACAACTCTATCCATAGCCCACGCCTCGCAACCATACAACATTGTTGGAACCACTATTCCTTCAAACATACCCATTTTTGCTTTCCGAGATAATGTTCTCGACTTCCACACATTCTTCAAGGCCCCCAGGATTTTCGCCCTCTCCCCCACCCTATGATCCACTTCCACTTCCATGGTTCCATCCGCTGCCAGATCCACTCCCAGATATCTAAAACACTTCACTTCCTCCAGTTTTTCTCCATTCAAACTCACCTCCCAATTGACTTGACCCTCAACCCTACTGTACCTAATAACCTTGCTCTTATTCACATTTACTCTTAACTTTCTTCTTCCACACACTTTTCCAAACTCAGTCACCAGCTTCTGCAGTTTCTCACATGAATCAGCCACCAGCGGTGTGTCATCAGCGAACAACAACTGACTCACTTCCCAAGCTCTCTCATCCCCAACAGACTTCATACTTGCCCCTCTTTCCAAAACTCTTGCATTTACCTCCCTAACAACCCCATCCATAAATAAATTAAACAACCATGGAGACATCACACACCCCTGCCGCAAACCTACATTCACTGAGAACCAATCACTTTCCTCTCTTCCTACACGTACACATGCCTTACATCCTCAATAAAAACTTTTCACTGCTTCTAACAACTTTCCTTCCACACCATATATTCTTAATACCTTCCACAGAGCATCTCTATCAACTCTATCTTATGCCTTCTCCAGATCCATAAATGCTACATACAAATCCATTTGCTTTTCTAAGTATTTCTCACATACATTCTTCAAAGCAAACACCTGATCCACACATCCTCTACCACTTCTGAAACCACACTGCTCTTCCCCAATCTGATGCTCTGTACATGCCTTCACCCTCTCAATCAATACCCTTCCATATAATTTACCAGGAATACTCAACAAACTTATACCTCTGTAATTTGAGCACTCACTCTTATCCCCTTTGCCTTTGTACAATGGCACTATGCACGCATTCCGCCAATCCTCAGGCACCTCACCATGAGTCATACATACATTAAATAACCTTACCAACCAGTCAACAATACAGTCACCCCCTTTTTTAATAAATTCCACTGCAATACCATCCAAACCCGCTGCCTTGCCGGCTTTCATCTTCCGCAAAGCTTTCACTACCTCTTCTCTGTTTACCAAATCATTTTCCCTAACCCTCTCACTTTGCACACCACCTCGACCAAAACACCCTATATCTGCCACTCTATCATCAAACACATTCAACAAACCTTCGAAATACTCACTCCATCTCCTTCTCACATCACCACTACTTGTTATCACCTCCCCACTTGCGCCCTTCACCGAAGTTCCCATTTGCTCCCTTGTCTTACGCACTTTATTTACCTCCTTCCAGAACATCTTTTTATTCTCCCTAAAATTTTATAATACTCTCTCACCCCAACTCTCATTTGCCCTTTTTTTCACCTCTTGCACCTTTCTCTTGACCTCCTGTCTCTTTCTTTTACACATCTCCCACTCAATTGCATTTTTTCCCTGCAAAAATCGTCCAAATGCCTCTCTCTTCTCTTTCACTAATACTCTTACTTCTTCATCCCACCACTCACTACCCTTTCTAATCAACCCACCTCCCACTCTTCTCATGCCACAAGCATCTTTTGCGCAATCCATCACTGATTCCCTAAATACATCCCATTCCTCCCCCACTCCCCTTACTTCCATTGTTCTCACCTTTTTCCATTCTGTACTCAGTCTCTCCTGGTACTTCCTCACACAGGTCTCCTTCTCAAGCTCACTTACTCTCACCACTCTCTTCACCCCAACATTCACTCTTCTTTTCTGAAAACCCATACAAATCTTCACCTTAGCCTCCACAAGATAATGATCAGACATCCCTCCAGTTGCACCTCTCAGCACATTAACATCCAAAAGTCTCTCTTTCGCACGCCTGTCAATTAACACGTAATCCAATAACTCTCTCTGGCCATCTCTCCTACTTACATAAGTATACTTATGTATATCTCGTTTTTTAAACCAGGTATTCCCAATCATCAGTCCTTTTTCAGCACATAAATCTACAAGCTCTTCACCATTTCCATTTACAACACTGAACACCCCATGTATACCAATTATTCCCTCAACTGCCACATTACTCACCTTTGCATTCAAATCACCCATCACTATGACCCGGTCTCGTGCATCAAAACCACTAACACACTCATTCAGCTGCTCCCAAAACACTTGCCTCTCTTGATCTTTCTTCTCGTGCCCAGGTGCATATGCACCAATAATCACCCACCTCTCTCCATCAACTTTCAGTTTTACCCATATTAATCGAGAATTTACTTTCTTACACTCTATCACATACTCCCACAACTCCTGTTTCAGGAGTATTGCTACTCCTTCCCTTGCTCTTGTCCTCTCACTAACCCCTGACTTTACTCCCCAGACATTCCCAAACCACTCTTCCCCTTTACCCTTGAGCTTCGTTTCACTCAGAGCCAAAACATCCAGGTTCCTTTCCTCAAACATACTACCTATCTCTCCTTTTTTCACATCTTGGTTACATCCACACACATTTAGGCACCCCACTCTGAGCCTTCGAGGAGGATGAGCACTCCCCGCGTGACTCCTTCTTCTGTTTCCCATTTTAGAAAGTTAATACAAGGAGGAGAGGATTTCTGGCCCCCCGCTCCCGTCCCCTCTAGTCGCTTTCTACGACACGCGAGGAATACGTGGGAAGTATTCTTTCACCCCTATCCCCAGGGATAATATACATATATATACACATATACACATACACACACATACACATACATACGCACATATACACACACACACACATACATATATATACATATGAGAAATGTAAGAAACAATTTAGAAAACTGAAACTTCTAGCTTGAAATGAATGAAAAAAAAGAATGTCACATAATGGTTCAACCAATATATACCCTTTTAGTCGCCTTCTACGACACGCAGGGAATACGTGGGAAGTATTCTTTCTCCCCTATCCCCAGGGATAATATATATATATATATATATATATATATATATATATATATATATATATATATATATATATACATATATTATCCCTGGGGATAGGGGAATAAGAATACTTCCCACGTATTCCCTGCGTGTCGTAGAAGGCGACTAAAAGGGGAGGGAGCTGGGGGCTGGAAATCCTCCCCTCTCGGTTTTTTTTTTTATTTTTCCAAAAGGAGGAACAGAGAATTGGACCAGGTGAGGGTATGCCCTCAAAGGCCCAGTCCTCTGTTCTTAACGCTACCTCGCTAATGCGGGAAATGGCGAATAGTTTGAAAGAAAAGAAAGAATATATATATATATATATATATATATATATATATATATATATATATATATATATATATATATATCCCTGGGGATAGGGGATTAAGAATACTTCCCATGTATTCCCTGCGTGCCGTAGAAGGCGACTAAAAGGGGAGGGAGCGGGAGGCTGGAAATCCTCCCCTCTCGTTTTTTTTTTAATTTTCCAAAGAAGGAACAGAGGGGGGCCAGGTGAGGATATTCCACAAAGGCCCAGTCCTCTGTTCTTAACGCTACCTCGCTAACGCGGGAAATGGCGAATAGTTTAAAAGAAAGAAAGAAAGATATATATATATATATATATATATATATATATATATATATATATATATATATATATATATATATATATATTTTGCCGCTGTCTCCCGCGTTTGCGAGGTAGCGCAAGGAAACAGACGAAAGAAATGGCCCAACCCACCCCCATACACATGTATATACATACGTCCACTCATGCAAATATACATACCTACACAGCTTTCCATGGTTTACCCCAGACGCTTCACATGCCCTGATTCAATCCACTGACAGCACGTCAACCCCGGTATACCACATCGATCCAATTCACTCTATTTTTTGCCCTCCTTTCACCCTCCTGCATGTTCAGGCTCCGATCACACAAAATCTTTTTCACTCCATCTTTCCACCTCCAATTTGGTCTCCCACTTCTCCTCGTTCCCTCCACCTCCGACACATATATCCTCTTGGTCAATCTTTCCTCACTCATTCTCTCCATGTGCCTAAACCATTTCAAAACACCCTCTTCTGCTCTCTCAACCACGCTCTTTTTTATTTCCATACATCTCTCTTACCCTTACATTACTTACTCGATCAAACCATCTCACACCACACATTGTCCTCAAACATCTCATTTCCAGCACATCCATCCTCCTGCGCACAACTCTATCCATAGCCCACGCCTTGCAACCATACAACGTTGTTGGAACCACTATTCCTTCAAACATACCCAATTTTGCTTTCCGAGATAATGTTCTCGACTTCCACACATTCTTCAAGGCTCCCAGGATTTTCGCCCTCTCCCCCACCCTATGATCCACTTCCGCTTCCATGGTTCCATCCGCTGCCAGATCCACTCCCAGATATCTAAAACACTTTACTTGCTCTAGTTTTGCTCCATTCAAACTTACCTCCCAATTGACTTGACCCTCAACCCTACTGTACCTAATAACCTTGCTCTTATTCACATTTACTCTTAACTGTCTTCTTTCACATGCTTTACCAAACTCAGTCACCAGCTTCTGCAGTTTCTCACATGAATCAGCCACCAGCGCTGTATCATCAGCGAACAACAACTGACTCACTTCCCAAGCTCTCTCATCCCCAACAGACTTCATACTTGCCCCTCTTTCCAAAACTCTTGCATTTACCTCCCTAACAACCCCATCCATAAACAAATTAAACAACCATGGAGACATCACACACCCCTGCTGCAAACCTACATTCACTGAGAACCAATCACTTTCCTCTCTTCCTACACGTACACATGCCATACATCCTTGATAAAAACTTTTCACTGCTTCTAACAACTTGCCTCCCACACCATATATTCTTAATACCTTCCACAGAGCATCTCTATCAACTCTATCATATGCCTTCTCCAGATCCATAAATGCTACATACAAGTAATGGATGTGCTGGAAATGAGATGTTTGAGGACAATGTGTGGTGTGAGGTGGTTTGATCGAGTAAGTAACGTAAGGGTAAGAGAGATGTGTGGAAATAAAAAGAGCGTGGTTGAGAGAGCAGAAGAGGGTGTTTTGAAATGGTTTGGTCACATGGAGAGAATGAGTGAGGAAAGATTGACCAAGAGGATATATGTGTCGGAGGTGGAGGGAACGAGGAGAAGAGGGAGACCAAATTGGAGGTGGAAAGATGGAGTGAAAAAGATTTTGTGTGATCGGGGCCTGAACATGCAGGAGGGTGAAAGGAGTGTAAAGAATAGAGTGAATTGGAGCGATGTGGTATACCGGGGTTGACCTGCTGTCAGTGGATTGAATCAAGGCATGTGTATGGGGGTGGGTTGGGCCATTTCTTTCGTCTGTTTCCTTGTGCTACCTCGCAAACGCGGGAGACAGCGACAAAGCAAAAAAAAAAAAAAAAATCCATTTGCTTTCCTAAGTATTTCTCACATACATTCTTCAAAGCAAACACCTGATCCACACATCCTCTACCACTTCTGAAACCACACTGCTCTTCCCCAATCTGATGCTCTCTACATGCCTTCACCCTCTCAATCAATACCCTCCCATATAATTTACCAGGAATACTCAACAAACTTATACCTCTGTAATTTGAGCACTCACTCTTATCCCCTTTGCCTTTGTACAATGGCACTATGCACGCATTCCGCCAATCCTCAGGCACCTCACCATGAGTCATACATACATTAAATAACCTTACCAACCAGTGAATAATACAGTCACCCCCTTTTTTAATAAATTCCACTACAATACCATCCAAATGTGCTGCCTTGCCAGCTTTCATCTTCCGCAAAGCTTTTACTACCTCTTCTCTGTTTACCAAATCATTTTCCCTAACCCTCTCACTTTGCACACCACCTCGACCAAAACACCATATATCTGCCACTCTATCATCAAACCCATTCAAAAACCTTCAAAATACTCACTCCTCTCCTTTCCATCCCCACTATTGTTATCACCTCCCATTTGCGCCCTTCCTGAATTTCCCCCATTTGCTCCTTGTCTTTACGCACTTTTTACCTCCTTCCCAAACATCTTTTTTTTCCCCAAAAAATTTAATGAACTTTTCCACCCCAACCCCCTTTTTCCCCTTTTCCCCCCTTCTTGCACCTTTCTTTGACCCCCCCGTCTCTTTTTTATCTCTCCCCCCAATTGCATTTTTTCCCTGAAAAAAACTCCAAAGCCTTTCTTCTTTTCATAATACTTTATTCTTACCCCCCCCCTTTTCACTACCCTTTTTCTAATCAACCCCTCCCTTTTCCTTGCCACAAGCTCTTTTCCAATCCATCATGATTCCCAATAAAAACCCCATTCCTCCCCCACCCCCCTTACTTCCATTGTTCCACCTTTTTCCATTCTGTATCAGTCTCTCCCGGTAAAATTCCCACACAGGGCTCCTTCCCAAACTCACTTACTCTACCCCCCTCTTCACCCCCAAAATTCACTCTTTTTTCTGAAAACCATTTCAAATCTTCACCTTGCTCCAAAAATGACAGGGGCATCCCTCCAATTGCCCCCTCAGCCATAACATCCAAAAGTCTCTCTTTTTTGCCCGTCAATTTAACAGTAAATCAATAACCTCTTGGATTTCCTATTACTTTGTATACTTATGTTATCTCGTTTTTTTAAAAAAGGTATTCCCCCAATCATCAGTCCTTTTTCACACTAAACTACAAGCTCTTTCACATTTTTCCCTTTTTTCAAAGAACACCCCATGTTTTCCCAAATTTCCCTCAATGCCACATTCTCCCCTTTTCATTCAATCACCCCTCACTATACCCGGGCTCTGCATAAAAAACCCCTAACACATCATTCAGTGCCCCAAAACACTTGCCTCTCTGATCTTTTTCTCTGCCCCGGTGATTGCACCCAATATCACCCCTTTTCTCCCCCAACTTTCAGTTTTTCCCCTATTAATCGAGAATTTCTTTTTACCTCTATCACATTCTCCCAACTCCTGTTTTTTAAGATTGCATCCTTCCCCTTTCCTTTCCTTCACTAACCCCCGACTTTACTCCCAGACATTCCCAAACCACTCTTCCCCCTTTTTCCCCTTTAGCTTTTTTCCTAGACCAAAAAAATCCCGGTTCCTTTCCCAAAATAAATACTATCTTCCTTTTTTACTTTTGGTTTTCATCCACACCATTTTGGCACCCCATTGACCTTCGAGGGGAGAGACTCCCCGCGGACTCCTTTTCTGTTTTTCCCATTTTTAGAAAATTAATACAAAGGAGGGAGGATTTTGGCCCCCCCCCGTCCCTCTTCGTTTCTACGCAGCGAGGGAAAACGTGGGAAGTATTTTTTCACCCCCTATCCCCCGGAAATAATAAATTTATATACACATATCTCACACAAAACCCAAACCAAAAACAGAATATACACACACAAAAAAAAAACATATTATACATGGAAAAAAGTAAAAACCCTTAGAAAAACTGAAACTTTATTAAAAAGAAAAAAAAAATAAATAATATTAAATATATATTAAAATATAATATTTTTTTTATATATTTTTTTATTTTTTTTTTTTTTTCCCTTAAAAAAAATTCCCGGGGCCCTTTTTTTTCCCATTGGGGGCCGAGGGAAAAAAAGCTTTTAAACAAGAGAAAGGGGAATTGAGAAAAAATTTTTATTTTTTGGCCCCTTTTGTTTTTTTTGGGAAAAATTAAAAAATTGGGGAGGGGAGGTTTCCCAGCCCCCGGTTTTTTCCCCTTTTCCTTTTTAAAATTGTTTTAACCAAAAATTTTAAAAAAATTATTTTTTTTAAATTTTTAAAAAGGGATAATATTATATATATTTTTTAAATTTTATTTTTAAATTAATATAAAATAAATAATATATATATATATATTTTTATATATATAAATATTTATCCCGGGGGGATGGGGGAAAAGAATTTTTCCCACGTTTTTTCCCTGCGTTTTTCGTGGGAAGGCACTAAAAGGGGAGGGGTTGGGGGCGGGGAAAAACCTCCCCTCCCCTTTTTTTTTTTTTTTTTTTTCCAAAAGGGGGAACAGAAGGGCCGGGTTTGGGGGTTTTCCCTAAAGGCCCCAGCCCTTTCTGTTTTTAAACGTACCTCGCTAAGGGGGGAAATGGCGAATTTTTTTGAAAAAAAAAAAATTTTTAATATATATTATATTTTAAAAATATATATATTTTATATTTTATATTTAACCCCTGGGGATGGGGGGAAAAGGGAATTATTCCCCGTATTCCCTGCGTGGTAGAAGGCGACTAAAAGGGGGGGGAGCGGGGGGCGGGAAAAACCCTCCCCCCCTTTTTTTTTTTTTTTTAATTTTCCAAAGAAAAAACAGAGGGGGGCCAGGTGGGGGTTTTCCCCCAAACCCCCAAAGTTCTGTTCTTAACGCACCTCGTTTAAGCGGGAATGGCGAATATTTTAAAAAAGAAAAAAAAAAAGGAAAAAAAAAAGGATATTTTTTATTATTTTATATATATATTATATATATATATTTTATTTTTAAAAAGTTATTATTTTTTATAAAATAAAATATATTTTTTTTTTTTTTTTTTTTTTTTTTTTGCGCTGTCCCCCGCGTTTGCGGGTTTGCCAAGGAAAAACCAGACGAAAGAAAGGGCCCCAAACCCCCCCCCATACACATGTTTTTAAAATACGCCCACCAGCAAATTTACATCCCACACAGTTTCCAGGGTTTTCCCCCCGGGGACGCTTCACATCCCCTTGTTCAACCCACTGACAGCACGTAAAACCCGGTATACCAATCGCCCCAAATTTTCACTCTTTTTTTTCCCCTCCTTTCCCCCCCTTTGCTTTTTGGGCCCCGATAAAAAAAATCTTTTTCCCCCCCCATCTTTCCACCCCCAAATTTGGGGGTCTTTTTTTTTCCCCTCTTTCCCTCCACCCCGAACATATACCCTCTTGGCCCAATTTTTCCCTCACTCATTCTCCATGTCCCAAAAACCATTTCAAATAAACCCTCTTTGTTTCTCTAAACCCACCTTTTTTTTATTTAAACCCCAATCTTCTTACCCCTTACTTATTTACTCGATCAAAACCTCTCACCCCAACATTGCCCTCAAACATTCATTTAGCACACCACCCTCTGCGCACAACCTATCCATAGCCCACCCCCCTTGAACCCCTTAAAACATTTTTTTGGGAACCACTTTTCCCTTCAAACAAAACCCAAATTTTTTGTTTTCCCGGGAGAAAATTGTTCTGATTTCCCAACCATTTTTAAAGGGGCCCCCGGGTTTTTTTTTGCCCTCCCCCACCTATAAAACCCATTTCCCGTTTCCCTTTTGGTTCCCCCGCTGCCAGATCCACCCCAGATATCTAAAAAACTTCTTCCTTTTTTTTCTTTTTTCAAATTACCCCCCAAAATTGACTTGCCCCTTTTCCCTACTGAAACCTAAAAACCCTTGTTTCTTATTCACTTTTAAATTTTAAAATTTTCTTTTTTAAACCCTTTTAAACAAACCCCAAGCCCACCAGCTTCGGGCATTTTTCTCAATGAATCAGCCCCCAGCGCTGTATCATCAGCGAAAAAAAAAACCTGATTATTCCCAAGTCTTTTCCTCCCAACAGACTTCCTTTCTTGCCCCTCTTTCCAAAACTCTTGATTTACCTCCCCAAAACCCCATCCATAAAAAAAATTTTAAAAACCAAAGGGGGACCTCACCCACCCCCGCCGCAAACTTTAAATTTAATGAGGGAACCAAACAAATTTCCTCTCTTTTCCCAACCCTACAAATTTTCCTTTCAAACCTGTTAAAAAATTTTCATGCTTTAAAAACTTTCCTCCCCCACCAATATTCTTTTAAAACCTTCCCCGGGGCTCTCTATCAAAATCTTAAATGCCTTCTCCAGATCCTTTAAAAGGTACATACAAGGGGTGGGTTTTGGGCCATTTCTTTTGCCCCGTTTTTCCCTTTGCACCTTTGCAAAACGCGGGAGGGGCAGCGACAAAGCAAAAAAAAAAAAAAAAAATCCAATTGCTTTCCCCAAGTTTTTCCACATAAAATTCTTAAAACAAAACCTGAACCACACATCCTCTTTCCCCTTTTTGAAACCACACTGCTCTTCCCCAAACATGCTTTACATGCCTTCAACCCTCCCCAATCAATACCCTCCCAAATAAATTTTCCAGGAAAATCAACAAATTATACCCCTGTAATTTGAGCACTCAAATCTTATTCCCCTTTGCCCTTTTTTACAAAAAGGCAAATAAAGCACGCATTCCGCCCAAACCTCAGGCACCTCACCATGAGTGTGGTGAGGTGGTTTGATCGAGTAAGTAACGTAAGGGTAGAGAGAAGTGTGGAAATAAAAGAGCGTGTTGAGAGAGCAGAAGAGAGGGTGTTTTGAAATGGGTTTGGTCACATGGAGTGTATGAGTGAGGAAAGATGACCAAGAGGATATATGTGTCGGAGGTGGAGGGAACGAGGAGAAGAGGGAGACCAAATTGGAGGTGGAAAGATGGAGTGAAAAAGATTTTGTGTGATCGGGGCCTGAACATGCAGGAGGGTGAAAGGAGTGTAAAGAATAGAGTGAATTGGAGCGATGTGGTATACCGGGGTTGACGTGCTGTCAGTGGATTGAATCAAGGCATGTGTATGGGGGTGGGTTGGGCCATTTCTTTCGTCTGTTTCCTTGCGCTACCTCGCAAACGCGGGAGACAGCGACAAAGCAAAAAAAAAAAAAAAAAATCCATTTGCTTTCCTAAGTATTTCTCACATACATTCTTGAAAGCAAACACCTGATCCACACATCCTCTACCACTTCTGAAACCACACTGCTCTTCCCCAATCTGATGCTCTGTACATGCCTTCACCCTCTCAATCAATACCCTCCCATATAATTTACCAGGAATACTCAACAAACTTATACCTCTGTAATTTGAGCACTCACTCTTATCCCCTTTGCCTTTGTACAATGGCACTATGCACGCATTCCGCCAATCCTCAGGCACCTCACCATGAGTCATACATACATTAAATAACCTTACCAACCAGTGAATAATACAGTCACCCCCTTTTTTAATAAATTCCACTACAATACCATCCAAATGTGCTGCCTTGCCAGCTTTCATCTTCCGCAAAGCTTTTACTACCTCTTCTCTGTTTACCAAATCATTTTCCCTAACCCTCTCACTTTGCACACCACCTCGACCAAAACACCATATATCTGCCACTCTATCATCAAACATATTCAACAAACCTTCAAAATACTCACTCCATCTCCTTCTCACATCACCACTATTTGTTATCACCTCCCCATTTGCGCCCTTCACTGAAGTTCCCATTTGTTCCCTTGTCTTACGCACTTTATTTACCTCCTTCCAGAACATCTTTTTATTCTCCCTAAAATTTAATGATACTCTCTCACCCCAACTCTCATTTGCCCTCTTTTTCACCTCTTGCACCTTTCTCTTGACCTCCTGTCTCTTTTATACATCTCCCACTCAATTGCATTTTTTCCCTGCAAAAATCGTCCAAATGCCTCTCTCTTCTCTTTCACTAATAATCTTACTTCTTCATCCCACCACTCACTATATAAATATATATATATATATATATATGGAGGGATGTCTGATCATTATCTTGTGGAGGCTAAGGTGAAGATTTGTATGGGTTTTCAGAAAAGAAGAGTGAATGTTGGGGTGAAGAGGGTGGTGAGAGTAAGTGAGCTTGAGAAGGAGACCTGTGTGAGGAAGTACCAGGAGAGACTGAGTACAGAATGGAAAAAGGTGAGAACAATGGAAGTAAGGGGAGTGGGGTAGGAATGGGATGTATTTAGGGAATCAGTGATGGATTGCGCAAAAGATGCTTGTGGCATGAGAAGAGTGGGAGGTGGGTTGATTAGAAAGGGTAGTGAGTGGTGGGATGAAGAAGTAAGAGTATTAGTGAAAGAGAAGAGAGAGGCATTTGGACGATTTTTGCAGGGAAAAAATGCAATTGAGTGGGAGATGTATAAAAGAAAGAGACAGGAGGTCAAGAGAAAGGTGCAAGAGGTGAAAAAAAGGGCAAATGAGAGTTGGGGTGAGAGAGTATCATTAAATTTTAGGGAGAATAAAAAGATGTTCTGGAAGGAGGTAAATAAAGTGCGTAAGACAAGGGAGCAAATGGGAACTTCAGTGAAGGGCGCAAATGGGGAGGTGATAACAAGTAGTGGTGATGTGAGAAGGAGATGGAGTGAGTATTTTGAAGGTTTGTTGAATGTGTTTGATGATAGAGTGGCAGATATAGGGTGTTTTGGTCGAGGTGGTGTGCAAAGTGAGAGGGTTAGGGAAAATGATTTGGTAAACAGAGAAGAGGTAGTGAAAGCTTTGCGGAAGATGAAAGCCGGCAAGGCAGCAGGTTTGGATGGTATTGCAGTGGAATTTATTAAAAAAGGGGGTGACTGTATTGTTGACTGGTTGGTAAGGTTATTTAATGTATGTATGACTCATGGTGAGGTGCCTGAGGATTGGCGGAATGCGTGCATAGTGCCATTGTACAAAGGCAAAGGGGATAAGAGTGAGTGCTCAAATTACAGAGGTATAAGTTTGTTGAGTATTCCTGGTAAATTATATGGGAGGGTATTGATTGAGAGGGTGAAGGCATGTACAGAGCATCAGATTGGGGAAGAGCAGTGTGGTTTCAGAAGTGGTAGAGGATGTGTGGATCAGGTGTTTGCTTTGAAGAATGTATGTGAGAAATACTTAGAAAAGCAAATGGATTTGTATGTAGCATTTATGGATCTGGAGAAGGCATATGATAGAGTTGATAGAGATGCTCTGTGGAAGGTATTAAGAATATATGGTGTGGGAGGAAAGTTATTAGAAGCAGTGAAAAGTTTTTATCGAGGATGTAAGGCATGTGTACGTGTAGGAAGAGAGGAAAGTGATTGGTTCTCAGTGAATGTAGGTTTGCGGCAGGGGTGTGTGATGTCTCCATGGTTGTTTAATTTGTTTATGGATGGGGTTGTTAGGGAGGTAAATGCAAGAGTTTTGGAAAGAGGGGCAAGTATGAAGTCTGTTGGGGATGAGAGAGCTTGGGAAGTGAGTCAGTTGTTGTTCGCTGATGATACAGCGCTGGTGGCTGATTCATGTGAGAAACAGCAGAAGCTGGTGACTGAGTTTGGAAAAGTGTGTGGAAGAAGAAAGTTAAGAGTAAATGTGAATAAGAGCAAGGTTATTAGGTACAGTAGGGTTGAGGGTCAAGTCAATTGGGAGGTGAGTTTGAATGGAGAAAAACTGGAGGAAGTGAAGTGTTTTAGATATCTGGGAGTGGATCTGGCAGCGGATGGAACCATGGAAGCGGAAGTGGATCATAGGGTGGGGGAGGGGGCGAAAATCCTGGGAGCCTTGAAAAATGTGTGGAAGTCGAGAACATTATCTCGGAAAGCAAAAATGGGTATGTTTGAAGGAATAGTGGTTCCAACAATGTTGTATGGTTGCGAGGCGTGGGCTATGGATAGAGTTGTGCGCAGGAGGATGGATGTGCTGGAAATGAGATGTTTGAGGACAATGTGTGGTGTGAGGTGGTTTGATCGAGTGAGTAACGTAAGGGTAAGAGAGATGTGTGGAAATCAAAAGAGCGTGGTTGAGAGAGCAGAAGAGGGTGTTTTGAAGTGGTTTGGGCACATGGAGAGGATGAGTGAGGAAAGATTGACCAAGAGGATATATGTGTCGGAGGTGGAGGGAACGAGGAGAAGAGGGAGACCAAATTGGAGGTGGAAAGATGGAGTGAAAAAGATTTTGTGTGATCGGGGCCTGAACATGCAGGAGGGTGAAAGGAGGGCAAGGAATAGAGTGAATTGGAGCGATGTGGTATATGGGGTTGACGTGCTGTCAGTGGATTGAAGCAAGGCATGTGAAGCGTCTGGGGTAAACCATGGAAAGCTGTGTAGGTATGTATATTTGCGTGTGTGGACGTATGTATATACATGTGTATGGGGGGGGTTGGGCCATTTCTTTCGTCTGTTTCCTTACGCTACCTCGCAAACGCGGGAGACAGCGACAAAGTATAATAAATATAGATATATATATATATATATAGATATATATCAGCTGATGAATTTGGCAAATGATTAACCTTATTCATTAGCTAATTACTTCAGAAATTAATGCAATATAAGTTTCTGATAACAGCGTCATTCAGCATGCTTAATCGTATCTGTGGTGAGATTTTAAACAAAATCTAATATGTTCAAGAAAATTTTGAGCCTTTTTGTTTAGCATTTTTGTGGGATTTTATGAAATTTTCTACTTATTCAGATTAGAATGAAAATTGCATTCTCTATGCTAAGAAAATGGTGTAAGAAAGTTCCATTTCCTAATATTTTTCATAGTAACTAGCTACCTTGCTGGATGGGGGATGCTATTTCAGGTGTGGCGGGGTGGCGGTGGCGATGGATGGGGGCAGCGGGCGTGAGTGGTGTGCAGGTGTATATGTGTAAATGTATATGTGCGTTTATGGGCATTTATGTATGTATGTATATATACATACATACATACATGTTTTAGATATCTGGGAGTGGATCTGGCAGTGGATGGAACTATGGAAGCGGAGGTGAATCATAGGGTGGGGGAGGGGGCGAAAATCCTGGGAGTCTTGAAGAATGTGTGGAAGTCGAGAACATTATCTCGGAAAGCAAAAATGGGTATGTTTGAAGGAATAGTAGTTCCAACAATGTTGTATGGTTGCGAGGCGTGAGCTATGGATAGAGTTGTGCGCAGGAGGGTGGATGTGCTGGAAATGAGATGTTTGAGGACAATGTGTGGTGTGAGGTGGTTTGATCGAGTAAGTAATGTAAGGGTAAGAGAAATGTATGGAAATAAAAAGAGCGTGGTTGAGAGAGCAGAAGAGGGTGTTTTGAAATGGTTTGGGCACATGGAGAGAATGAGTGAGGAAAGATTGACCAAGAGGATATAAGTGTCGGAGGTGGAGGGAATGAGGAGAAGTGGGAGACCAAATTGGAGGTGGAAAGATGGAGTGAAAAAGATTTTGTGTGATCGGGGCCTGAACATGCAGGAGGGTGTAATGAGGGCAAGGAATAGAGTGAATTGGATCAATGTGGTATACCGGGGTTGACGTGCTGTCAGTGGATTGAATCAGGGCATGTGAAGCGTCTGGGGTAAAGCATGGAAAGTTGTGTGGGGCCTGGATGTGGAAAGGGAGCTGTGGTTTCAGGCATTATTGTATGACAGCTAGAGACTGAGTGTGAACGAATGGGGCCTTTGTTGTCTTTTCCTAGTGCTACCTCACACACATGAGGGGGGAGGGGGATGGTATTCCATGTGTGGCGAGGTGGCGATGGGAATGAATAAAGGCAGACAGTGTGAATTGTGTGCATGGGTATAAATGTATGTGTCTGTGTGTGTATATATATGTGTACATTGAAATGTATAGGTATGTATATTTGCGTGTGTGGACGTGTATGTATATACATTGTGTATGGGGGTGGGTTGGGCCATTTCTTTCGTCTGTTTCCTTGCGCTACCTCGCAAACGCGGGAGACAGCGACAAAGCAAAAAAAAAAAAACTAGCTAATGAATATTCATTAACTGATTACTTAACTGATTAACCAAAACATGTTTTTTGACAACAGTTTCTCATTCAGCATGCTTAGTAATATCTAATGATAAGGTTTTAAACACAATCCAAGCTGTTGAAAAAAATCTTGAAATTTTGAACCATTTTGTTTAACATTTTGGTGGAATTTTATTAAAATGTTCAACTTTTTCCAATTTATATGAAAATTTCATCTTAGATGTTATTCCATACAATGAATATGAATTTTGAGTGAAAAACTCCATTTCCTGTTATCTTATATATCAATTAGCAAATGA
This sequence comes from Panulirus ornatus, assembly GCF_036320965.1. Taxonomy (NCBI): domain Eukaryota; kingdom Metazoa; phylum Arthropoda; class Malacostraca; order Decapoda; family Palinuridae; genus Panulirus; species Panulirus ornatus. Next base: position 45,096,503 of record NC_092240.1, read on the forward strand.
AAATTCAAATGATTAACCTTAACATTCATTGGCAAATTACTTGAGAAATTAATCTAACCAAAAGTTTTTGATAATTTCTTATTTAGCATGATTAATTGTATCTATGGTGAAGTCTTACATAAAATCCCAGATATTCAAAGATCTTGAAATTTTGAGCCATTTTGGTTACATATTGGTAGGATTTTAATGAAATTTTTTCCAAATTTGCATCAAAGTCTCATTGTAGAAGTTATTCGTTTTGCTGGATAACAATTAGGAGTGAAAAAATGCAATTTCCTTACATTTCATACATTAATTAGCTTATGAATATTGAAATAATTAAACTTATCATTCATTAGGTAATTACTTGAGAAATTAATCTAAACATAGGTTTTTGATAACTGTCTTATTCAGCATGCTTAATACTATCTGTGGTGAGATTTTAAACAAATTTTAAGATTTTAAAAAGATTTTGAAATTCTGAGCCATTCTGTTAAACATTTTGGTGGGATTTCATTGGTATTTTCTGCCTATTCAGATTTGCATGAAAATCTCAGTTTATGCTGAATAAAAAATGGTGTAAGAGAGTTCCATTTCCTAATATTTTTCATAGTATTTAGCTCATGAATATTCATAACTGATTATTTGACTAAATTACCTAAAACATATTTTTGAAACTTTCTTATTCAGCATCCTTAATAGTATCTACATTGAAATTTTAAACAAAATCCAAGTTGTTAAAAAAAAAATCTTGAAATTTTGAACCATTTTGTTTAACATTTTGATGGGATTTTAATGAAATTTTGAACGTTTTCAGATTAGCATGTGAAATCTCATATTAGATATTACTCCTTATGCTGAATAAGAATTTGCAAGGAAAGAACTCCATTTCCTAGTATTTTTAGAATTGATTAGCTGATCAGTATTGAAATAATTTATATTCATTAGACAATTACTTGAGAAATTAATCAAAATATAAGTTCTTGATAACAATGTCTCATTCAGTATGCTTAATTATATCTATGGTGAGGTTTTAGATTAAGTCTAAGATGTTTAAAGACTTTGAAATTTTGTGCCATTTTGTTTTAATATTTTGTTTTTGAAATATTCAATTTTTTCAGATTTGCTTAGAAATCTCATTTTAGATGTTTGTCATGATGAATAAGAATTTCTAGTGAAAAAACTCCCTTTCATAATATCTTATACATTTGTTAGATAATGAATATTGAAATGATTAACCTTATCATTCATTAGCTAATTATTTGAGAAATTAATCCAATTAATTGGTATCTGTGGCAAAGTTGTAAAGAAAACTAAGATGTTTATAAAATGTTTAAAATTTTGAGCCATTATTTTTTTTTACATTTGGTGGAATTTTCTTACATATGTCATCTTTTTCCTATTTGCATGAAAATCTCTTTTTAAATGTTATTCCTTAAGCTGAATAAAGAGATGGAGCAAGAAAAAAAGCTCAATTTCCTAATATTTTTCCTAGTTAGCAAAGGAATGTTTATTTGCTAAGTTTTTTTTTTTTTTTTTTTTTTTTTTTGTCGCTGTCTTCTGCGTTTGCGAGGTAGCGCAAGGAAACAGATGAAAGAAATGGCCCAACCCACCCCCATACACATGTATATACATACGTCCACACACGCAAATATACATACCTACACAGCTTTCCATGGTTTACCCCAGACGCTTCACATGCCTTGATTCAATCCACTGACAGCACGTCAACCCCGGTATACCACATCGCTCCAATTCACTCTATTCCTTGCCCTCCTTTCACCCTCCTGCATGTTCAGGCCCCGATCACACAAAATCTTTTTCACTCCATCTTTCCACCTCCAATTTGGTCTCCCTCTTCTTCTCGTTCCCTCCACCTCCGTCACATATATCCTCTTGGTCAATCTTTCCTCACTCATTCTCTCCATGTGCCCAAACCATTTCAAAACACCCTCTTCTGCTCTCTCAACCACGCTCTTTTTATTTCCACACATCTCTCTTACCCTTACGTTACTTACTCGATCAAACCACCTCACACCACACATTGTCCTCAAACATCTCATTTCCAGCACATCCATCCTCCTGCGCACAACTCTATCCATAGCCCACGCCTCGCAACCATACAACATTGTTGGAACCACTATTCCTTCAAACATACCCATTTTTGCTTTCCGAGATAATGTTCTCGACTTCCACACATTCTTCAAGGCTCCCAGAATTTTCGCCCCCTCCCCCACCCTATGATCCACTTCCACTTCCATGGTTCCATCCGCTGCCAGATCTACTCCCAGATATCTAAAACACTTCACTTCCTCCAGTTTTTCTCCATTCAAACTCACCTCCCAATTGACTTGACCCTCAACCCTACTGTACCTAATAACCTTGCTCTTATTCACTAATTAATCTAAAACATATTTTTTTGAACATTTTCTTATTCAGCATGCTTAATAGTTAGTATGATGAAGTTTTAAACAAAATACAAGATATTCAAAAATATATTGAAATTTTGAGAAATTTTGTGTAACATTTTGTGTGACTATTGAAATTTTCAACTTTTTCTGATTTGCATGAAAATCTCATTTTAGATGTTCTTCCTTATGGTGAATAAGAAATTGGAGTGGAAAAAGTCCATTTCCTAATATATATATATATATATATATATATATATATATATATATATATATATATATATATATATATATGATAGCAAATGAAAATTGAAATGATTAACCTTAGCATTCATTGGCTAATTGAGAAAATCATCTAACCATACGTTTTTGATAAAAGTTTCTTATTCAGTGTGCTTAATGGTATATATGGTGGGGTTTTAAACAAAATCAAAGCTGTTCAAAAAATGTAGAAATTTGAGCAATTTTGTTTAACATTTTGGTGGAATTTTATTAAGATTTTCAACTTTTTCCCGATTTGCATGAAAATCTGATCTTAGATATTATTCCACACTGTGGATAAGAATTTGGGAGAACAGTTTTTCTTTTCATGGAAAATGGAAAAAGGTGAGAACAAAGGAGGTAAGGGGTGTGGGGGAGGAATGGGACGTATTCGGTGAAGCAGTGATGGCTTGCGCAAAAGATGCTTGTGGCATGAGAAGTGTGGGAGGTGGGTTGATTAGAAAGGGTAGTGAGTGGTGGGATGAAGAAGTAAGATTATTAGTGAAAGAGAAGAGAGAGGCATTTGGACGATTTTTGCAGGGAAAAAATGTAAATGAGTGGGAGATGTATAAAAGAAAGAGACAGGAGGTCAAGAGAAAGGTGCAAGAAGTGAAAAAGAGGGCAAATGAGAGTTGGGGTGAGAGAGTATCATTAAATTTTAGGGAGAATAAAAAGATGTTCTGGAAGGAGGTAAATAAAGTGCGTAAGACAAGGGAACAAATGGGAACTTCAGTGAAGGCGGCTAATGGGGAGGTGATAACAAGTAGTGGTGATGTGAGAAGGAGACTGAGTGAGTATTTTGAAGGTTTGTTGAATGTGTTTGATGATAGAGTGGCAGATATAGGGTGTTTTGGTCGAGGTGGTGTGCAAAGTGAGAGGGTTAGGGAAAATGATTTGGTAAACAAAGAAGAGGTAGTAAAAGCTTTGCGGAAGATGAAAGTCGGCAAGGCAGCAGGTTTGGATGGTATTGCAGTGGAATTTATTTAAAAAGAGGGGTGGCTGTATTGTTGACTGGTTGGTAAGGTTATTTAATGTATGTATGACTCATGGTGAGGTGCCTGAGGATTGGAGGAATGTGTGCATAGTGCCATTGTACAAAGGCAAAGGGGATAAGAGTGAGTGCTCAAATAACAGAGGTATAAGTTTGTTGAGTATTCTTGGTAAATTATATGGGAGGGTATTGATTGCGAGGTTGAAGGTATGTACAGAGCATCAGATTGGGGAAGAGCAGTGTGGTTTCAGAAGTGGTAGAGGATGTGTGGATCAGGTGTTTGCTTTGAAGAATGTATGTGAGAAATACTTTGAAAAGCAAATGGATTTGTATGTAGCATTTATGGATCTGGAGAAGGCATATGATAGAGTTGATAGAGATGCTCTGTGGAAGGTACTAAGAATATTTGGTGTGGGAGGCAAGTTGTTAGAAGCAATGAAAAGTTTTTATCAAGGATGTAAGGCATGTGTACGTGTAGGAAGAGAGGAAAGTGATTGGTTCTCAGTGAATGTAGGTTTGCGGCAGGGGTGTGTGATGTCTCCATGGTTGTTTAATTTGTTTATGGAGGGAGTTGTTAGGGAGGTGAATGCAAGAGTTTTGGAAAGAGGGGCAAATATGCAGTCTGTTGTGGATGAGAGAGCTTGGGACGTGAGTCAGTTGTTGTTCGCTGATGATACAGCGCTGGTGGCTGATTCATGTGAGAAACTGCAGAAGCTGGTGACTGAGTTTGGTAAAGTGTGTGAAAGAAGAAAGTTAAGAGTAAATGTGAATAAGAGCAAGGTTATTAGGTACACTAGGGTTGAGGGTCAAGTCAATTGGGAAGTAAGTTTGAATAGAGAAAAACTGGAGGAAGTAAAGTGTTTTAGATACGTGGGAGTGGATCTGGCAGCAGTTGGAACCATGGAAGCGGAAGTGATCATAGGGTGGGGGAGGGGGCGAAAATCCTGGGAGCCTTGAAGAATGTGTGGAAGTCGAGAACATTATCTCGGAAAGCAAAAATGGGTATGTTTGAAGGAATAGTGGTTCCAACAATGTCGCATGGTTGTGAGGCGTGGGCTATGGATATAGTTGTGCGCAGGAGGATGGATGTGCTGGAAATGAAATGTTTGAGGACAATATGTGGTGTGAGGTGGTTTTATCAAGTAAGTAATGTAAGGATAAGAGAGATGTGTGGAAATAAAAAGAGCATGGTTGAGAGAGCAGAAGAGGGTGTTTTGAAATGGTTTGGGCACATGGAGAGAATGAGTGAGGAAAGATTGACCAAGAGGATGTATGTGTTGGAGGTGGAGGGAATGAGGAGAAGTGGGAGACCAAATTGGAGGTGGAAAGATGGAGTGAAAAAGATTTTGAGTGATCGTGGCCTGAACATGCAGGAGGGTGAAAGGAGGGCAAGGAATAGAGTGAATTGGATCGATGTGGTATACCGGGGTCGACATGCTGTCAATGGATTGAATCAGGGCATGTGAAGTGTCTGGGGTAAACCATGGAAAGTTGTGTGGGGCCTGGATGTGAAAAGGGAGCTGTGGTTTTGGGCATTATTGCATGACAGCTAGAGACTGAGTGTGAACGAATGGGGCCTTCGTTTTCTTACACATGAGGGGGGAGGGGGGTGTTATTCCATGTTTGGCGAGGTGGCGATGGGAATGAATAAAGGGCAGACAGTGTGAATTGTGTACATGTGTATATATGTATGTGTCTGTCTGTGTGTGTATATATATGTGTACATTGAGATGTGTGGGCATGTATATTTGCGTGTGTGGACGTGTATGTATATACATGTGTATGGGGATGGGTTGGGCCATTTCTTTTGTCTGTTTCCTTGCGCTACCTCGCAAATGCGGGAGACAGCGACAAAGCAAAATGAAAAAAAAAATAGGTTTTTTTCATAATATTCCATATATTAATTAGCAAATGAAAATTGAAATGATTAACTTTAACATTCATTGGCTAATTGATTGAGAAATTGATATAACCATAAGTTTTTGATAACAATTTCTTATTCAGCATGCTTGATAGTATCTATGGTGAAGTTTTACTTAAGATCCCAGATGTTCAAAGAATCTTGAAATTTTGAGCTATTTTGGTTAACATTTTGGTGGTATTTTAGTAAAACTTTTACCTTTTACAGATTTGCATGAAAATCTCAATTTAGAAGTTAACCTTTATGCTGAATGATAATTTGAAATGAAAAAAAAAATCCATTTCCTAACATGTTATATATTAAGTAGCTTATGAATATTGAAATAATTAAACTTATTCATTAGCTAATTACCTGAGAAATTAATTTAAACTTTTGATAAGTGTCTTAATCAGCATGCTTGATACTATCTTTGGTGAGATTTTAAAGAAATTCTGAGATGTTTGAAAAAATTTTGAAATTTTGAGCCATTGTTTAACATTTTTGTGGGATTTTATTTTATTGAAATTTTCTACTTTTTTAGATTTGCATTAAAATCTCATTTTAGATGTTATTCTTTATACTGAATAAGAATATGGTGTGAGAAAGCTCGTATTCCCTAATATTTTTTAGAATAGCTAATGAATATTTATTAGCTAATTACTTGACTAGATTACCTAAAACATACTTTTGAAATAGTTTCTTATTCATCATCCGTAATAGTATCTAAACAAAATCCAAGCTGTTCAAAAAAATCTTGAAATTTTGAGCCATTTTATTTAACATTGTGGTGGGATTTTAATTAAATTTTGAACTTTTTCAAATTTGCTTGAAAATCTCATTTTAGATGTTACTCCTTATGCTGAATAAGGATTTAGAGTGAAAAGACTCCATTTACTAATATCTTATATTCATTAGCTGATGAATATTGAAATGAATAACCGTATCATTACATGGGAAATTAATCTAAACATAAGATCTTGATAACACTTTCTTATGTGGCATGCTTGATGATATCTATGGTGAGGTTTTAAACAAAATCTAAGATGTTTAAAGAAAAAAGAAATTTTGTCCCATTTTGTTTTACATTTTGGTGGGATTTTATTGAAATGTTCTACTTTTTCAGATTTGCATGATAATATGATTTTAGATGTTATTCCATATGCTGAATAAGTGAAAAAACTCCATTTCCTAATATTTTATTTATTGATTAGCTGATGAATATTGATATAATTAACCTTATCATTCATTAGCTAATTACTTGAGAAATTAATCTAAACATACATTTTTGATAACAGTGTCTTATTCAACTTGCTTAATAGTATCTGTGGTGAGGTTTTAAGTAAAATCTAAAATGTCACGAAAATTTTGAAATGTTAAGCCATTTTGCATATTATTTTGGTGGGATGTTATTGAAATTTTCAGCTTTTTCAGGTTTACATGAAAGTTTCATTTTAGATGTTATTCCTTCTGCTGAATAAGAATATGGAGTAAGAAATTCAATTTCCTAATATTTCATATCTATTAGCTGACTGATTTTTTGATAGGTAACAAAAATATTCTTTTGCTAAGTACTCGAGTAATTAATGTAAAACATATTTTTGACAATGGTTTCTTCTTTAGCATGTTTAATAGTAACTATGGTGAGGTTTAAAACAAAGTCTAAGATAATTAGAAAAAAAATTTGAATTTTGAGCAGTTTTATTTAAGTTATTGGTGGGATTTTTTTTTTTTTGAAATTTTCAACTTTTTCCAGTTTGCACAAAAATCTCATTTTAGATGTTATTCCTTTGGCTGAATTAGAATTTGAAGTGAAAAATTCCGATTCCTGATATTTCATGTATTGATTAGTGAATGTTAATTGAAATGATTAACCTGAACATTTTGGCAATTGCTTGAGAAATTAATCTAGCAATAGATTTTTGACAGAAGTTTCTTATTCAGCATGTTTGATAGTAACTATGGTGAGGTTTGAAGCAAAATTTAAGATATTAAAAAAAACTTGAAATTTTGAGCCATTTTGGTTAATAATTTGGTGGAATTTTAATGAAATTTTCAACTTTTTTCAGATTTGCATGAAAATCTCATTTCACATTTTATTCCTCATGCTGAATAAGAATTTGGAGTGAAAAAACTCCATTTCCTAAAATTTTGTATAGTGATTTGTGAATGAAAATTGAAGTGATTAACCTTAACATTCATTGGCTAACTACTTAAAAAATTAATCAAACCATATTGTTTTATCCCTGGGGATAGGGGAGAAAGAATACTTCCCATGTATTCCCTGCGTGTCGTAGAAGGTGACTAAAAGGGGAGGGAGTGGGTGGCTGGAAATCCTCCCCTCTCGTTTTTTTTTAATTTTCCAAAAGAAGGAACAGAGAAGGGGGCCAGGTGAGGATATTCCCTCTAAGGCCCAGTCCTCTGTTCTTAACGCTACCTTGCTACCGCGGGAAATGGCGAATAGTTTGAAAAAGAAAGAATATTGTTTTGATAGCAGTTTCTTATTCAACATGCATAATAGTATCTATGGTGAAGTTTTACACAAAATCCAAGTTGTTCAAAAAATCTGTTTATGATTTTTGTAGGATGATTTTGAAATTTTCAACTTTTTCCAATTTGCATGAAAATCTGACTAGTTATTAGTTCTTATGCTGAATAAGAAAATGGAGTAAAAAATTTCTATCTCCTAATGTTATTCACATTAATCAGCTAATATATATTAAGATGATTAATATGAATGTTCATTGGTTAAGTACTGACTAATTAAAACATATTCTTGACAGCGGCATGTTTGCTAGTAACTATGGTGAGGTTTTGAACAAAATCTAAGCTGTTTAAAAAAAATTCAAATTTTGAGCATTTTTTTTTAACATTTTGGTGGGATATTATTGAAATATGATAGAGTTGATAGAGATGCTCTGTGGAAGGTATTAAGAATATATGGTGTGGGAGGCAAGTTGTTAGAAGCAGTGAAAAGTCTTTATCGAGGATGTAAGGCATGTGTACGTGTAGGAAGAAAGTGATTGGTTCTCAGTGAATGTAGGTTTGTGGCAGGGGTGTGTGATGTCTCCATGGTTGTTTAATTTGTTTATGGATGGGGTTGTTAGGGAGGTGAATGCAAGAGTTTTGGAAAGAGGGGCAAGTATGAAGTCTGTTGGGGATGAGAGAGCTTGGGAAGTGAGTCAGTTGTTGTTCGCTGATGATACAGCGCTGGTGGCTGATTCATGTGAGAAACTGCAGAAGCTGGTGACTGAGTTTGGTAAAGTGTGTGAAAGAAGAAAGTTAAGAGTAAATGTGAATAAGAGCAAGGTTATTAGGTACAGTAGGGTTGAGGGTCAAGTCAATTGGGAGGTAAGTTTGGAGCAAAACTGGAGGAAGTAAAGTGTTTTAGATATGTGGGAGTGGATCTGACAGCGGATGGAACCATGGAAGCGGAAGTGAATCATAGGGTGGGGGAGGGGGCGAAAATTCTGGGAGCCTTGAAGAATGGGTGGAAGTTGAGAACATTATCTCGGAAAGCAAAAATGGGTATGTTTGAAGGAATAGTGGTTCCAACAATGTTGTATGGTTGCGAGGCGTGGGCTAATGTTGTAATGGTTGCGAGGCGTGGGCTATGGATAGAGTTGTGCGCAGGAGGATGGATGTGCTGGAAATGAGATGTTTGAGGACAATGTGTGGTGTGAGGTGGTTTGATCAAGTAAGTAACGTAAGGGTAAGGGAGATGTGTGGAAATAAAAAGAGCGTGGTTGAGAGAGCAGAAGAGGGTGTTTTGAAATGGTTTGGGCACATGGAGAGAATGAGTGAGGAAAGATTGACCAAGAGGATATATGTGTTGGAGGTGGAGGGAATGAGGAGAAGTGGGAAACCAATTTGGAGGTGGAAAGATGGAGTGAAAAAGTTTTGTGTGATCGGGGCCTCAACATGCAGGAGGGTGAAAGGAGGGTAAGGAATAGAGTGAATTGGATCGATGTGGTATACCGGGGTTGACGTGCTGTCAGTGGATTGAATCAGGGCATGTGAAGCGTCTGGGGTAAACCATGGAAAGCTGTGTAGGTATGTATATTTGCGTGTGTGGACGTATGTATATACATGTGTATGGGGGTGGGTTGGGCCACCTAATATCTATCATATTTATTAGGTAATGAATGTTCAGATTCATTAGCTAAGTACTTGAGCAATTAACCTAAAACATATTTTTGACAACAGTTTCTTGTCCACCATGTTTGATAGTAACTATGGTGAGGTTTTAAACAAAATCTAAGATGTTTAAAAAATCTTAAAATTCTTAGCAATTTTGTTTAATATTTTGGTGGGATTTTAACGAAATTTTAAATTTTTTCAGATTTGCATGAAAATCTCATTTCAGGTGTTATTCCTCATGCTGAATAAGAATTTGGAGTGAAAAAAACTCCATTTCCTAAAATTCTATTTATTGATTTGTGAATGAAAATTGAAGTGATTAACCTTAACACCTTAACGTTCATTGGCTAACTACTTGAAAAATTGATGTAAACATAAGTTTTAGATAACAATTTCTTATTCAGCATGCATGATAGTATCTCTGGTGAAGTTTTACACAAAATCCAAGATGTTAAAATGTCTTGAAATTTTGAGCAATTTTGTTTAACATTTTTGTGGGATTTTAATAAAATTTTCACCTTTTTCCAATTTGCATAAAAATATCTTTTAGATGGTATTCCTTATGCTGAATAAGAATTTAGTGAAAAAAAGAACCTCCATTTCCTAATATTTTATATATTCTTTAGCTGATGAATATTGAAATAATTAACCTTTCATTCATTAGCTAATTACTTGAGAAATTCATGTAAACATAAGTTTTGATTCTCCCTAAAATTTAATGATACTCTCTCACCCCAACTCTCATTTGCCCTCTTTTTCACCTCTTGCACTTTTCTCTTGACCTCCTGCCTCTTTCTTTTATATATCTCCCAGTCATTCACACTACTTCCCTGCAAATATTGTCCAAACGTCTCTCTCTTCTCTTTCACTAACAGTCTTACTTCATCCCACCACTCACTACTCTTTTTAATCTGCCCACCTCCCACCTTTCTCGTGCCACAAGCATCTTTTGCGCAAGTCATCGCTGCTTTCCTAAATATATCCCATTCCTCCCTTACTCCCCTTACATCATTTGCTCTCACCTTTTTCCATTCTGCACTCAATCTCTCCTGGTACTACCTCACACAAGTCTCCTTTCGAAGCTCACTTACTCTCACCACTCTCTTCACCCCAACATTCTCTTTTCTGAAAACCTCTACAAATCTTCACCTTTGCCTCCACAAGATTTTGATCAGACATCCCTCCAGTTGCACCTCTCAGCACATTTACATCCAAAAATCTCTCTCTCATGCACCTATCAATTAACATGTAATCCAATAACGCTCTCTGGCCATCTCTCCTACTTACATACGTATACTTATGTATATCTCTCCTTTTAAACCGGGTATTCTCAATCACCACTCCTTTTTCAGCACACAAATCTACATGTTCTTCACCATTTCCATTTACAACGCTGAACACCCCATGTACACCAATTATTCCCTCAACTGCCTCATTACTCACCTTTGCATTCAAATCACCCATCACTATAAACCAGTCTTGTGCATTAAAGCTGCTAACACACTCACTCAGCTGCTCCCAAAAGACTTGCCACTTATGATCTTTCTTCCCATGACCAGGTGCATAGGCACCAATAATTGCTCATCTCTCTCCATCCACTTTCAGTTTTACCCATATCAATCTAGAGTTTACTTTCCTACACTCTATCACATATTCCTACAACTCCCGCTTCAGGAGTAGTGCTACTCCTTCCTTTGCTCTTGTCCCTCACCAACCCCTAACTTTACCCCAAGACATTCCCAAACCTCTCTTCCCCTTTACCCTTGAGCTTCGTTTCACGCAGAGCCAAAACATCCAGGTTCCTTTTCTCAAACATACTACCTATCTCTCCTTTTTTCTCATCTTGGTTACATCCAAGGAGGATGAGCGCTCCTCGCATGATGCCTTCTTCTGTTTTCCCTTTTAGAAAGTTAGGAAAGGGATGTATTTAGGGAAGCAGTGATGGCTTGTGCAAAAGATTCTTGTGGTATGAGAAAGATGGGAGCTGTGTAAATTGAAAAGGTAGTGAGTGGTGGGATGAAGAAGCAAGATTGTTAGTGATAGAGAAGAGAGAGGCATTTAGACGATTTTTTCAGGGAAGTAGGGTGAGTGACCGGGAGATATATGAAAGAAAGAGGCAGGAGGTCAAGAGAAAGGTGCAAGAGGTGAAAAAGAGGACACATGAGAGTTAGGGTGAGTATCGTTAAGTTTTAGGGAGAATTAAAAGATGTTTTGGAAGGAGATAAATGAAGTGCATAGGACAGGAGAACAAATGGGAACATCGATGAAGGGGGCTAATGGGGAGGTAATAACAAGTAGTGATAAAGTGAGAAGGAGATGGAGTGAGTATTTTGAAGGTTTGTTGAATGTGTTTTATGATAGAGTGGCAGATATAGGGTGTTTTGGTCGAGGTGGTGTGCGAAGTGAGAGGGTCAGGGAGAATGATTTGGTAAACAGAAAAGAGGTGGTGAAAGCCTTTCGGAAATTGAAAGTTGGCAAGGCAGCGGGTTTGGATGGTATTGCTGTGGAATTTATTAAAAAAGGGGGTGCTGTGTTTGACTGGTTGGTGAGGATATTCAGTGTATGTATGGTTCATGGTGAAGTGCCTGAGGATTGGCAGAATGCATGCATAGTACCATTGTACAAAGGCAAAGGGGATAAAGGTGAGTGTTCAGATTATAGAAGTATTAATTTGTTGAGTATTTCTGGGAAATTATATGGGAAGGTATTGATTGAGAGGGTAAAGGCATGTACAGAGCATCAGATGAGAGAAGAGCAGTGTGGTTTCAGAAGTGGTAGAGGATGTGTGGGTCAGGTGTTTGCTTTGAAGAATGTATGTGAGAAATACTTAGAAAAACAGATGGATTTTTATATAGCATCTATGGATCTGGAGAAGGTATATGATATAGTTGATAGAGATGCTCTTTGGAAAGTATTAAGAGTATAGGGTGTGGGAGGCAAGTTGCTAGAAGCAGTGAAAAGTTTTTATCGAGGACATAAGGCATGTGTATGAGTAGGAAGAGAGGAGAGTGATTGGTTCCCAGTGAATGTTGGTTTGCAGTAGGGGTGAATGATGTCTCCATGGTTGTTTACTTTGTTTATGGATGGGGTTGTTATGGAGGTGAATGGAAGAGTTTTGGAGAGAGGCAAGTATGCAGTCTGTTAGGGATGAGAGGGCCTGGGAAGTGAGTCAGTTGTTGTTTGCTGACGATATAGTGCTGGTGGCTGATTTGGGTGAGAAAATGCAGAAGCTGGTGACTGAGTTTAGGAAAGTGTGTGAAAGAAGAAAGCTAAGAGTAAATGTGAATAAGAGCAAGGTTATTAAGTTCATTAGGGTTGAGGGCCAAGTTGATTGGGAGGTATGTTTGAAGAAAAACTGGAGGAAGTGAAGTGTTTTAGATATCTAGGAGTGGATCTGGCGGCGGATGGAACTATGGAAGCGGATGTGAGCCGTGGGGGAGGGGACGAAGGTTCTAGTAGCGTTGAAGAATGTGTGGAAGGCGAGAGCGTTATCTCAGAGAGCAAAAATGGGTTTGTTTGAAGGAATAGTGGTTCCAACAATGTTATACGGTAGCGAGGCATGGGCTATAGATAGGTTTGTGCGGAGGAGGGTGGATGTGTTGGAAATTAAATGTTTGAGGATAATATGTGGTGTGAGGTGGTATGATCAAGTAAGTAATGAAAGGGTAAGAGAGATGTGTGGTAATAAACAGAGTGTGGTTGAGAGAACAGAAGAGGGTGTTTTGAAATGGTTTGGTCACATGGAGAGAATGAGTGAGGAAAGATTGACAAAGAGGATATATGTGTCAGAAGTGGAGGGAACGAGAAGTGGGAGACCAAATTGGAGGTGGAAAGATGGAGTGAAAAAGATATTGAGTGATCAAGGCCTGAACAGACAGGAGGATGAAAGGCTTGCAAGGAATAGAGTGAATTGGAACGAGGTGGTTTACTGGGGTCTATATGCTGTCAGTGAATTGAATCAGGGCCTATGAAGCGTCTAGGGTAAACCATAAAAAGTTTTTTGGGGCCTGGATGTGGAAAGGGAGCTGTGGTTTTGGTGTATTACACATGACAGGTAGAGACTAAGTGTCAAAGAATGTGGCCTTTGTTGTCTTTTCCTAGCACTACCTCATGCGCGGGCGGGGGGAGGGGGGTGCCATTTCATGTGTGGCGGGGTGGCAACGGGAATGGATGAAGGCAGTTAGTACGAATATGTACATTTGTATATATGTATGTCTGTGTACATATATGTATGTATACCTTGAAATGTATAGGTATGTATATGTGCGTGTGTGGGCATTTATATATGTATATGTATATATATATATATATATATATATATATATATATATATATATATATATATATACATATATATATATATATATATATATATATATATATATATATATATATATATATATATACATGTGTATGTGAGTGGGTTGGGCCATTCTTTTGTCTGTTTCCTTGCGTTACCTTGCTAACACAGGAGACAACGACTAAGTATGAGAGATAAAAAAAGTTTTTGATAACAGTTTCTTATTCAGCATGCTCAATATTTATCTATGGTGAAGTTTTACGCAAAATCCAAGATGTTCAAAAAACAATTATACACATTTACCTTCTGGTACAACAACTATAAACTGAGGCTGGCATCCCATCATCTGCCAAATCTTTTCAACTGTTGTCGTGGTTTGGTCGCTGCTACTCTGATGCCTGTGGTAGTAGGGGCAGTGTACCAAGCCATGCAACTCCTCGCCTCCCAGGAAACATAATCTGTTCATTTCTTGCTCGGAACCACTGCAGAGCTGTTTCACAGAATCAAGCACACTTCCATGTTGAGAATGTATCCTGATTTGACTTCTGCGGACAAATCTCTTTGATCCTTAATCATAGGTAACTCCAAGAACCTCTCTCTCTCTCTCTCTCTCTCTCTCTCTCTCTCTCTCTCTCTCTCTCTCCCATACATCTTTTTCCTCACATTCAGATTTAGGTGCTGGTGACACGTCGCTGAGGCTACACCTCGTGCAGGCTCCATCAGGTGGATGAGGCGTTGGTCCCCGGTGGAATGCCTCCTCGGGTCATAAGGGATTGTACCTCTGAGCCTTGCTGGCCTAGTGTGTCTTCCTCATAAGACCAGTTACTTTCATTCCTCTTGAGAACATAGCGCACCTTGGAGCACCCCATCCCTCAGAGAGGAGACTGCTCCCGCCCGGCTAACTATCGCCCCCATTGCTCTCACTTCTGATGTCTTCAATACTTTCATTAACTCTCTCTTTCCTAATCACTTGGACGCCTGTTTCCTTCCACCTCAAGACAAGTTGTATAGTTGTTGTACCAGAAGTTGAACAAATTGTATAGTTGTCGTACCGGAAGGTAATCATGTATAGTTGTCGCACCAGTAGATAAACATGTATATTGTCGTAGAAGAAGGTAGGTATGTTGTATAGTCGTACCAGAAGGTAAATATCTTGTATAGCTGTCGTACCAGAAAGGATACATTCCGTATAGTTGACATACCAGAGGGTAAACATGTATATTTGTCGTACCAGAAGGTAAACATGTATAGTTGCCGTGCGTGAAGTTAGAAATGTTGTATAATTGTCGTATCAGAAGGTAAACATATTGTATAGTTGTATAAGAAGGTAGAAAAGTATAATTGTCGTACCAGAAGGTTAACATATATAGAGTTGTCGTACAAGAAGGTAAACATGTATACTTCTCACAGCAGAAGATGATAAACATGTTCTGTATTGTCGTACAAGAAGGTAGGTATGTTGTATAGTTGTCGTACCAGAACGTAAAAATGTAAATTGTCGTACCAAAAGGGAAACATGTTGTATAGTTGTAGTCGTACCAGAAGATTGAGAATTTGTGTAGTTGTTGTTCCATAAGGTAAACATGTTGTGTAGTTCTCTTACCAGATGGTAGATATGTATAATTGTCATACCAGAAGGTAAATATCTTGTATAGCTGTTGTACCAGAAAGAATACATGTTGTATAGTTGACGTACCAGAAGATAAACATGTTGTATAGTTGTCGTACCTGAAAGTAAACATGTATAGTTGTCATACGAGAAGTTAGACATGTTGTATAATTGTCGTACCAGAAGGTAAGCATATTGTATAGTTGTATAAGAAGGTAAACATGTTGTATAATTGTCGTCCCAGAAGTTAAACATGTATAGTTATCGTACCAGGAGGTAGACATGTTGTATAGTTGTCGTACCAGATGGTGAACAAGTGTAGTTGTCGTACCAGATGAACATGTATAGTTGTCGTACCAGGAAGTAAACATATTGTAGTTGTACCAGAGGGTAGACATGTAGAGGTGTCGCACATGAAGGTAGACATGTTGTATTATTGTCGTACCAGAAGGTAGACGTATAGTTGTCGTACCAGAAGGTAAATCTTTTGTATAATAATCGTACCAGAAGGTAGACATTTTGCACAGGTGTCATACCAGAAGGTAGACATGTTGTACATATGTCCTACTAGAAGTTAGACATGTAATCTGATCATACAAGAAGGTATACATGTTTTATATTTGTCGTACCAGAAGGTAAACATGTTGTACAGTCGTCTTAATAGAAGATAAACATGTAATTGTACCAGAAGGTAGACATATTGTATATTTGTAGTACCAGAAGGAAGACATGTTGTATAATTGTCATACCAGAAGGCAAATATGTTGTATAGTTGTCGTACCAGAAGGTTAACATATTGTGTAGTTGTCGTACCAGAAGTTAGACATATTGAATAGTTGTCGTATCAGAAGGTAAACATGCATAAAATGTCGTACCAGAAGGTAAATATGTATGATTGTTGTATCAGAAAGTAGAGATGTCGTATAGTTGTCGTACCAGAAGGTAAAGATGTAAAGTTGTCGTACCAAAAATTAGAAATGTTATATAGTTGTCGTACAAGAAGGTAAACATGTCGTATAGTCGTACCAGAAGGTAAACATATTGCAGTCATAACAGAAGCTAGACAAGTTGTATAGTTGTCGTAACAGAAGTGAATCATGTATAGTTGTCGTACCAGAAGGTAAACATGTTGTATAGTTGTACCAGAAGGGAAACATGTTGCACTCGTACTAGAAAGTAGACAAGTTTTATAGTTTTCTTACCAGAAAGTAAACGTGTATAGCTGTCGTACCAGAAAATAAACATGTTGTATAGTGGTCATCGCAGAAGGCAGACATGTTGCATATTTTCGTAATAGAAGGTAAACATGTTGTATAGTTGTCGCATCAGAAGATAAACATGTTATATAGCTGTACCAGAAGGTAAACATGTATAGTTGTCATACCAAAAGGTAGACATGTTGATTAGTTGTCGTACTACAAGGTAAATACGTGCTACAGTTTTCGTACCAGAAGGTAAACATATTCTACTCGTACCAGAAGGTAAACAAGTTGTACAGTTTTCGTACCACAAGGTAGACAAGTTGTATAGTTGTCTTACCAGAAGGTAGACATATTGAATAGTTGTCGTACCAGAAGGTAAACATGTATAATTGTCTTATCAGAAGATAAACATGTAGTCGTACCAAAAGGTGGACAAAATGTATAGTTGTCTTACCAGAAGGTAGACAATTTGTATAGTTGTCGTATCAGAAAGTGAACTTTTTATATAGTTTTTGCACCAGAAGATAAACATGTATGATTGTACTAGAAGGTAGACATGTTGCATAGATGTCGTACCAGAAGGTAAAAAATGTAAAGTTGTCGTACCAGAAATAAGAAATCTTGTATAATTGTCATACAAGAAGGTAAACATGTCGCATAGTCGTACCAGAAGGTAAACATATTGCAGTCGTAACAGAAGATAGACAAGTTGTATAGTTGTCATAACAGAAGTGAAACATGTTGTATAGGTATCGCACCAGAAGGTAAAGATGTTTTAGAGTTGTCATACTTGAAGGTAAACATGTACAGTTCTTGTACCAGAAAGTAGACATGTTGTAGAGCTTCGTACCAGAAGGTAAACATGTTGTATAGTTGTCGCACCAGAAGGGAAACATGTTGCACTCGTACCAGAAAGTAGACAAGTTGTATAGTTGACTTACCAGAAGGTAAACATGTATAGCTGTCGTACCATAAGGAAAACGTGTTGTATATTGGTCGTCGCAGGAGGTAGACAATTTGCATAGTTTTCGTACTAGAAGGTAAACATGTTGTATAGTTGTCACATCAGAAGATAAACATGTTATATAGTTGTACCAGAAGGTAAACATGTATAGTTGTCGTACCAAAAGGTAGACATTTTGTATAGTTATCAATCTACAAGGTAAACATGTTCTATTGTTGTCGTATCAGAATGTAAACATGTTCTACTCGTACCAAAAGGTTGACAAGTTGCATAGTTTTCATACCACAAGGTAAACAAGTTGTTTAGTAGTTGTACCAGAAGATAGACAAGTTGTAAGGTTGTTGTGCCAGCAGGTAAACATGTTGTATAGTTGTCGTACTAGAAGGTGGACATGCTGTATAGTTGTCTCACCAGAGGGTTAACATGTTGTATAGTTGTTGTACCAGAAGGTAAGCATGTTATGTAGTTGTCGTACTAGAAGGTATACGAGTTGTATAGTTGTCGTACCAGAAGGTAAACATGTTGTATCCTTGTCATTCCAAAAGGTAAACATGTAGTTGTACCAGAAGGTAGACATGTTCTATAGTTCTCGCACAAGAAGGCAGATACGTTGTATGGTTTTCGTACCAGAAAGTGGACATGTTGTATAGTTGTACCAGAATATAGACATATTCTATATTTGTTGTACCAGAAGGTAAACATGTATAGTTGTCGTACCAGAAGGTAAACTGTTGTAGTCGTACCAGAAGATAGACATGTTGTATAGTTATCGTACCAGAAGGTAAACATGTATAGTTATTGTACCAGATAGTAAACATGTTGTAGTCGTACCAGAAGGTAAACATTTTGTATAGTTGTCGTACCAGAAGTTAGACATGTATAGTTATCGTACCAGAAGGTTGACATGTTGTAGAGTTATCGCACCAGGAGGTAAACATGTTCTATAGTTGTTGTACCAGAAGGTAGACATGTTGTATAGTTGTCGTACCAAAAGGTAAACATGTATAGATGTCGAAGCAGAAGGTAAACATCTTGTAGTCGTACCAAAAGGTAAAAAAGTATAATTTTCGTACCAGAAGGTAGACAACTTTTACAATTGTCGTACCAGCGGGTAAACTTGTTACATAGTTGTCGTACCCGCAGGTAAAATGTTGTATAGTCGTCGTACCAGAAGGTAGACTTGTTGTATAGTTGTCTTACTAGAAGATGAACATGTGTAGTTGTCGTACCAGAAGGTAAAAATGTTGTAGTGGTACCAGAAAGTAGACATGTATAGTTCTCTTACCAGAAGTTAGATAATGATGTATGGTTGTCTCACCAGAAGTTAGGTATGTTGTATAGTTGTCGTACCAGAAGGTAAATGGGTTGTATAGTTTTCCTACCAAAAAGTAGACATGTTGTACAGGTGTCGTACCAGACGGTAAACATGTTGAAGAGTTGTTGTACTATAAGTCAGACATGTCGTATCCTTATCGTACCAGAAGGTAGACATGTTGTATATTTGTCGTACCAGAAGGTAAACATGTTGTATAGTTGTCTTACCAGAAGGTAAACATGTTGTAGTTGTACCACAAGGTAGACAAGTTGTATAGTTGTCGTACCAGAAGGTAAACATGTATAGTTGTCGTACCAGAAGATAGTCATGTTGCATAGTCGTCGAACCTGAAGGTAGACATATATATAGTTGTCGTACCTGAAGGTAGACATGTTTTGTGGTTGTTGTACCAGAAGGTAGACATGTTGTAGAGTTGTCTTACCAGAAAGTAGATATGTTATATAGTTGCCGTACTATGAGGTAATCACGTATAGTTCTCGTACCTAAAGGTAGACAAGTTGTATAGTTGTCGTACCAGAAGGTAAACATGTGTATAGTTGTAGTACTCGCAGGTAAACATGTATAGTTGTCATACTAGAAGATAGGCATGTATACTTTTCTCACCAGAAGGTTAACATGTTGTATAGTTGTCGTACCAGAAGGTAAACATGTATCCTTGTCGTCCCTGAAGGTAAACTTGTAGTTCTACCAGATGGTAGACATGTTCTTTAGTTCTCGCACAAGAAGATAGACATGTTGAATAGTTGTCGTACCAGAAAGTGGACATGTTGTATAGTTGTCGTACCAGAATATAGACATGTTCTATGTTTGTCGTACCAGAAAGTATACATATATAGTTGTCGTACCAGAAGGTAAACCGTTGTAGTCGTACCAGAAGTTAAACATGTTGTATAGTTATCGTACCAGAAGGTAAACATACATAGTAGTCGTACCAGAAGGTAAACATGTTGTAGTCATACGAGAAGGTAGACATGTTGTATAGTTGTCGTACAAGAAGTTAGACATGTAGAGTTGTCATACCAGAAGGTTGACATGTTGTAGAGTTATCGCACCAGGAGGTAAACATGTTCTATAGTTATCGTACCAGAAGGTAGACATGTTGCATAGTTGTCGTACCAGAAGGTAAACATGTATAGATGTCAAAACAGAAGGTAAACATCTTGTAGTCGTACCAGAAGGTAAAAAAGTATAGTTTTGGTACCAGAAGGGTAGACAACTTTTATAATTGTCGTACCAGCGGGTAAACTTGTTGCATAGTTGTCGTACCCACAGGTAAACATGTTGTATAGTCGTCGTACCAGAAGGTAGACATATTGTATATTTGTCTTACCAGAAGATGAACATGTGTAGTTGTCGTACCAGAAAGTAGACATGTATACTTCTTGTGTATACTACCACAAGGTACACAAGTTGTATAGTTGTCGTACCAGAAGGTAAACATGTATATTGTCGTACCAGAAGGTAAACATGTATAGTAGTCATACCAGAAGGTAGACATGTTGCATAGTTGTCGTACCAGAAGGTAAACATGTATAGTTGTCGTACCAGAAGGTAGAAGGGAAATATTTATAATTGCCGTACCAGATAGTAATCATGTTCCATAGTCGTCGAAACAGAAGCTAGACAAGTATAGTTATCGTAACAAGTTACGCATGTTTTACAGTTGTCGTACCAGAAGGTAGACATTTTCTGTAGTTCTCGCACAAGAAGATAGACATGTTGTATAGTTGTCATACCAGAAAGTGGACATGTTGTATAGTTGTCGTACCAGAATATAGACATGTATATTTGTCGTACCAGAAAGTAAACGTATATAGTTGTCATACCAGAAGGTAAACTGTTGTAGTCGTACCAGAAGGTAGACATGTTGTGTAGTTATCGTACCAGAAGGTAAACGTGTATAGTTGTCGTACCAGAAGATAAACATATTGTAGTCGTACGAGAAGGTAAACATGTATATTTGTCGTACCAGAAGTTAGACATGTATAGTTGTTATACCAGAAGGTTGACATGTTGTAGAGTTATCGCACCAGGAGGTAAACATGTTGTATAGTTGTCGTACCAGAAGGTAAACATGTATAGATGTCAAAACAGAAGGTAAACATCTTGTAGTCATACCAGAAGGTAAAAAAGTATAGTTTTGGTACCAGAAGGTAGACAACTTTTATAATTGTTGGACCAGCAGGTAAACTTGTTGCATAGTTGTCGTACCCACAGGTAAACATGTATAGTCGTCGTACCAGAAGGTAGACATATTGTATATTTGTCTTACCAGATGAACATGTGTAGTTGTCGTACCAGAAAGTAGACATGTATACTTTTTGTGTATACTACCACAAGGTACGCAAGTTGTATAGTTGTCATACCAGAAGGTAAACATGTATAGTTGTTGTACCAGAAGGTAAACATGTATAGTAGTCATACCAGAAGGTAATCATGTTGCATAGTCGTCGAACCAGAAGGTAGACATGTTGTATAGTTGTCTTACCAGAAGTTAGACATGCTGTATAGTTGTACCAGAAGGTAGACATGTTGTATAGTTGTCGTACCAGAAGGTAATCATGTTGTATAGTTGTCGTACCAGAAGGGAGACATATTGTATATTTGTTGTACCAGGAGGTAAACAGTTATAGTTGTCGTACCATAAGTTAAACATGTTGTAGTCATACCAGAAGGTAGACATGTATAGTTGTCGTACCTGAAGGTAGACATGTTGTGTGGTTGTACCCGAAGGTAGACATGTTGTAGAGTTGTCATACAGAAAGTAGATGTTATATAATTGCCGTACCAGGAAGTAATCACGTATAGTTCTCGTACCTAAAGGTAGACAAGTTGTATAGTTGTCGTACCAGAAGGTAAACATGTTGTATAGTTGTAGTACTCGCGGGTAAACATGTTGTATAGTTCTCGTACTAGAAGATAGACGTGTATATTTTTCTCACCAGAAGGTTAACTTGTTGTATAGTTGTCGTACCAGAAGGTAGACATGTTGTTTAGTTGTCGTACCATAAGGTTAAAATATTGTAAAGTTGTCGTACCAGAAGTTAGACATGTATAGTTGTCGTACCAGAAGGTAGAAGGGAAACTTTTATAGTTGCCGTACCAGACGGTAATCATGTTCCATAGTTGTCGAAACAGAAGCTAGACAAGTATAGTTGTCGTAACAGAAGTTACACATGTTTTACAGTTGTCGTACCAGAAGGTAGACGGGTTGTATAGTTGTCGTACCAGAACATAAACATGTTTCCTTGTCGTTCCTGAAGGTAAACATGTAGTTTTACCAGAAGGTAGACATTTTCTGTAGTTCTCGCACAAGAAGATAGACATGTTGTATAGTTGTCATACCAGAAAGTGGACATGTTGTATAGTTGTCGTACCAGAATATAGACATATTTGTCGTACCAGAAAGTAAACATATGTAGTTGTCGTACTAGAAGGTAAACTGTTGTAGTTGTACCAGAAGGTAGACATGTTGTGTAGTTATCGTACCAGAAGGTAACGTGTATAGTTGTCGTACCAGAAGGTAAACATGTATAGGTGTCGTACCAGAAGTTAGATATGTATAGTTGTCATACCAGAAGGTTGACATGTTGTAGAGTTATCGCACCAGGAGGTAAACATGTTCTATAGTTGTCGTACCAGAAGGTAAACATGTATAGATGTCGAAACAGAAAGTAAACATCTTGTAGTCATACCAGAAGGTAAAAAAGTATAATTTTGGTACCAGAAGGTAGACAACTTTTATAATTGTCGTATCAGCGGATAAACTTGTTGCATAGTTGTCGTACCCGCAGGTAAACATGTTGTATAGTCGTCGGTCGTACCAGAAGGTAGACATATTGTATATTTGTCTTACCAGAAGATGAACATGTGTAGTTGTCGTACCAGAAAGTAGAGATGTATACTTCTTGTGTATACTACCACAAGGTACGCAAGTTGTATATAGTTGTCGTACCAGAAGGTAAACAAGTATAGTTGTCGTACCAGAAGGTAAACATTTATAGTAGTCATACCAGAAGGTAATCATGTTGCATAGTCGTCGAACCAGAAGGTAGACATGTTGTATAGTTGTCTTACCAGAAGTTAGACATGCTGTATAGTTGTACCAGAAGGTAGACATGTTGTATAGTTGTCGTACCAGAAGGTAATCATGTTGTATAGTTGTCGTACCAGAAGGGAGACATATTGTATATTTGTTGTACCAGGAGGTAAACAGTTATAGTTGTCGTACCGTAAGTTAAACATGTTGTAGTCATACCAGAAGGTAGACATGTATAGTTGTCGTACCTGAAGATAGACATGTTGGGTGGTTGTCATACCCGAAGGTAGACATGTTGTAGAGTTGTCGTACCAGAAAGTAGATGTTATATAATTGCCGTACCAGGAGGTAATCACGTATAGTTCTCGTACCTAAAGGTAGACGAGTTTTATAGTTGTCGTACCAGAAGGTAAACATGTTGTATAGTTGTAGTACTCGCGGGTAAACATGTTGTATAGTTCTCGTACTAGAAGATAGACATGTATATTTTTCTCACCAGAAGGTTAACTTGTTGTATAGTTGTCGTACCAGAAGGTAGACATGTTGTTTAGTTGTCGTACCATAAGGTTAAAATATTGTAAAGTTGTTGTACCAGAAGTTAGACATGTATAGTTTTTTTTGCACGCCTTTCACCCTCCTGCATGTTCAGGCCCCGATCACTCAAAATCTTTTTCACTCCATCTTTCCACTTCCAATTTGGTCTCCCACTTCTCGTTCCCTCCACCTCTGACATATATCCTCTTGGTCAATCTTTCCTCACTTATTCTCTCCATGTGACCAAAGTAGTTCAAAACACCCTCTTCTGCTCTCTCAACCATACTCTTTTTATTTCCACATATCTCTCTTATCCTTACATTACTTACTCGATCAAACCACCTCACACCACATATTGTCCTTAAACATCTCATTTCCAGCACATCCACCCTCCTACACACAACTCTATCCATAGCCCACGCCTCGCAACCATACAACATTGTTGGAACAACTATTCCTTCAAACATACCCATTTTTGCTTTCCGAGATAATGTTCTCGACTTCCAAGCATTCTTCAAGGCTCCCAGAATTTTCGCCCCTCCCCCACCCTATGATTCACTTCCGCTTCCATGGTTCCATCCGCTGCCAGATCCACTCCCAGATATCTAAAACACTTTACTTCCTCCAGTTTTTCTCCATTCAAACTTACCTCCCAATTGACTTGACCCTCAACCCTACTGTACCTAATAACCTCGCTTTTATTCACATTTACTCTTAACTTTCTTCTTTCACACACTTTACCAAACTCAGTCACCAGCTTCTGCAGTTTCTCACATGAATCAGCCACCAGCGCTGTATCATCAGCGAACAACAACTGACTCACGTCCCAAGCTCTCTCATCCACAACAGACTGCATACTTGCCCCTCTTTCCAAAACTTGCATTCACCTCCCTAACAGCCCCATCCATAAACAACTTAAACAACCATGGAGACATCACACACCCCTGCTGCAAACCTACATTCACTGAGAACCAATCACTTTCCTCTCTTCCTTCATGTACACATTCCTTACATCCTCGATAAAAACTTTTCACTGCTTCTAACAACTTGCCTCCCACACCATATATTCTTAATACCTTCCACAGAGCATCTCTATCAACTCTTATCATATGCCTTCTCCAGATCCATAAATGCTACACACAAATCCATTTGCTTTTCTAAGTATTTCTCACATACATTCTTCAAAGCAAACACCTGATCCACACATCCTCTACCACTTCTGAAACCACACTGCTCTTCCCCAATCTGATGCTCTGTACATGCCTTCACCCTCTCAATCAATACCCTCCCATATAATTTACCAGGAATACTCAATAAACTTATACCTCTGTAATTTGAGCACTCACTCTTATCCCCTTTGCCTTTGTACAATGGCACTATGCAAGCATTCCGCCAATCCTCAGGCACCTCACCATGAATCATACATACATTAAATCACCTTACCAACCAGTCAACAATACAGTCACCCCCTTTTTTAATAAATTCCACTGCAATACCATCCAAACCTGCTGTCTTGCCGGCTTTCATCTTCCGCAAAGCTTTTACTACCTCTTCTCTGTTTACCAAATCATTTTCGCCAACCCTCTCACTTTGCACACCACCTCGACCAAAATACCCTATATCTGCCACTCTATCATCAAACACATTCAACAAACCTTCAAGATACTCACTCCATCTCCTTCTTACATCACCACTACTTGTTATCACCTCCCCATTAGCCCCCTTCACTGAAGTTCCCATTTGCTCCCTTGTCTTACGCACTTTATTTACCTCCTTCCAAAACATCTTTTTATTCTCCCTAAAATTTAATGATACTCTCTCACCCCAACTCTCATTTGCCCTCTTTTTCACCTCTTGCACCTTTCTCTTGACCTCCTGCCTCTTTCTTTTATACATCTTCCAGTCATTTGCATTTTTTCCCTGCAAAAATCGTCCAAATGTCTCTCTCTCCTCTTTCACTAATAATCTTACTTCTTCACCCCACCACTCACTACCCTTTCTAATCAACCCACCTCCCAGTCTTCTCATGCCACAAGCATCTTTTGCGCAAGCCATCACTGCTTCCCTAAATACATCCCATTCCTCCCCCACTCCCCTTACCTCCTTTGTTCTCACCTTTTTCCATTCTGTACTCAGTCTCTCCTGGTACTTCCTCACGCAAGTCTCCTTCCCAAGCTCACTTACTCTCACCACTCCCTTCACCGCAACATTCTCTCTTCTTTTCTGAAAACACCTACAAATCTTCACCTTCGCCTCCACAAGATAATGATCAGACATCCCTCCAGTTGCACCTCTCAGCACATTAACATCCAAATGTCTCTCTTTCGCGCGCTTATCAATTAACACGTAATCCAATAACGCTCTCTGGCCATCTCTCCTACTTACATACGTATACTTATGTATATATCTCTTTTTAAACCAGGTATTCCCAATCACCAGTCCTTTTTCAGCACACAAATCTACAAGCTCTTCACCATTTCCATTTACAACACTGAACACCCCATGTATACCAATTCTTCCCTCAACTGCCACATTACTCACCTTTGCATTCAAATCACCCATCACTATAACCCGGTCTTGTGCATCAAAACCACTAACACACTCATTCAGCTGCTCCCAAAACACTTGCCTCTCATGATCTTTCTTCTCATGCCCAGGTGCATATGCACCAATAATCACCCATCTCTCTCCATCCACTTTCAGTTTTACCCATATCAATCTAGAATTTACTTTCTTACACTCTATCACATACTCCCACAACTGTTTCAGGAGTAGTGCTACTCCTTCCCTTGCTCTTGTCCTCTCACTAACCCCTGACTTTACTCCCAAGACATTCCCAAACCACTCTTCCCCTTTACCCTTGAGCTTCGTTTCACTTAGAGCCAAAACATCCAGGTTCCTTTCCTCAAACATACTACCTATGTCTCCTTTTTTCTCATCTTGGTTACATCCACACACATTTAGACACCCCAATCTGAGGCTTCGAGGAGGATGAGCACTCCCCGCGTGACTCCTTCTGTTTCCCCTTTTAGAAAGTTAAAATGCAAGGAGGGGAGGGTTTCTGGCCCCCCGCTCCCGTCCCCTTTAGTTGCCTTCTACGACACGTGAGGAATGCGTGGGAAGTATTCTTTCTCCCCTATCCACAGGGATGAATATATATATATATATATATATATATATATATATATATATATATATATATATATATATATATATATATATATATATATATATTTTTTTTTTTTTTTTTATACCTCGTCGCTGTCTCCCGCGGTTGCGAGGTAGCGCAAGGAAACAGACGAAAGAAATGGCCCAACCCCCCCCCCCCCCCCCCCATACACATGTACATACACACGTCCACACACGCAAATATACATACCTACACAGCTTTCCATGGTTTACCCCGGACGCTTCACATGCCTTGATTCAATCCACTGACAGCACGTCAACCCCTGTATACCACATCGCTCCAATTCACTCTATTCCTTGCCCTCCTTTCACCCTCCTGCATGTTCAGGCCCCGATCACACAAAATCCTTTTCACTCCATCTTTCCACCTCCAATTTGGTCTCCCTCTTCTCCTCGTTCCCTCCACCTCCGACACATATATCCTCTTGGTCAATCTTTCCTCACTCATTCTCTCCATGTGCCCAAACCATTTCAAAACACCCTCTTCTGCTCTCTCAACCACGCTCTTTTTATTTCCACACATCTCTCTTACCCTTACGTTACTTACTCGATCAAACCACCTCACACCACACATTGTCCTCAAACATCTCATTTCCAGCACATCCATCCTCCTGCGCACAACTCTATCCATAGCCCACGCCTCGCAACCATACAACATTGTTGGAACCACTATTCCTTCAAACATACCCATTTTTGCTTTCCGAGATAATGTTCACGACTTCCACACATTTTTCAAGGCTCCCAAAATTTTCGCCCCCTCCCCCACCCTATGATCCACTTCCGCGTCCATGGTTCCATCCGCTGACAGATCCACTCCCAGATATCTAAAACACTTCACTTCCTCCAGTTTTTCTCCATTCAAACTCACCTCCCAATTGACTTGACCCTCAACCCTACTGTACCTAATAACCTTGCTCTTATTCACATTTACTCTTAACTTTCTTCTTCCACACACTTTACCAAACTCAGTCACCAGCTTCTGCAGTTTCTCACATGAATCCGCCACCAGCGCTGTATCATCAGCGAACAACAACTGACTCACTTCCCAAGCTCTCTCATCCCCAACAGACTTCATACTTGCCCCTCTTTCCAAGACTCTTGCATTTACCTCCCTAACAACCCCATCCATAAACAAATTAAACAACCATGGAGACATCACACACCCCTGCCGCAAACCTACATTCACTGAGAACCAATCACTTTCCTCTCTTCCTACACGTACACATGCCTTACATCCTCGATAAAAACTTTTCACTGCTTCTAACAACTTGCCTCCCACACCATATATTCTTAATACCTTCCACAGAGCATCTCTATCAACTCTATCATATGCCTTCTCCAGATCCATAAATGCTACATACAAATCCATTTGCTTTTCTAAGTATTTCTCACATACATTCTTCAAAGCAAACACCTGATCCACACATCCTCTACCACTTCTGAAACCACACTGCTCTTCCCCAATCTGATGCTCTGTACCTGCCTTCACCCTCTCAATCAATACCCTCCCATATAATTTACCAGGAATACTCAACAAACTTATACCTCTGTAATTTGAGCACTCACTCTTATCCCCTTTGCCTTTGTACAATGGCACTATGCACGCATTCCGCCAATCCTCAGGCACCTCACCATGAGTCATACATACATTAAATAACCTTACCAACCAGTCAACAATACAGTCACCCCCTTTTTTAATAAATTCCACTGCAATACCATCCAAACCTGCTGCCTTGCCGGCTTTCATCTTCCGCAAAGCTTTTACTACCTCTTCTCTGTTTACCAAATCATTTTCCCTAACCCTCTCACTTTGCACACCACCTCGACCCAAACACCCTATATCTGCCACTCTGTCATCAGACACATTCAACAAACCTTCAAAATACTCATTCCATCTCCTTCTCACATCACCACTACTTGTTATCACCTCCCCATTTACGCTCTTCACTGAAGTTCCCATTTGCTCCCTTGTCTTACGCACCCTATTTACCTCCTTCCAGAACATCTTTTTATTCTCCCTAAAATTTACTGATAGTCTCTCACCCCAACTCTCATTTGCCCTCTTTTTCACCTCTTGCACCTTTCTCTTGACCTCCTGTCTCTTTCTTTTATACATCTCCCAGTCATTTGCATTTTTTCCCTGCAAAAATCGTCCAAATGTCTCTCTCTCCTCTTTCACTAATAATCTTACTTCTTCATCCCCACCACTCACTACCCTTTCTAATCAACCCACCTCCCAGTCTTCTCATGCCACAAGCATCTTTTGCGCAAGCCATCACTGCTTCCCTAAATACATCCCATTCCTCCCCCACTCCCCTTACCTCCTTTGTTCTCACCTTTTTCCATTCTGTACTCAGTCTCTCCTGGTACTTCCTCACGCAAGTCTCCTTCCCAAGCTCACTTACTCTCACCACTCCCTTCACCGCAACATTCTCTCTTCTTTTCTGAAAACACCTACAAATCTTCACCTTCGCCTCCACAAGATAATGATCAGACATCCCTCCAGTTGCACCTCTCAGCACATTAACATCCAAATGTCTCTCTTTCGCGCGCCTTATCAATTAACACGTAATCCAATAACGCTCTCTGGCCATCTCTCCTACTTACATACGTATACTTATGTATATATCTCTTTTTAAACCAGGTATTCCCAATCACCAGTCCTTTTTCAGCACACAAATCTACAAGCTCTTCACCATTTCCATTTACAACACTGAACACCCCATGTATACCAATTCTTCCCCCAACTGCCACATTACTCACCTTTGCATTCAAATCACCCATCACTATAACCCGGTCTTGTGCATCAAAACCACTAACACACTCATTCAGCTGCTCCCAAAACATTTGCCTCTCATGATCTTTCTTCTCATGCCCAGGTGCATATGCACCAATAATCACCCATCTCTCTCCATCCACTTTCAGTTTTACCCATATCAATCTAGAATTTACTTTCTTACACTCTATCACATACTCCCACAACTGTTTCAGGAGTAGTGCTACTCCTTCCCTTGCTCTTGTCCTCTCACTAACCCCTGACTTTACTCCCAAGACATTCCCAAACCACTTCCCCTTTACCCTTGAGCTTCGTTTCACTTAGAGCCAAAACATCCAGGTTCCTTTCCTCAAACATACTACCTATGTCTCCTTTTTTCTCATCTTGGTTACATCCACACACATTTAGACACCCCAATCTGAGGCTTCGAGGAGGATGAGCACTCCCCGCGTGACTCCTTCTGTTTCCCCTTTTAGAAAGTTAAAATGCAAGGAGGGGAGGTTTTTGGCCCCCCGCTCCCGTCCCCTTTAGTTGCCTTCTACGACACGTGAGGAATGCGTGGGAAGTATTCTTTCTCCCCTATCCACAGGGATGAATATATATATATATATATATATATATATATATATATATATATATATATATATATATATATATATATATATATATATATATATATTTTTTTTTTTTTTTTTATACCTCGTCGCTGTCTCCCGCGGTTTGCGAGGTAGCGCAAGGAAACAGACGAAAGAAATGGCCCAACCCCCCCCCCCCCCCCCATACACATGTACATACACACGTCCACACACGCAAATATACATACCTACACAGCTTTCCATGGTTTACCCCAGGACGCTTCACATGCCTTGATTCAATCCACTGACAGCACGTCAACCCCTGTATACCACATCGCTCCAATTCACTCTATTCCTTGCCCTCCTTTCACCCTCCTGCATGTTCAGGCCCCGATCACACAAAATCCTTTTCACTCCATCTTTCCACCTCCAATTTGGTCTCCCTCTTCTCCTCGTTCCCTCCACCTCCGACACATATATCCTCTTGGTCAATCTTTCCTCACTCATTCTCTCCATGTGCCCAAACCATTTCAAAACACCCTCTTCTGCTCTCTCAACCACGCTCTTTTTATTTCCACACATCTCTCTTACCCTTACGTTACTTACTCGATCAAACCACCTCACACCACACATTGTCCTCAAACATCTCATTTCCAGCACATCCATCCTCCTGCGCACAACTCTATCCATAGCCCACGCCTCGCAACCATACAACATTGTTGGAACCACTATTCCTTCAAACATACCCATTTTTGCTTTCCGAGATAATGTTCACGACTTCCACACATTTTTCAAGGCTCCCAAAATTTTCGCCCCCTCCCCCACCCTATGATCCACTTCCGCGTCCATGGTTCCATCCGCTGACAGATCCACTCCCAGATATCTAAAACACTTCACTTCCTCCAGTTTTTCTCCATTCAAACTCACCTCCCAATTGACTTGACCCTCAACCCTACTGTACCTAATAACCTTGCTCTTATTCACATTTACTCTTAACTTTCTTCTTCCACACACTTTACCAAACTCCGTCACCAGCTTCTGCAGTTTCTCACATGAATCCGCCACCAGCGCTGTATCATCAGCGAACAACAACTGACTCACTTCCCAAGCTCTCTCATCCCCAACAGACTTCATACTTGCCCTCTTTCCAAGACTCTTGCATTTACCTCCCTAACAACCCCATCCATAAACAAATTAAACAACCATGGAGACATCACACACCCCTGCCGCAAACCTACATTCACTGAGAACCAATCACTTTCCTCTCTTCCTACACGTACACATGCCTTACATCCTCGATAAAAACTTTTCACTGCTTCTAACAACTTGCCTCCCACACCATATATTCTTAATACCTTCCACAGAGCATCTCTATCAACTCTATCATATGCCTTCTCCAGATCCATAAATGCTACATACAAATCCATTTGCTTTTCTAAGTATTTCTCACATACATTCTTCAAAGCAAACACCTGATCCACACATCCTCTACCACTTCTGAAACCACACTGCTCTTCCCCAA
Source organism: Panulirus ornatus (assembly GCF_036320965.1). Classification (NCBI taxonomy): domain Eukaryota; kingdom Metazoa; phylum Arthropoda; class Malacostraca; order Decapoda; family Palinuridae; genus Panulirus; species Panulirus ornatus. Next base: position 45,128,225 of record NC_092240.1, read on the forward strand.
TCTGATGCTCTGTACCTGCCTTCACCCTCTCAATCAATACCCTCCCATATAATTTACCAGGAATACTCAACAAACTTATACCTCTGTAATTTGAGCACTCACTCTTATCCCCTTTGCCTTTGTACAATGGCACTATGCACGCATTCCGCCAATCCTCAGGCACCTCACCATGAGTCATACATACATTAAATAACCTTACCAACCAGTCAACAATACAGTCACCCCCTTTTTTAATAAATTCCACTGCAATACCATCCAAACCTGCTGCCTTGCCGGCTTTCATCTTCCGCAAAGCTTTTACTACCTCTTCTCTGTTTACCAAATCATTTTCCCTAACCCTCTCACTTTGCACACCACCTCGACCCAAACACCCTATATCTGCCACTCTGTCATCAGACACATTCAACAAACCTTCAAAATACTCATTCCATCTCCTTCTCACATCACCACTACTTGTTATCACCTCCCCATTTACGCTCTTCACTGAAGTTCCCATTTGCTCCCTTGTCTTACGCACCCTATTTACCTCCTTCCAGAACATCTTTTTATTCTCCCTAAAATTTACTGATAGTCTCTCACCCCAACTCTCATTTGCCCATATATATATATATATATATATATATATATATATATATATATATATATATATATATATATATATATATATATCCATTTGGTGTTCAGCAGGTGTGTTATAATTCTCACAAATAGCTTGCTTGCAGTACAAGTTTTCATATCTATTATTATCTGATTTATGATTTGGGTCTGAAGACATTCCACTAAAACTGGTGATATATGACAAGATGTGTACTGGGTAATTCTTGATATTTTCCAGTTTTACAATTTGGTAAAAAAGAAAAAAAAAAAATTGCACAGAACCAAGTAACGCCTTCAATTGCAAATTCTATAAACGTCTTCCCTTAAAAGTAGTTATGCATGACAAACAACTGAATCAAGGGGCCCGAAGATGAATCAAGGGGCCCGAAGATGAATCAAGGGGCCCGAAGATGAATCAAGGGACCCGAAGATGAATCAAGGGGCCCGAAGATGAGCCAAGGGGCCTGAAGATGAACCAAGGGGTCCTAAAGATGAATCACCAAGGGGCCCAAAGATCAACCAAGGGGCCCGAAGATGAAACAAGGGCCTGATTATGAACTAAGGGGACCGTAGATGAACCAAGAGGCCCGAAGATGAACCAAGGTGCCCCTAGATGAAAAAATGGGGCCCGAAGATGAACCAAGGGGCCCGTAGATGAACCAAGAGGCCCGAAGATGAACCAAGGGGCCCGTAGATGAACCAAGAGGCCCGAAGATGGACCAAGAGGTCCCGAAGATGAACCAAGAGGCCCGAAGATGAACCAAGAGGTCCCGAAGATGAACCAAGAGGCCCGAAGATGAACCAAGAGGCCCGAAGATGAACCAAGAGGCCCCGAAGATGAACCAAGGGGCCCGAAGATGAAGTGAGGGGTCCCGAAGATGAACCAAGGGGCCCGTAAATGAACCAAGGGTCCCGAAGATGAACCAATTGGCCCGTAGATGAACCAAGGAGCCCGTAGATGAACCAAGGGTCCCGAAGATGAACCAAGGGGCCCGTAAGTGAACCAAGGGTCCCGAAGATGAACCAATTGGCCCGTAGATGAACCAAGGAGCCCGTAGATGAACCAAGGGGCCCGAAGATGAACCAAGGAGCCCGTAGATGAACCAAGGAGCCCGTAGATGAACCAAGGGGCCCGAAGATGAACCAAGGGGCCCGTAGATGAACCAAGGGGCCCGTAGATGAACCAAGGGGCCCGAAGATGAACCAAGGTGCCCGTAGATGAACCAAGGAGCCCGTAGATGAACCAAGGGGCCCGTAGATGAACCAAGAGGCCCGAAGATGAGCCAAGAGGCCCCGAAGATGAACCAAGGGGCCCGAAGATGAATCAAGGAGCCCGTAGATGAACTAAGGTGCCCGTAGATGAACCAAGGGCCCGTAGATGAATCAAGGGGCCCGTAGATGAACCAAGGGGCCCGAAGAAGAACAAAGGAGCCCGTAGATGAACCAAGAGCCCATAGATGAATCAAGGGGCCCGAAGATGAACCAAGGAGCCCGTAGATGAACCAAGGGTCACGAAGATGAACCAAAGAGCCCGTAGATGAACCAAGGAGCCCGTAGATGAACCAAGAAGCCCGTAGATGAACCAAGGGGCCCGAAGATGAACCAAGGAGCCCATAGATGAACCAAGGGGCCCGAAGATGAACCAAGGGGCCCGTAGATGAACCAGGGGTCCCAAAGATGAACCAAGGGTCCCGAAGATGAACCAAGGAGCCCGTAAATGAACCAAGGAGCCCGTAGATGAACCAAGGGGCCCGAAGATGAACCAAGGAGCCCGTAGATGAACCAAGGAGCCCGTAGATGAACCAAGGGTCCCGTAGATGAACCAAGGAGCCCGTAGATGAACCAAGGGGCCCGAAGATGAACCAAGGAGCCCGTAGATGAACCAAGGGGCCCGAAGATGAACCAAGGAGCCCGTAGATGAACCAGGGGTCCCAAAGATGAACCAAGGGTCACGAAGATGAACCAAGGGTTCCGAAGATGAACCAAGGGTCCCGAAGATGAACCAAGAGGCCCGAAGATGAGCCAAGAGGCCCCGAAGATGAACCAAGGGGCCCGAAGATGAATCAAGGAGCCCGTAGATGAACCAAGGGTCCCAAAGATGAACCAAGGGCCCCGAAGATGAACCAGGGGTCCCAAAGATGAACCAAGGGTCACGAAGATGAACCAAGGGTCACGAAGATGAACCAAGGGTCACGAAGATGAACCAAGGGTCACGAAGATGAACCAAGGGTCCCGAAGATGAACCAAGGGTCACGAAGATGAACCAGGGGTCCCAAAGATGAACCAAGGGATCTCGAAGATGAACCAAGGGGCCCTTAGATGAACTAAGAGGCCCGAAGATGAACCAAGAGGCCCCGAAGATGAACCAAGGGGCCCGAAGATGAACCAAGGAGCCCGAAGATGAACCAAGGGGCCCGAAAATGAACCAAGGGGCCCGAAGATTAACCAAGGGGCCCGTAGATAAACCAAGGGGCCCGAAGATGAACCAAGGAGCCCGTAGATGAACCAAGGAGCCCGTAGATGAACCAAGGGGCCCGAAGATCAACCAAGGGGCCCGTAGATAAACCAAGACTCCCAAAGGTGAACCGGGGAGGTCCCGAAGATGAACCAAGGGGGCCCGAAGGTGAACCAAGGGGTCTCGAAGATGAACAAAGGGGCTCGTAGGTGAACCGTGGGGGTCCCAAAGATGAAGCAAAAGGCCCGTAGATGAACCAAGGGGTCCGAAGATGAACCAAGGGGCCCGAAGATGAACCAAGGGACCCAAAGATGAACCAAAGGGCCCGTACATGAACCGGGGGAGTCCCAAAGATGAATCAAGGGTCCCGAAGATGAACCAAGGGGTCCAAAGATGAACCAAGGTGCCCGTGGATGAACCTGGGGGTCCCGAAGATGAAGCAAGGGGCCTCTTAGATGAACCAAGGGGTCCAGAAGATGAAACAAGAGGACCCAGAGATGAACCAAGGGGCCCAAAGATGAACCACCAAGGGGCCTGAGATGAACCAAGGGGTCCGTAGATGAACCAAGGGTCCCGAAAATGAACTAAGGGGCCCGTAGATAAACCAAGAGTCCCGAAGATGAAACGGAGGGGTCCCGAAGATGAACCAAGGGGGCCCGAAGATGAACCAAGGGGTCCCGAAGATGAAATAAGGGGCCCAAAGATGAACCAAGGAGCCCGAAGATGAACCAAAGGGACCCGTAAGCAGCCTATCGATCCAGTTAGCCACACAAGATCCCCATTAACCAAAGCGACGCAATTCAAACAAAATTTATTCTTTGGCACAAACTCAACACTCGTGTCCAGATGTACGTAAGGGTCACATACCTGAAGTTCTCGTACACGCAGACCACCAGCAAGGTGATGTGTGTGTAGCAATGGAATAACACATTGTGTCACATCAGAAGTTTTCACATTCAAATATCGTTCAACGTTCAGTGCATAGTTGTGCCTAACTTCATGTTATGGTCCACAAGATTACGACTATTGCACGAACAGCAGTACTATCTGTTCCTCATCACGAACAGTAGTACTGGCTGTTCCTCAACACGAACAGTAGTACTGGCTGTTCCTCAACACGAACAGTAGTACTGGCTCTTCCTCAGCACGAATAACAGTACTGGCTGTTCCTCAACACGAACAGTAGTACTGGCTGTTCCTCAACACGAACAGTAGTACTGGCTGTTCCTCAACACGAATAACAGTACTGGCTGTTCCTCAACACGAACAGTAGTACTGGCTGTTCCTCAACACGAACAGTAGTACTGGCTGTTCCTCAACACGAACAGTAGTACTGGCTGTTCCTCATCACGAATAACAGTACTGGCTGTTCCTCAACACGAACAGTAGTACTGGCTGTTCCTCAACACGAATAACAGTACTGGCTGTTCCTCAACACGAACAGTAGTACTGGCTGTTCCTCAACACGAACAGTAGTACTGGCTGTACCTCAACACGAACAGTAGTACTGGCTGTTCCTCAACACGAATACAGTAGTACTGGCTGTTCCTCATCACGAACAGTAGTACTGGCTGTTCCTCAACACGAACAGTAGTACTGGCTGTTCCTCAACACGAATAACAGTACTGGCTGTTCCTCAACACGAACAGTAGTACTGGCTGTTCCTCAACACGAATAACAGTACTGGCTGTTCCTCAACACGAACAGTAGTACTTGCTGTTCCTCAACACGAACAGTAGTACTGGCTGTTCCCTCAACACGAATCAGTAGTACTGGCTGTTCCTCAACACGAACAGTAGTACTGGCTGTTCCTCAACACGAACAGTAGTACTGGCTGTTCCTCAACACGAATAACAGTACTGGCTGTTCCTCAACACGAACAGTAGTACTGGCTGTTCCTCAACACGAATAACAGTACTGGCTGTTCCTCAACACGAACAGTAGTACTGGCTGTTCCTCAACACGAACAGTAGTACTGGCTGTTCCTCAGCACGAACAGTAGTACTGGCTGTTCCTCAACACGAACAGTAGTACTGGCTGTTCCTCAACACGAACAGTAGTACTGGCTGTTCCTCAACACGAACAGTAGTACTGGCTGTTCCTCAACACGAATAACAGTACTGGCTGTTCCTCAACACGAACAGTAGTACTGGCTGTTCCTCAACACGAACAGTAGTACTGGCTGTTCCTCAACACGAACAGTAGTACTGGCTGTTCCTCAACACGAACAGTAGTACTGGCTGTTCCTCAACACGAACAGTAGTACTGGCTGTTCCTCAACACGAATAACAGTACTGGCTGTTCCTCAACACGAACAGTAGTACTGGCTGTTCCTCAACACGAATAACAGTACTGGCTGTTCCTCAACACGAACAGTAGTACTGGCTGTTCCTCAACACGAAAACAGTACTGGCTGTTCCTCAACACGAACAGTAGTACTGGCTGTTCCTCAACACGAACAGTAGTACTGGCTGTTCCTCAACACGAACAGAGTACTGGCTGTTCCTCAACACGAACAGTAGTACTGGCTGTTCCTCAACACGAATAACAGTACTGGCTGTTCCTCAACACGAACAGTAGTACTGGCTGTTCCTCAACACGAATACAGTACTGGCTGTTCCTCAACACGAACAGTAGTACTGGCTGTTCCTCAACACGAACAGTAGTACTGGCTGTTCCTCAACACGAATAACAGTACTGGCTGTTCCTCAACACGAACAGTAGTACTGGCTGTTCCTCAACACGAATAACAGTACTGGCTGTTCCTCAACACGAACAGTAGTACTGGCTGTTCCTCAACACGAACAGTAGTACTGGCTGTTCCTCAACACGAACAGTAGTACTGGCTGTTCCTCAACACGAATAACAGTACTGGCTGTTCCTCAACACGAACAGTAGTACTGGCTGTTCCTCAACACGAATAACAGTACTGGCTGTTCCTCAACACGAACAGTAGTACTGTCTGTTCCTCAACACGAACAGTAGTACTGGCTGTTCCTCAACACGAATAACAGTACTGGCTGTTCCTCAACACGAACAGTAGTACTGGCTGTTCCTCAACACGAATAACAGTACTGGCTGTTCCTCAACACGAACAGTAGTACTGGCTGTTCCTCAACACGAACAGTAGTACTGGCTGTTCCTCAACACGAACAGTAGTACTGGCTGTTCCTCATCACGAAACAGTAGTACTGGCTGTTCCTCAACACGAACAGTAGTACTGGCTGTTCCTCAACACGAACAGTAGTACTGGCTGTTCCTCAACACGAACAGTAGTACTGGCTGTTCCTCATCACGAATAACAGTACTGGCTGTTCCTCAGCACGAACAGTAGTACTGGCTGTTCCTCAACACGAATAACAGTACTGGCTGTTCCTCAACACGAACAGTAGTACTGGCTGTTCCTCATCACGAATAACAGTACTGGCTGTTCCTCAACACGAACAGTAGTACTGGCTGTTCCTCAACACGAATAACAGTACTGGCTGTTCCTCAACACGAACAGTAGTACTGGCTGTTTCTCAACACGAATAACAGTACTGGCTGTTCCTCAACACGAACAGTAGTACTGGCTGTTCCTCAACACGAATAACAGTACTGGCTGTTCCTCAACACGAACAGTAGTACTGGCTGTTCCTCAACACGAATAACAGTACTGGCTGTTCCTCAGCACGAACAGTAGTACTGGCTGTTCCTCAACACGAATAACAGTACTGGCTGTTCCTCAACACGAACAGTAGTACTGGCTGTTCCTCATCACGAATAATAGTACTGGCTGTTCCTCAACACGAACAGTAGTACTGGCTGTTCCTCAACACGAATAACCAGTACTGGCTGTTCCTCAACACGAACAGTAGTACTGGCTGTTCCTCAACACGAACAGTAAGTACTGGCTGTTCCTCAACACGACAGTAGTACTGCTGTTCCTCAACGACATAACAGTACTGGCTGTTCCTCAACACGAACAGTAGTACTGGCTGTCCTCACACAAAGAACAGGGTACTGGCTGTCCTCAACACGATACAGAGTACTGGCTGTTCCTCAACACGAATCAACAGTACTGGCTGTCCTCAGCACGAATGTACAGTACTGGCTGTTCCTCAACACGAAAAACGTACTGGCTGTTCCTCAACACGAACAGTAGAACTGGCTGTTCCTCATCACGAATAACAGTACTGGAGCTGTTCACAACACGAACAGTAGTACTGCTGTTCCTCAACACGATAACTGTACTGCTGTTCCTCAACACGAACAGTAGTACTGGCTGTTTCCTCACACACGATCACACATATACAGTACTGCTGTTCCTCACTGACAGTAGTACTGGCTGTTCCTCAACACGAATAACAGTACTGGCTGTTCCTCAACACGAACAGTAGTACTGGCTGTTCCTCAACACGAATAGTAGTACTGGCTGTTCCTCAACACGAACAGTAGTACTGGCTGTTCCTCAACACGAACAGTAGTACTGGCTGTTCCTCAACACGAACAGTAGTACTGGCTGTTCCTCAACAAGAACAGTAGTACTGGCTGTTCCTCAACACGAACAGTAGTACTGCTGTTCCTCAACACGAACAGTAGTACTGGCTGTTCCTCAACACGAACAGTAGTACTGGCTGTTCCTCAACACGAACAGTAGTACTGGCTGTTCCTCAGCACGAACAGTAGTACTGGCTGTTCCTCAACACGAATAGTAGTACTGGCTGTTCCTCAACACGAATAACAGTACTGGCTGTTCCTCATCACGAACAGTAGTACTGGCTGTTCCTCAACACGAACAGTAGTACTGGCTGTTCCTCAGCACGAACAGTAGTACTGGCTGTTCCTCAACACGAACAGTAGTACTGGCTGTTCCTCATCACGAACAGAAGTACTGGCTGTTCCTCAACACGAACAGTAGTACTGGCTGTTCCTCAACACGAACAGTAGTACTGGCTGTTCCTCAACACGAACAGTAGTACTGGCTGTTCCTCAACACGAACAGTAGTACTGGCTGTTCCTCAACACGAACAGTAGTACTGGCTGTTCCTCAACACGAATAACAGTACTGGCTGTTCCTCAACACGAACAGTAGTACTGGCTGTTCCTCAACACGAACAGTAGTACTGGCTGTTCCTCAACACGAACAGTAGTACTGGCTGTTCCTCAACACGAACAGTAGTACTGGCTGTTCCTCAACACGAACAGTAGTACTGGCTGTTCCTCAACACGAACAGTAGTACTGGCTGTTCCTCAACACGAACAGTAGTACTGGCTGTTCCTCAACACGAACAGTAGTACTGGCTGTTCCTCAACACGAATAACAGTACTGGCTGTTCCTCAACACGAACAGTAGTACTGGCTGTTCCTCAACACGAACAGTAGTACTGGCTGTTCCTCAACACGAACAGTAGTACTGGCTGTTCCTCAACACGAACAACAGTACTGGCTGTTCCTCAACACGAACAGTAGTACTGGCTGTTCCTCAGCACGAACAGTAGTACTGGCTGTTCCTCAACACGAACAGTAGTACTGGCTGTTCCTCAACACGAATAACAGTACTGGCTGTTCCTCAACACGAACAGTAGTACTGTCTGTTCCTCAACACGAACAGACAGTACTGGCTGTTCCTCAGCACGAACAGTAGTACTGGCTGTTCCTCAACACGAATAACAGTACTGGCTGTTCCTCAACACGAACAGTAGTACTGGCTGTTCCTCAACACGAATAACAGTACTGGCTGTTCCTCAACACGAACAGTAGTACTGGCTGTTCCTCAACACGAACAGTAGTACTGGCTGTTCCTCAACACGAACAGTAGTACTGGCTGTTCCTCAACACGAACAGTAGTACTGGCTGTTCCTCAACACGAATAACAGTACTGGCTGTTCCTCATCACGAACAGTAGTACTGGCTGTTCCTCAACACGAATAACAGTACTGGCTGTTCCTCAACACGAATAACAGTACTGGCTGTTCCTCAACACGAACAGTAGTACTGGCTGTTCCTCAACACGAACAGTAGTACTGGCTGTTCCTCAACACGAACAGTAGTACTGGCTGTTCCTCAACACGAACAGTAGTACTGGCTGTTCCTCAGCACGAACAGTAGTACTGGCTGTTCCTCAACACGAACAGTAGTACTGGCTGTTCCTCATCACGAACAGTAGTACTGGCTGTTCCTCAGCACGAACAGTAGTACTGGCTGTTCCTCAACACGAACAGTAGTACTGTCTGTTCCTCAACACGAATAACAGTACTGGCTGTTCCTCAACACGAACAGTAGTACTGTCTGTTCCTCAACACGAATAACAGTACTGGCTGTTCCTCAGCACGAACAGTAGTACTGGCTGTTCCTCAACACGAATAACAGTACTGGCTGTTCCTCATCACGAACAGTAGTACTGGCTGTTCCTCAACACGAATAACAGTACTGGCTGTTCCTCAACACGAACAGTAGTACTGGCTGTTCCTCAACACGAACAGTAGTACTGGCTGTTCCTCAACACGAACAGTAGTACTGGCTGTTCCTCAGCACGAACAGTAGTACTGGCTGTTCCTCAACACGAATAACAGTACTGGCTGTTCCTCATCACGAACAGTAGTACTGGCTGTTCCTCAACACGAATAACAGTACTGGCTGTTCCTCAACACGAATAACAGTACTGGCTGTTCCTCAACACGAACAGTAGTACTGGCTGTTCCTCAACACGAACAGTAGTACTGGCTGTTCCTCAACACGAACAGTAGTACTGGCTGTTCCTCAACACGAACAGTAGTACTGGCTGTTCCTCAGCACGAACAGTAGTACTGGCTGTTCCTCAACACGAATAACAGTACTGGCTGTTCCTCATCACGAACAGTAGTACTGGCTGTTCCTCAACACGAACAGTAGTACTGGCTGTTCCTCAACACGAATAACAGTACTGGCTGTTCCTCAACACGAACAGTAGTACTGGCTGTTCCTCAACACGAATAACAGTACTGGCTGTTCCTCAACACGAACAGTAGTACTGTCTGTTCCTCAACACGAACAGTAGTACTGGCTGTTCCTCAGCACGAACAGTAGTACTGGCTGTTCCTCAACACGAACAGTAGTACTGGCTGTTCCTCAACACGAACAGTAGTACTGGCTGTTCCTCAACACGAACAGTAGTACTGGCTGTTCCTCAACACGAACAGTAGTACTGGCTGTTCCTCAACACGAATAACAGTACTGGCTGTTCCTCATCACGAACAGTAGTACTGGCTGTTCCTCAACACGAACAGTAGTACTGTCTGTTCCTCAACACGAACAACAGTACTGGCTGTTCCTCAACACGAACAGTAGTACTGGCTGTTCCTCAACACGAACAGTAGTACTGGCTGTTCCTCAACACGAATAACAGTACTGGCTGTTCCTCAACACGAACAGTAGTACTGTCTGTTCCTCAACACGAACAACAGTACTGGCTGTTCCTCAACACGAACAGTAGTACTGTCTGTTCCTCAACACGAACAACAGTACTGGCTGTTCCTCAACACGAAGAACAGTACTGGCTGTTCCTCAACACCAAACATTACATATTATATTCTACTCATCCAACACAACACAACACGTCGATCCAGTTCCCAACACTATTACGAAAATGCTCCCACGAAACACGAATGATTACCACCATTGCGTCGTGCACTGCACACACTGTCTTGTACCATAGCTAGGCTGGGTTTGAGAAGACCAGAGATAACATGTTGGTGGGGAAAGAGAAGCTTAGGGGAAAAGAAGCTTGACAAAGCTGGCTCCTTCAACTCTCATTGTGAAAAGGAACTCACAAGGTCAACGTACCACAATGCTTAGGTTCAGGATGAGATGTGGAACACAACACCTTTACAGATAACACTCACTGAGCCGCCCCAGCCCTCAGGGGAACGCCATCGTTGCATTCGAGGTAGAAACATGATACATCGACCCACGTGAACCAGATCTGATCATTGGGGGAAACACACGACACTGGCAGCTGTCACCACGTTTATACACATGATCAACACACGACACTGGCAGCTGTCACCACGTTTATACACATGATCAACACACGACACTGGCAGCTGTCACCACGTTTATACATATGATCAACACACGACACTGGCAGCTGTCATCACGTTTATACACATGATCAACACACGACACTGGCAGTTGTCATCACGTTTATACATATGATCAACACACGACACTGGCAGCTGTCACCACGTTTATACATATGATCAACACACGACACTGGCAGCTGTCACCACGTTTATACATATGATCAACACACGACACTGGCAGTTGTCATCACGTTTATACATATGATCAACACACGACACTGGCAGCTGTCATCACGTTTATACATATGATCAACACACGACACTGGCAGCTGTCATCACGTTTATACATATGATCAACACACGACACTGGCAGCTGTCACCACGTTTATACATATGATCAACACACGACACTGGCAGCTGTCACCACGTTTATACATATGATCAACACACGACACTGGCAGCTGTCATCACGTTTATACACATGATCAACACACGACACTGGCAGCTGTCACCACGTTTATACATATGATCAACACACGACACTGGCAGCTGTCACCACGTTTATACATATGATCAACACACGACACTGGCAGCTGTCATCACGTTTATACATATGATCAACACACGACACTGGCAGCTGTCATCACGTTTATACACAATCTTTCGCCAATTTTTAAGAAGAATATTTCCCACGTATTCCCTGTGTCTCGCACAAGGTGACTAAAATGGGAGGTAGGGAGCCGGAGCTGGAAATCTTTCCCTCCCGATTTTAATTTTCCAAAAGAAGGAACAGAGAAGGGGGCCAAGTGAGGATATTCCCTCTAAGCCTCAGTCCTCTGTTAATGCTACCTCGCTGACACGAGAAATGGCGAATATGTATGAATATATATATATATATATATATATATATATATATATATATATATATATATATATATATATATATATATATATATATATATAGTGCATAGTGCCATTGTACAAAGGCAAAGGGGATAAGAGTGAGTGCTCAAATTACAGAGATATAAGTTTGCTGAGTATTCCTGGTAAATTATATGGGAGGGTATTGATTGAGAGGGTGAAGGCATGTACAGAGCATCAGATTGGGGAAGAGCAGTGTGGTTTCAGAAGTGGTAGAGGATGTGTGGATCAGGTGTTTGCTTTGAAGAATGTATGTGAGAAATACTTAGAAAAGCAAATGGATTTGTATGTAGCATTTATGGATCTGGAGAAGGCATATGATAGAGTTGATAGAGATGCTCTGTGGAAGGTATTAAGAATATATGGTGTGGGAGGAAAGTTGTGCAGTGAAAAGTTTTTATCGAGGATGTAAGGCATGTGTACGTGTAGGAAGAGAGGAAAGTGATTGGTTCTCAGTGAATGTAGGTTTGCGGCAGGGGTGTGTGATGTCTCCATGGTTGTTTAATTTGTTTATGGATGGGGTTGTTAGGGAGGTAAATGCAAGAGTTTTGGAAAGAGGGGCAAGTATGAAGTCTGTTGGGGATGAGAGAGCTTGGGAAGTGAGTCAGTTGTTGTTCGCTGATGATACAACGCTGGTGGCTGATTCATGTGAGAAACTGCAGAAGCTGGTGACTGAGTTTGGTAAAGTGTGTGGAAGAAGAAAGTTAAGAGTAAATGTGAATAAGAGCAAGGTTATTAGGTACAGTAGGGTTGAGGGTCAAGTCAATTGGGAGGTGAGTTTGAATGGAGAAAAACTGGAGGAAGTGAAGTGTTTTAGATATCTGGGAGTGGATCTGGCAGCGGATGGAACCATGTAAGCAGAAGTGGATCATAGGGTGGGGGAGGGGGCGAAAATTCTGGGGGCCTTGAAGAATGTGTGGAAGTCGAGAACATTATCTCGGAAAGCAAAAATGGGTATGTTTGAAGGAATAGTGGTTCCAACAATGTTGTATGGTTGCGAGGCGTGGGCTATGGATAGAGTTGTGCGCAGGAGGATGGATGTGCTGGAAATGAGATGTTTGAGGACAATGTGTGGTGTGAGGTGGTTTGATCGAGTGAGTAACGTAAGGGTAAGAGAGATGTGTGGAAATAAAAAGAGCGTGGTTGAGAGAGCAGAAGAGGGTGTTTTGAAGTGGTTTGGGCACATGGAGAGAATGAGTGAGGAAAGATTGACCAAGAGGATATATGTGTCGGAGGTGGAGGGAACGAGGAGAAGAGGGAGACCAAATTGGAGGTGGAAAGATGGAGTGAAAAAGATTTTGTGTGATCGGGGCCTGAACATGCAGGAGGGTGAAAGGAGGGCAAGGAATAGAGTGAATTGGAGCGATGTGGTATACCGGGGTTGACGTGCTGTCAGTGGATTGAATCAAGGCATGTGAAGCGTCTGGGGTAAACCATGGAAAGCTGTGTAGGTATGTATATTTGCGTGTGTGGACGTATGCATATACATGTGTATGGGGGGGGGGGTTGGGCCATTTCTTTCGTCTGTTTCCTTGCGCTACCTCGCAAACGCGGGAGACAGCGACAAAGTATAAAAAAAAAAAATATATATATATATATATATATATATATATATATATATATATATATATATATATATATATATTATTTATTATACTTTGTCGCTGTCTCCCGCGTTAGCGAGGTAGCGCAAGGGAACAGACGAAAGAATGGTCCAACCCACCCACACACATATATATACATACACGTCCACATATGCACATATACATACCTCTACATCTCAACGTATACATATATATATACTCACACAGACATATACATATATACACATGTACATAAGTCATACTGTCTGCCCTTATTCATTCCCGTTGCCATCCCGCCACACATGAAATAACAACCCACTCCCACCGCATTTGCGCGAGGTAGCGCTAGGAAAAAACAAAGGTCACATTCGTTCACACTCAGTCTCTATCTGTCAAGAGTAATGCACCGAAACCACAGCTCCCTTTCCACATCCAGGCCCCATAGAACTTTCCATGGTTTACCCCACACGCTTCACATTCCCTGGTTCAATCCATTGACAGCGCGTCGACCTCGGTATACCACATCGTTCCATTTCACTCTATTGCTTGCCCGCCTTTCACCCTCCTGCATGTTCAGGCCCCGATCACTCAAAATCTTTTTCACTCCATCTTTCCACCTCCAATTTCGTCTCCCACTTCTCCTCGTTCCCTCCACCTCTGACACATATATCCTCTTTGTCAATCTTTACTCCCTCATTCTCTCCATGTGACCAAACCACTTCAAAACATTTTCTTCTGCTCTCTCAACCACACACTATTTATTACCACATATCTCTCTTACCCTTTCATTACTTACTCGACCAAACCATCTTACACCTCATATTGTCCTCAAGCGTCTCATTTCCAGCACATCCACCCTCCTCCGCACAACTCTATCCATAGCCCACGCCTCGCAACCATATAACATTGTTGGAACCACTATTTCTTCAAACATACTCATTGTTCCTTTCCGAGATAATGTTCTCGACTTCCACACATTCTTCATCGCTCCCAGAACTTTCGCCCCCTCCCCCACTCTATGATTCACTTCCGCTTCCATGGTTCCATCCGCTGCCAAATCCACTCCCAGATATCTAAAACACTTCACGTCCTCCTGTTTTTCTCCATTCAAACTTACCTCCCAATTGACTTGTCCCTCAACCCTACTGTACCTAATAACCTTGCTCTTATTCACATTTACTCTCAACTTGATTCTTTCACACACTTTACCTAACTCAGACACCAGCTTCTGCAGTTTCTCACACAAATCGGCCACCAGCGCTGTATCATCAGCGAACAAAAACTGAACCACTTCCCAAGCTCTCTCATCCACAACAGACTGCATACTTGCCCCTCTTTCCTAAAACTCTTGCATTCACCTCCCTAACAACCCCATCCATAAACAAATTAAGCAACCATGGAGACATCACACACCCCTGCCGCAAACCTACATTCACTGAGAACTAATCACTTTCCTCTTCCTACATGTACACATTCCTTACATCCTCGATAAAAACTTTTCACTGCTTCTAACAACTTGCCTCCCACACCATATATTCTTAATACCTTCCACAGAGCATCTCTATCAACTCTATCATATGCCTTCTCCAGATCCATAAATGCTACGTACAAATCCATTTGCTTTTCTAAGTATTTCTCACATACATTCTTCAAAGCAAACACCTGATCCACACATCCTCTGCCACTTCTGAAACCACACTGCTCTTCCCCAATCTGATGCTCTGTACATGCCTTCACCCTCTCAATCAATACCCTCCCATATAATTTACCAGGAATACCCAACAAACTTATATCTCTGTAATTTGAGCACTCACTTTTATCCTCTTTGCCTTTGTACAATGGCACTATGCAAGCATTCCGCCAATCCTCAGGCACCTCACCATGAGACATACATTCATTGGATAACCTTACCAACTAGTCAACAATATAGTAACCCCCTTTTTTAATAAATTCTACTGCAATACCATCCAAATCCGCTGCCTTGCCGGCTTTCATCCTCCGCGAAGCTTTTACAACCTCTTCTCTATTTACCAAATCATTTTCCCTAACCCTCTCACTTTGCACACCACCTCGACCAAAACACCCTATATCTGCCACTCTATCATCAAGCACATTCAACAAACCCTCAAAATACTCACCCCATCTCCTTCTCACATCACCATTACTTGTTATCACCTCCCCATTAGCCCCCTTCACTGAAGTTCCCATTTGCTCCCTTGTCTTACGCACTTTATTTACCTCCTTCCAAAACATCTTTTTATTCTCCCTAAAATTTAATGATACTCTCTCACCCCAACTCTCATTTGCCCTCTTTTTCACCTCTTGCACCTTTCTCTTGACCTTCTGCCTCTTTCTTTTATACATCTCCCAGTCATTTGGATTATTTTCCTGCAAAAATCGTCCAAATGCCTCTCTCTCCTCTTTGACAAATAATCTTACTTCTTCACCCCACCACTCACTACCCTTTCTAATCTGCCCACATCCCACCCTTCTCATGCCACAAGCATCTTTTGCGCAAGCCATCACTGCTTCCCTAAATACATTCCATTCCTCCCCCACTCACCTTACATCCTTAGTTCTCACCTTTTTCCATTCTGTACTCAGTTTTTCCTGGTTCTTCCTCACACAAGTCTCCTTTCCAAGCTCACTTACTCTCACCACTCTTTTAACCCAACATTATCTCTTCTTTTCTGAAAACCTCTACAAACCTTCGCCTCCACAAGATGATCAGACATCCCTCCAGTTGCACCTCTCAGCGCATTAACATCCAAAAGTCTCTTTCGCGCGCCTATCAATTAAGATGTAATCCAACAACGCTCTCTGGCCATCTCTCTTACTTACATACGTATACTTATGTATATCTCTATTTTTAAACCAGGTATTCCCAATCACCAGTCCTTTTTCAGCACATAAATCTACAAACTCTTCTCCATTTACAACACTGAACACCCCATGTACACCAATTATTCCCTCAACTGCCACATTACTCACCTTTGCATTCAAATCACCCATCACTATAACCCGGTCTCTTGCATCAAAACTACTAACACACACTCAGCTGCTCCCAAAACACTTGCTTCTCATGATCTTTCTTCTCATGCCCAGGTGCATATGCACCAATAATCACCCATCTCTCTCCATCCACTTTCAGTTTTACCCATATCAATCTAGAGTTTACTTTCTTGCACTCTATCACATACTCCCACCACTCCTGTTTCAGGAGTAGTGCTACTCCTTCCCTTGCTCTTGTCCTCTTACTAACCCTTGACTTTACTCCCAAGACATTCCCAAACCACTCCTCCGGTTTACCCTTGAGCTTCGTTTCACTCAGAGCCAAAACATCCAGGTTCCTTTCCTCAAACATACTACCTATCTCTCCTTTTTTCTCATCTTGGTCACATTCACACACATTTAGACACCCCAGTCTGAGCCTTCGAGGGAGATGAGCACTCCCCGCGAATATATATATATATATATATATATATATATATATATATATATATATATATATATATATATATATATATATATTATCCCTGGGTGGGGATAGGGGAGAAAGAATTCTTCCCACGTATTCCCTGCGTGTCGTAGAAGGCGACTAAAAGGGAAAGGAACGGGGGGCTGGAAATCCTCCCCTCTCGTTTTTCATTTTCCTAAAGAAGGAACTGAGAAGGGGGCTAAGTGAGGATGTTCCCTCAAAGGCTCAGTCCTCTGTTCTTAACGCTACCTCGCTAATGCGGGAAATAGCGAATAGTATGAAATATATATATATATATATATTATATATATATATATATATATATATATATATATATATATATATATATATATATATATATATATATATATATATATATACACACACACACACACACACACACACACACACACACAAACACACACACACACGCGAACAAAGTGCATAGGAACGCGCACATTCATAGAACATACAAACCTCCAGCAGCCAGGATCGAACCCGGGACCCCTGTACAACTGTACAACAGGCGGGAGCGCTACCGGTAGGGTTGATTACAGCGGTAGCGCTCCCGCCTGTTGCTTAGGGGTCCCGGGTTCGAACCTGGCTGTTGGAGATTTGTATGTGATATATATATATATATATATATATATATATATATATATATATATATATATATATATATATATATATATATATTGCAGATGACAGTGATGCGCGTGGTATAGTGTTTGCTAATAACCACGAGGGAAAATGAAAGAATATGTACAAAGTGCACTTTCGTGCATGATGAATTAATAGCGTAGAAACAATACTTGCCACGTATTCCCTCCGTGTCGTAGAAGGCGACTAAAAGGGGAGGGAGCGGGATGCTGGAAATCCTCCTCTCTTTTTTTTTTTTTAATTTTCCAAAAGAAGGAACAGAGAAGGGGGCCAGGTGAGGATATTCCCTCAGAGGCCCAGTCCTCTGTTCTTAACGCTACCTTGCTAACGCGGGAAATGGCGAATAGTTTGAAAGAAAAGAAGTATATATATTTTTTTTTTTTTTTTTTTTTTTTTACCTCGTCGCTGTCTCCCGCGTTTGCGAGGTAGCGCAAGGAAACAGACGAAAGAAATGGCCCAACCCCCCCCATACACATATACATACACACGTCCACACACGCAAATATACATACCTACACAGCTTTCCATGGTTTACCCCGGACGCTTCACATGCCTTGATTCAATCCACTGACAGCACGTCAACCCCTGTATACCACATCGCTCCAATTCACTCTATTCCTTGCCCTCCTTTCACCCTCCTGCATGTTCAGGCCCCGATCACACAAAATCCTTTTCACTCCATCTTTCCACCTCCAATTTGGTCTCCCTCTTCTCCTCGTTCCCTCCACCTCCGACACATATATCCTCTTGGTCAATCTTTCCTCACTCATTCTCTCCATGTGCCCAAACCATTTCAAAACACCCTCTTCTGCTCTCTCAACCACGCTCTTTTTATTTCCACACATCTCTCTTACCCTTACGTTACTTACTCGATCAAACCACCTCACACCACACATTGTCCTCAAACATCTCATTTCCAGAACATCCATCCTCCTGCGCACAACTCTATCCATAGCCCACGCCTCGCAACCATACAACATTGTTGGAACCACTATTCCTTCAAACATACCCATTTTTGCTTTCGGGATAATGTTCTCGACTTCCACACATTTTTCAAGGCTCCCAGAATTTTCGCCCCCTCCCCCACCCTATGATCCACTTCCGCTTCCATGGTTCCATCCGCTGCCAGATCCACTCCCAGATATCTAAAACACTTCACTTCCTCCAGTTTTTCTCCATTCAAACTCACCTCCCAATTGACTTGACCCTCAACCCTACTGTACCTAATAACCTTGCTCTTATTCACATTTACTCTTAACTTTCTTCTTCCACACACTTTACCAAACTCAGTCACCAGCTTCTGCAGTTTCTCACATGAATCAGCCACCAGCGCTGTATCATCAGCGAACAACTGACTCACTTCCCAAGCTCTCTCATCCCCAACAGACTTCATACTTGCCCCTCTTTCCAAAACTCTTGCATTTACCTCCCTAACAACCCCATCCATAAACAAATTAAACAACCATGGAGACATCACACTCCCCTGCCGCAAACCTACATTCACTGAGAACCAATCACTTTCCTCTCTTCCTACACGTACACATGCCTTACATCCTCGATAAAAACTTTTCACTGCTTCTAACAACTTTCCTCCCACACCATATATTCTTAATACCTTCCACAGAGCATCTCTATCAACTCTATCATATGCCTTCTCCAGATCCATAAATGCTACATACAAATCCATTTGCTTTTCTAAGTATTTCTCACATACATTCTTCAAAGCAAACACCTGATCCACACATCCTCTACCACTTCTGAAACCACACTGCTCTTCCCCAATCTGATGCTCTGTACATGCCTTCACCCTCTCAATCAATACCCTCCCATATAATTTACCAGGAATACTCAACAAACTTATACCTCTGTAATTTGAGCACTCACTCTTATCCCCTTTGCCTTTGTACAATGGCACTATGCACGCATTCCGCCAATCCTCAGGCACCTCACCATGAGTCATACATACATTAAATAACCTTACCAACCAGTCAACAATAGAGTCACCCCCTTTTTTAATAAATTCCACTGCAATACCATCCAAACCTGCTGACTTGCCGGCTTTCATCTTCCGCAAAGCTTTCACTACCTCTTCTCTGTTTACCAAATCATTTTCCCTAACCCTCTCACTTTGCACACCACCTCGACCAAAACACCCTATATCTGCCACTCTATCATCAAACACATTCAACAAACCTTCAAAATACTCACTCCATCTCCTTCTCACATCACCACTACTTGTTATCACCTCCCCATTTGCGCCCTTCACTGAAGTTCCCATTTGCTCCCTTGTCTTACGCACTTTATTTACCTCCTTCCAGAACATCTTTTTATTCTCCCTAAAATTTAATGATACTCTCTCACCCCAACTCTCATTTGCCCTTTTTTCACCTCTTGCACCTTTCTCTTGACCTCCTGTCTCTTTCTTTTATACATCTCCCACTCAATTGCATTTTTTCCCTGCAAAAATCGTCCAAATGCCTCTCTCTTCTCTTTCACTAATACTCTTACTTCTTCATCCCACCACTCACTACCCTTTCTAATCAACCCACCTCCCACTCTTCTCATGCCACAAGCATCTTTTGCGCAATCCATCACTGATTCCCTAAATACATCCCATTCCTCCCCCACTCCCCTTACTTCCATTGTTCTCACCTTTTTCCATTCTGTACTCAGTCTCTCCTGGTACTTCCTCACACAGGTCTCCTTCCCAAGCTCACTTACTCTCACCACCCTCTTCACCCCAACATTCACTCTTCTTTTCTGAAAACCCATACAAATCTTCACCTTAGCCTCCACAAGATAATGATCAGACATCCCTCCAGTTGCACCTCTCAGCACATTAACATCCAAAAGTCTCTCTTTCGCACGCCTGTCGATTAACACGTAATCCAATAACGCTCTCTGGCCATCTCTCCTACTTACATAAGTATACTTATGTATATCTCGCTTTTTAAACCATGTATTCCCAATCATCAGTCCTTTTTCAGCACATAAATCTACAAGCTCTTCACCATTTCCATTTACAACACTGAACACCCCATGTATACCAATTATTCCCTCAACTGCCACATTACTCACCTTTTTTGCATTCAAATCACCCATCACTATAACCCGGTCTTGTGCATCAAAACCACTAACACACTCATTCAGCTGCTCCCAAAACACTTGCCTCTCATGATCTTTCTTTTCATGCCCAGGTGCATATGCACCAATAATCACCCACCTCTCTCCATCAACTTTCAGTTTTACCCATATTAATCGAGAATTTACTTTCTTACATTCTATCACATACTCCCACAACTCCTGTTGTTCGTGGCAGAGACTCAATAATCCATGAGTAACTGAGGGGAAGAGTGTAGCTGCCTTGCTCCAGCTCTCAAACCAATATTGATCGAAAACCTATTGTATGTGGGGAAAGGAGCCATGTATCATCAAATCATTGTTAAGACAATTTCTGCTAAAAGACCTCCAGTACGTAAACCAAATACAATTGAACTGAGACCTCGAGTTATGCGAGTTACCACTTAGTAAAAATCACGTCTTGTACACCACGTTGTGTAAACAGTGGTGACTGTGTTGTAAACACTGTCACACATCCAGGGAACCAATGGGTCGAGATGATCCTGGCTGGTCCAACCCCCCCCCCCCCCCCCCCTACACACACACACAAACAAAGCAAGCTCACACATGCCATGGCGTCAAGGTTATAATTTCAGCCAAACCACAAACACCAAGTTTACACCAGTCAGGACAGCACGAACACATCAGTCACCAAACAGTACAAACTACAGGAAAAGATCCAATGCGTCGCTCATTGTGTTTCTTAACCTCAGAAGAAAATCAAACGTTCATTGATGACTTTATGTTCTGGATAGATAACACATGTGATGGTTCTTACGATGTGGCTTGGTTTATAAGTTTTCATACCACGACATGAGTGAGGGAATGGTTGAGAAATGATATTAACAACACAGCAGCAGCAGCAACACTAGATTTGTACATACAAGTTAAGCAGAGGACTTGAGAGCAAGTTACTGATGTTGGTGTGGGAGGTGATGTTGTGTTGGTGTACGAGAGCTGTGTCCTTATACTGTGGTGCAGGAGTGAGGAGACGTTACTCTTTGTGTTGTCAGTGCTTGAGGAGTTGGAGGGCACTGCTGAGGTCCCCCTGGCTGTTCCTGCAGGAGGGAGGAGGCGTTGCCAAGGTCCCGCCGTAGCGAGGCTGGTGGGTGCTCCACCGTCCACCCTCCCCAGACACATACACACACACACACACACACACTGGACGAGGGTTAGTCAGATGATGATCTCATTAACTTGGAGGTTTTGTGTTGGCGAGCAAGATGCTGGTCAGCGGGGATCATCGACGTAGGGAGGATGGTGGTCACTGGGGTCATGTGGCGGAGGTGTTCAGCACTCCTGCAGTACAGAAGGTCAGCAGACCAGGTCAGGCATCATCGTCTGCCAGGCTGGGGTCAGCAACTGGGTCACACGCCCGGTCCGTTCATCAGTTCAGACTGTATGAAGACGTCTGGTTGGGTGTGTCATGTGAGGCGTGAGAGCCGGGTTAAAGAAATAGGGACAACATAACATTGCTATGATGATAAGCAGAGAAAAGAACAGCTTTTGTAGGTCAGCTGTATTGCTGGGTTGAACTATAATATCTAAGCTCACAAGCCAAGCACTGGAACATCTAAGAATATTCAGCGCTCATAATACAGATAACAATATTCTATGATATTCATTTTAGCCATACCAAAATGGGTTCTTCCTCTCCTGGCTCAAACAATTGACCAGTTCCAGTCGTGATAGACCAAGATGGGAAGGACGGAGAGTGAGTGTTGGAGGAGAAAACTAACCAACATGTGTTGGTGTGGAACCTCCAGCTTGACCTTTACATCTTGGTTAAAGCCACGTACCAGGGAAAGGAATATCCCCGCTACCATAACTCAACCCATCACTGCTCCACACCATCAAGTTCAGGTCCGTGTACATCTGAGGGAGGTATTGCTGGGGTGGGTCAGGAGGAGGAGTGAGACCACAGTCACGTGATGTTGGTGTAGTAGGAGCTGCAGATGTGAGGCTGGAGTCCCTTGATACTTCTGCTGCAGGAGAGGTGTACCATTGCCTGGTCTCGTGGTGCAGCTGCAGGAGAGGTGAACCATTGCCTGGTCTCGTGGTGCTGCTGCAGGAGAGGTGTACCATTGCCTGGTCTCGTGGTGCTGCTGCAGGAGAGGTGTACCATTGCCTGGTCTCGTGGTGCTGCTGCAGGAGAGGTGTACCATTGCCTGGTCTCGTGGTGCTGCTGCAGGAGAGGTGAACCATTGCCTGGTCTCGTGGTGCAGCTGCAGGAGAGGTGTACCATTGCCTGGTCTCGTGGTGCTGCTGCAGGAGAGGTGTACCATTGCCTGGTCTCGTGGTGCTGCTGCAGGAGAGGTGTACCATTGCCTGGTCTCGTGGTGCAGCTGCAGGAGAGGTGTACCATTGCCTGGTCTCGTGGTGCAGCTGCAGGAGAGGTGAACCATTGCCTGGTCTCGTGGTGCTGCTGTAGGAGAGGTGTACCATTGCCTGGTCTCGTGGTGCTGCTGCAGGAGAGGTGTACCATTGCCTGGTCTCGTGGTGCTGCTGCAGGAGAGGTGTACCATTGCCTGGTCTCGTGGTGCTGCTGCAGGAGAGGTGAACCATTGCCTGGTCTCGTGGTGCTGCTGCAGGAGAGGTGAACCATTGCCTGGTCTCGTGGTGCTGCTGCAGGAGGAGAGACTTATCGAGGAGGACCCTTGGATGTGGCCCAGGTCATTCACACTGTGGTACATGGCTGCATGACCAATCTGACTGACCCTGAGGTCAACAAGGGTGGGTGGGCTGCCCTTGGCCTCCTCCTGTCCCTGGTGGGAGTCATGTCGACGCAGAGGAAGTGACCAGACGGCCACAGGCAGGAATGGTCGAGTCACAAGGCTGAGGTGAGGCATAAAAACCCGTCAGTTGTGCCATGTGTAATGTGACTGTGGCACAGCAGTGATGCAAGGCACCAGTCCCCCGCCCCGCCCGTGCACTCTGCTCCGTCACTGCTCCTGAGGGTTTAGCAGTGACGCTGGGAGAGGCAGTGCTTCACTGTCATTCATTGACCTCTCCAGGTTCCAAGTTATCAATTACAAGTTTCTATTGACAGAAATAAGGTAATAATGTCTCATTCATGGTGATAAATATGGTTAAAACATGGTGGAAAGTGTTAAGAAAAAATATTATATTGAGGAAACAAATGATGATGATAATAATAATATTAGTAATGATAATGATGATAATAATACTAATGATAATAATAATTTATAATAAAGATAAAGTATCAGAATGATAATCACTCACATACGCAACATTACAACAAATGTCAAGGTGGACCAGAAAAACTTGCTTATACAAATATCAGGTGGCATGAGTGGCTCTGTGCCGGCCTGACACACACACATACACACACATACACGCACATACACACGCACGCACGCACGCACGCACGCACGCACACACACACACACACACACACACACACACACACACACACACACACACACACACACACACACACGACTACCACACGGATTTTGTCTCCAACTGTTTTACACTATTCCAGCTGAGGCAGCCGGCACGACCAACTGTATGTTCTGATCAAAAATGTTAGGGAGAAGAGAGTGGTGAGAGTAAGCGAGGAGAAGAGAGTGGTGAGAGTAAGTCAGCTTGGAAAGGAGACTTGTGTGAGGAAGTTCCAGGAGAGATTGAGTGTAAAATGGCAAAATGTGAGGAATGGGACGAATTTAAGGAAGCAGTGATGATTGCGCAAAAGATGCTTGTGTCATGAGAAAGGTGGGAGGTGAGTAGATCAGAAAGGGTGGTGAGTGGTGGGATGAAAAAGAAAGTTGTTAGTGAAAGAGAGGAGAGAGGCGTTTGGACGATACTTACAAGGAAGGAGTGCAAATGACTGGGAGATGTATAAAAGAAAGAGGCAAAAGGTCTAGAGAAAAGTGCAAGAGGTGAAAAAGAGGGCAAATGAGAGTTGGGGCGAGAGAGTATCATCAAATTTTAGGGAGAATAAAAAGATGTTTTTGAGGAACGTAAATAACATGTGTAAGGCAAAAGAACAAATGGGAACATCGGTAAAGGGGGCAAATGGGTAGGTAATAACAGGTAGTGGTGATGTGAGAAGGAGATGGAGTGAATGTTTTGAACGTAAACAACCATGGAGACATTACACACCCCTGCCGCAGACCGACATTCATTAGGAACCAATCACTCTCTCTTCCTACACGTACACATGCCTTACATCCTTGGTAAAAACTTTTCACTGCTTCTAGCAACTTACCTCCCACACCATGTACTCTTAATACTTCTACAGAGCATCTCTATCAACTCTATCATATTCCTTCTCCAGATCCATAAATGCTACATACAAATCCATCTGTTTTTCTATGTATTTCTCACACACACACTTTCCAAAGCAAACACCTGATCCACTACCATCCTCTACCACTTCTGAAACCACACTGCTCTTCCCCAATCTGATGCTCTGTACATGCCTTCACCCTCTCAATCAATACCCTGTCATATAATTTCCCAGGAAAACTCAAACTTATACCTCTGTATTTTGAACACTCACCTTTATCCCCTTTGCCTTTTTACAGTGACACTATGCAAGCATTCCGCCAATCCTCAGGCACCTCAACATGAGTCACACATACATTGAATATCCTTACCAACTAGTAAAATAACACAGTCACCCCCCTTTTTAATAAGCCCACCTGCAATACCATCCAAACCCGCCCATACATGCACATATACATACATATACATATCATATATACACATACATGCACAGACACAGATATATATATATATATATATATATATATATATATATATATATATATATATATATATATATATATATATATATATATATATCCGTCGTGCTCTTGAAAACATGGACATAACTTCCGACATTTCTATAGAATCATGTATCTCATCAGAGTTGGTAGGCTTCCTGTATATCTTAAATGACAAATGGTCAGATTCTCTATTCATCAACACATCAAGAAAGGGCAGTTTGCCTTCTTTTTCCTATGATGGGGTGGATGTTATTCAATTCATTGCAAAAAAACATCAAAATGTTGGGAGGATGGCCACAAGGACCACACATCATCCACGTATCTAAACCAGACTTTCCGATGATTATGGACTGAAATTAGAATTTCAATCTCAAAATATTCCATATATAGATTACTGAGAATAGGACTAATAGGGTTTCCCATGGCAAGACCAAATTTCTGTCTATAAGAATTACCTTCGTCATTTTCGAAAACATTTAAAGAAACGCAAAGAAACAAAACTCAACTAAGTCATTGAAAGTTATTATGTGCAGAAGTAAGACAAGACTGAGATGGGGCAATTTCCTCCTGAGATATATGATGGTTTCATTAATGGGTAATTTAGTGAAAAGGGAATTAACATCAAAACTAATGAGTATGATCAGGCAAATTAATGTTCCTATTTTTGATTACAAAATATAAGCTATTAATAACATGCGATGAAGAGATTTTTTCCTTAATCATTGCTAAGGTGTTTAGCTAACTATGTAGATCATAACTTGGGATATTAACAGATGATATGATTGGTCTGAGAGGGACATCCATCTTTGCAGGTTTTGGGTGAGACCAAATATATGAGGAAGAGAGAGGGATCAGCCATCATCCTTACTGACTTCAGAATGTCCTGAAGCTGGTTTAACAATTAGTTGAGTTTAGAGTTGAAGGTCTTACTTTATTGTTAAGGAAAATAGATGTTCATCTTTCATATTTCTCACTATCATTTGAAATATCCTGAAGTTCATATATATATATATATATATATATATATATATATATATATATATATATATATATATATATATATATATATATATATATAGTCAACTGTATTCAAAATCAAGAACTGACTGATTTTCTCTGATTTGGTGATATGATTATCTTGATTTTTCTTCAGATTTACATTGGCTCTGAAATCTTTGTGGCACATCACTAAACTTAGAAACACATTCACTGGTCAGGGAACTTGAAATCGAACGGGATACGAATTCCTGGTTAGCGCCATTGGTGGATATCACAAAAGAAACTAAATGCTTCACTCTAAAAATATCTGTGGATAGGAAGGAAAAAGAGAAACCAAAAACTTAGTGCACGGTTTTCATCCTGGGATACGGAATAGGAAGAGAAATTGGCGATGTTTTTATCAGGGTTTGATGCTTTCGCTCATAGATGTTGCGTTAAAAGAGATCTTGTCTATTTTCCATTCCAGATGGTTCTTCATTCCGATGATCTGTTTACTTACGCGTCTTGTAGCTTCACTCATACGGTTGGCAGCAACGAATGGGTCATCGTAGATGGAGGAGAGTTCTCTTCTAGCAGGTCCAGTGGTGGTGATGTTGCAGAAATGATGGGGCGTTGACCAGCAGGTCCCGTAGTGCTGCTGCTGGTGAAGGAATGTGGCAATGTCCAGGTCCCGTGGTGCTGCTGCTGGTGAAGGAATGTGGCAATGTCCAGGTCCCGTGGTGCTGGTGATGCAGGAGGGATGTTGTCCAGGTCCCGTGGTGCTGGTGATGCAGGAGGGATGTTGTCCAGGTCCCGTGGTGCTGGTGATGCAGGAGGGATGATGTCCAGGTCCCGTGGTGCTGGTGATGCAGGAGAGATGTTGTCCAGGTCCCGTGGTGCTGGTGATGCAGGAGGGATGTTGTCCAGGTCCCGTGGTGCTGGTGATGTAGGAGGGATGTTGTCCAGGTCCCGTGGTGCTGGTGCTGCAGGAGGGATGAGGTGATGTCCAGGTCCCGTGGTGCTGGTGATGCAGGAGGGATGTTGTCCAGGTCCCGTGGTGCTGGTGATGCAGGAGGGATGTTGTCCAGGTCCCGTGGTGCTGGTGCTGCAGGAGGGATGAGGTGATGTCCAGGTCCCGTGGTGCTGGTGATGCAGGAGGGATGTTGTCCAGGTCCCGTGGTGCTGGTGATGCAGGAGGGATGTTGTCCAGGTCCCGTGGTGCTGGTGATGCAGGAGGGATGTTGTCCAGGTCCCGTGGTGCTGGTGCTGCAGGAGGGATGTTGTCCAGGTCCCGTGGTGCTGGTGATGCAGGAGGGATGTTGTCCAGGTCCCGTGGTGCTGGTGCTGCAGGAGGATGATGTCCAGGTCCCGTGGTGCTGGTGCTGCAGGAGGGATGAGGTGATGTCCAGGTCCCGTGGTGCTGGTGATGCAGGAGGGATGTTGTCCAGGTCCCGTGGTGCTGGTGCTGCAGGAGGGATGTTGTCCAGGTCCCGTGGTGCTGGTGCTGCAGGAGGGATGCGGTGTTGTCCAGGTCCCGTGGTGCTGGTGATGCAGGAGGGATGTTGTCCAGGTCCCGTGGTGCTGGTGATGCAGGAGGGATGCGGTTGTCCAGGTCCCGTGGTGCTGGTGATGCAGGAGGGATGTTGTCCAGGTCCCGTGGTGCTGGTGCTGCAGGAGGGATGTTGTCCAGGTCCCGTGGTGCTGGTGATGCAGGAGGGATGTTGTCCAGGTCCCGTGGTGCTGGTGATGCAGGAGGGATGTTGTCCAGGTCCCGTGGTGCTGGTGCTGCAGGAGGGATGTTGTCCAGGTCCCGTGGTGCTGGTGATGCAGGAGGGATGTTGTCCAGGTCCCGTGGTGCTGGTGATGCAGGAGGGATGTTGTCCAGGTCCCGTGGTGCTGGTGATGCAGGAGGGATGTTGTCCAGGTCCCGTGGTGCTGGTGATGCAGGAGGGATGTTGTCCAGGTCCCGTGGTGCTGGTGATGCAGGAGGGATGTTGTCCAGGTCCCGTGGTGCTGGTGATGCAGGAGGGATGTTGTCCAGGTCCCGTGGTGCTGGTGCTGCAGGAGGGATGTTGTCCAGGTCCCGTGGTGCTGGTGATGCAGGAGGGATGTTGTCCAGGTCCCGTGGTGCTGGTGATGCAGGAGGGATGTTGTCCAGGTCCCGTGGTGCTGGTGATGCAGGAGGGATGTTGTCCAGGTCCCGTGGTGCTGGTGCTGCAGGAGGGATGTTGTCCAGGTCCCGTGGTGCTGGTGATGCAGGAGGGATGTTGTCCAGGTCCCGTGGTGCTGGTGATGCAGGAGGGATGTTGTCCAGGTCCCGTGGTGCTGGTGATGCAGGAGGGATGTTGTCCAGGTCCCGTGGTGCTGGTGCTGCAGGAGGGATGTGTGTCCAGGTCCCGTGGTGCTGGTGATGCAGGAGGGATGTTGTCCAGGTCCCGTGGTGCTGGTGATGCAGGAGGGATGTTGTCCAGGTCCCGTGGTGCTGGTGATGCAGGAGGGATGTTGTCCAGGTCCCGTGGTGCTGGTGATGCAGGAGGGATGTTGTCCAGGTCCCGTGGTGCTGGTGCTGCAGGAGGGATGTTGTCCAGGTCCCGTGGTGCTGGTGATGCAGGAGGGATGTTGTCCAGGTCCCGTGGTGCTGGTGATGCAGGAGGGATGTTGTCCAGGTCCCGTGGTGCTGGTGCTGCAGGAGGGATGTTGTCCAGGTCCCGTGGTGCTGGTGATGCAGGAGGGATGTTGTCCAGGTCCCGTGGTGCTGGTGATGCAGGAGGGATGTTGTCCAGGTCCCGTGGTGCTGGTGATGCAGGAGGGATGTTGTCCAGGTCCCGTGGTGCTGGTGCTGCAGGAGGGATGTTGTCCAGGTCCCGTGGTGCTGGTGATGCAGGAGGGATGTTGTCCAGGTCCCGTGGTGCTGGTGATGCAGGAGGGATGTTGTCCAGG
Source organism: Panulirus ornatus (assembly GCF_036320965.1). Taxonomy (NCBI): domain Eukaryota; kingdom Metazoa; phylum Arthropoda; class Malacostraca; order Decapoda; family Palinuridae; genus Panulirus; species Panulirus ornatus. The sequence goes on from NC_092240.1 coordinate 45,157,753, forward strand.
TCCCGTGGTGCTGGTGCTGCAGGAGGGATGTTGTCCAGGTCCCGTGGTGCTGGTGATGCAGGAGGGATGAGGTAATGTCCAGGTCCCGTGGTGCTGGTGCTGCAGGAGGGATGTTGTCCAGGTCCCGTGGTGCTGGTGATGCAGGAGGGATGTTGTCCAGGTCCCGTGGTGCTGGTGATGCAGGAGGGATGTTGTCCAGGTCCCGTGGTGCTGGTGATGCAGGAGGGATGTTGTCCAGGTCCCGTGGTGCTGGTGATGCAGGAGGGATGGTTGTCCAGGTCCCGTGGTGCTGGTGCTGCAGGAGGGATGTTGTCCAGGTCCCGTGGTGCTGGTGATGCAGGAGGGATTGTTGTCCAGGTCCCGTGGTGCTGGTGATGCGGAGGGATGTTGTCCAGGTCCCGTGGTGCTGGTGATGCAGGAGGGATGTTGTCCAGGTCCCGTGGTGCTGGTGATGCAGGAGGGATGTTGTCCAGGTCCCGTGGTGCTGGTGATGCAGGAGGGATGTTGTCCAGGTCCCGTGGTGCTGGTGCTGCAGGAGGGATGTTGTCCAGGTCCCGTGGTGCTGGTGCTGCAGGAGGGATGTTGTCCAGGTCCCGTGGTGCTGGTGCTGCAGGAGGGATGTTGTCCAGGTCCCGTGGTGCTGGTGATGCAGGAGGGATGTTGTCCAGGTCCCGTGGTGCTGGTGCTGCAGGAGGGATGTTGTCCAGGTCCCGTGGTGCTGGTGCTGCAGGAGGGATGTTGTCCAGGTCCCGTGGTGCTGGTGATGCAGGAGGGATGTTGTCCAGGTCCCGTGGTGCTGGTGATGCAGGAGGGATGTTGTCCAGGTCCCGTGGTGCTGGTGATGCAGGAGGATGTTGTCCAGGTCCCGTGGTGCTGGTGCTGCAGGAGGGATGTTGTCCAGGTCCCGTGGTGCTGGTGATGCAGGAGGGATGTTGTCCAGGTCCCGTGGTGCTGGTGATGCAGGAGGGATGTTGTCCAGGTCCCGTGGTGCTGGTGATGCAGGAGGGATGTTGTCCAGGTCCCGTGGTGCTGGTGCTGCAGGAGGGATGTTGTCCAGGTCCCGTGGTGCTGGTGCTGCAGGAGGGATGTTGTCCAGGTCCCGTGGTGCTGGTGATGCAGGAGGGATGTTGTCCAGGTCCCGTGGTGCTGGTGATGCAGGAGGGATGTTGTCCAGGTCCCGTGGTGCTGGTGATGCAGGAGGGATGTTGTCCAGGTCCCGTGGTGCTGGTGCTGCAGGAGGGATGTTGTCCAGGTCCCGTGGTGCTGGTGATGCAGGAGGGATGATGTCCAGGTCCCGTGGTGCTGGTGATGCAGGAGGGATGTTGTCCAGGTCCCGTGGTGCTGGTGATGCAGGAGGGATGTTGTCCAGGTCCCGTGGTGCTGGTGATGCAGGAGGGATGTTGTCCAGGTCCCGTGGTGCTGGTGATGCAGGAGGGATGTTGTCCAGGTCCCGTGGTGCTGGTGATGCAGGAGGGATGAGGTGTTGTCCAGGTCCCGTGGTGCTGGTGCTGCAGGAGGGATGTTGTCCAGGTCCCGTGGTGCTGGTGATGCAGGAGGGATGTTGTCCAGGTCCCGTGGTGCTGGTGATGCAGGAGGGATGTTGTCCAGGTCCCGTGGTGCTGGTGCTGCAGGAGGGATGTTGTCCAGGTCCCGTGGTGCTGGTGATGCAGGAGGGATGTTGTCCAGGTCCCGTGGTGCTGGTGCTGCAGGAGGGATGTTGTCCAGGTCCCGTGGTGCTGGTGATGCAGGAGGGATGATGTCCAGGTCCCGTGGTGCTGGTGATGCAGGAGGGATGTTGTCCAGGTCCCGTGGTGCTGGTGATGCAGGAGGGATGTTGTCCAGGTCCCGTGGTGCTGGTGCTGCAGGAGGGATGTTGTCCAGGTCCCGTGGTGCTGGTGCTGCAGGAGGGATGTTGTCCAGGTCCCGTGGTGCTGGTGCTGCAGGAGGGATGTTGTCCAGGTCCCGTGGTGCTGGTGCTGCAGGAGGGATGTTGTCCAGGTCCCGTGGTGCTGGTGATGCAGGAGGGATGTTGTCCAGGTCCCGTGGTGCTGGTGATGCAGGAGGGATGAGGTATTGTGACCCACCTCTGGTCGTGCTCTCTCATGGCTTTTGGTGAAATATTCATCGCGTTCCTCGACTTGTCCAAAGCTTTTAAAGTCCCTTCCTGTGGTTTACTGGCTTCTCTCTGTTCCCTAATGCACAGCTCCTCCACCAGCCTTTCCACTGTAGTGGTACTTGATGTAACTACTTCCACTTCCCATCCTACCAACAGTGGTGTTTCTCAGAGTGGTGTTCTGTCACCCACTCTTTTTCTTCTCTTTCTCGAACTGAACATATATTTCCTCTTAATTCGGACTAGTGCAGCGACTCAGTATGAGTATATTGTATCACTCTAAAGATTATCCACTTTTGATGAATTATTAACTTTGCCCATGATTACAACTGTGTTAGCCTTATCTACTTTAGTAACATGTATATCATTATCTTTTCTCAAATTGTTGATAGCACCGATTAATCTTTTTCGACAATTTGGAGCCACTGGTTTTGACAGATTGGCATACACTACGTAGACCTTTACAAATGTTCACTTCATCAATAGATAATTTACTGTACTTTTATGAATTACAAAATTACATTTCAATATCAACACAGCAAACTTCTTGTTAGAACAAACAAAGCTTAACCTGCAGCATAGGTCACACAAAGAATCCTAGTCTAGTTGTTTATTGGAAAGGGTCATCCCTACTTTTCTACAAGCTCGTCTGGTCTTAACCCCTTCCTTACTGCTCACTCCAAACTGAAGCTACGATTTGGATTCCTCAAGAGATAGATGCCTCGATGAACAAGTGCTTCCAAGATCTATCCTGCCCCAATGGCTGATGTTGTTGATGTCTTCTGGTACGACCATTTGATGATTTTCAAATTTGCATTTTGAAGAAACACGTTGAACTAAAGGAGATTGAGATGGAGGAGCCCTTTCGTATTTCAGGGGAGAAGAAACATGCCTTTCAAATGGCTGTCCCGACACAATGGAAGAACACCGTATGTTGGACTATTGCTATAACAGGTGAAGAAGTGAACGGAATAGACTTCAAAGATAACTGAACTGTAAGTTAGACAAAATCATCGAAAACAATGATTGGACAAAGAACACAAAGCCCTCCTTTGTGATGAACCTGACCAATATACGACTCGAAAAGGATCATTTATGCTTCCTAGGCTACAGGCTACGGATTAAGTTTTCATTATGTAATTTGGAAAAGTACAGAGAATTATTGAATGATGAAGTGATTACTTTTGTAAAGGTTTAGTGTAGGCCAGTTTGTTAAAACCAGTTGCCCCAAATTGTCCATAAAGATTCATCAATGCTATTAACAATTTGAGAAAAGATGATGATATACATGATACTAAGGCAGATAAGACTAACACTGTTGTGATTATGGACAAAATGAAAAATGAGTGATCTATTATGTGATGACACAACATACTTTAAACTCCTACAAGCATGTTGATTCTCACTTTGATAAAGAACTTCTGTTGTTGTCGTTGTTGTAAGGTAATGATTCCCTCATCAAAAGATTTCATCATTGTCCCCTTCATTGCCATATATGTATGGACTTATCGAAACATTAACCAAATTTTCCAGCAAGACCCATAGTGAGTTCAATGGGCTCCACTACATACATATCATTAAAATGGTTAGTGTTTTTTATTAAGCTCACCTCTGGGTAAGATATCAAATTCTAGTATCATGAACAATGTAGAATTAATTAACAAGCTTAATGGTCTCCATGTTGACTTTGATTTCAAACTGGTAAGTTTTGATGTTTCATCCTTGTTCACAAAAGTTCCAATTGATGACCTCTTATAATATTTGGTTGATGTTTTGGATAATATTGATTTATCAGTTTCGTTGCCAATGAGGTAGGAGGCGCTGCTACTGTGGAAAGTAAAGAAGCTCAGCATCGGGAAAAGTAGTGAGTTTCAGGACCTCGAGGGGCACTGTAGTTTCACTGGAGTAGCCAAGTCTCACCCCGCCTTGTGGCAGCCTCGCCAGTACACCCGTAAGGGGGAGGGACAGTTCTTGACCCTCGCCGCCTCTGGAAACACTGCGCTGGAATTGCCTTTTGCCAGTAACCTGTCAAGGGTGAAGCACAAAATGCCAAGAAGCGGCAGTAAAGTCTACCAGTTATGGTGAGGGTCAAAAGGAACGAGCGATTGAGGCTGAAATATGGCGCTGAATGTGAATGGGATGATGAATGGGGAGAGTAAAAGAAGAGAGATTGTGGTTTAAAAGTTGTAACTTAGACAGGAAGGAATGAAAATTATCGGGAAGAGTATGGGAGGGTGTTACAGAGCATAGATGGAATGGATCAAGATTTAGTGTGAGTGGAAGGAAAGGCTTGAGAAGTATGCATGGATATGTGTATATGAAAAGTATACGAAGTAGGAATGAAAGTAAGATTTTCTGGAGAAATTTGAATAACTATAAACGGATTTGAGAATGAGAGGAACATGGTCGTATTGGGTAATATGAATTTTAAAGTGGGATGTGATGAAATTGGTGAGATAGTTGGTTAATGTGGATTGCCTGGGGTAAATGAGAATGGAAGCTACTTTGTGGATATTTGTGCTGAGAGGAGTTAATTCCTTGCAAACACCTTTTAGCACAAGATGATCCATAGATATACATGATGAGGAATGATGGAAGAGAAGAGCAGAAGACTTTGACTTTGTGGCGTTGGATGAAAGATTGAAAATTGCCGAGCTAATGCTGGGTCCATATGAGAGGATTCTTTGGAGACTGGCCATTTCGTGGTTCGTGTGGGGATGAAGATCTGATAGATGAAAACAAAGATTAAGATTTTGGAAGGAAGTTAAGTAGAGAGTTTCGGGATGATAAGGAACTATACTGGAAGGAGTTGAACAAGGAGAGAGGTGGATGTAAGAGTGGAAATGTTAATGTGAGAAGTAAGGAAGGAGAATTGCTCACTCAAAAGGTGGAAGTGAAAGGAAGATGGAAAGAGAATTTTAAAGAACTGATGAATGTGGGAGAAGGGGGAAGCAGCGGTTGTTACATGAATCGGTATGGAAGATTGAAGGAACAGGATACAAGTGCAGGTGCCTATAGCAAAGAGGGAGGTAAGAAGGGCAATATTGAGGCTGAAGGTAGGATGAAGTGGATGTGATTACGGCTGAAATGCTGAAGTATGGAGGAGAAAGTGTGATAGAGTGGATGCATCTCATATATAATTTAGCATAGAAACAGAAGGTTGTGCCTGAGGATTGGGTGAAAGCTATTATTGTCTCTTTATTCAAAGAATATATGCTAAGGATATATGTAGCAATCATAGAGGAACAAGTTTGGTAAAGTGTGTGAAAGAAGAAAGCTGAGAGTAAGTGTCAATAAGAGCAAGGTTATTAGGTATAGTAGGGTTAAGGGACTAGTCAGTTGGGAGGTAAGTTTGAATGGAGAAAACTGGAGGAAGTGAAGTGTTTTAGATATCTGGGAAAGGATTTGGCAGCGGATGGAACCATGGAAGCGGAAGTCAGTCACAAGGTGGGGGAGGGGACGAAAATTCTGGGAGCGTTGAAAAATGTGTGGAACGCGAGAACATTTTCTCGGAAAGCAAAAATGGGTATGTCTGAATAGTGGTTCCAACAATGTTATATGGATGCAAGCGTGGGCTATAGATAGGGTTGTGCGGAGGAGGGTGGATGTGTTTACCAAATGGCGTCCTAGCTTCGTCTCTTTGATGAATATCAACTGACTGTTATATTTCTCTCTTGTCTCCCGTGATGATGTGATTATTACACGAAAGCGCACTTGGGAACTCACGGTGTTTCATTTTCCCCGTGGACTCATCGGAATATATCGTGTCGAAGAAGGCGACTAAAAGGGGAGGGAGCGGAGGTCTGGAAATCCTCCCCTCTCGTTTTTTTTAATTTTCCAAAAGAAGGAACAGAGGAGGGGGCCAGGTGAGGATATTTCCTCAAAGGCCCAGTCCTCTGTTCTTAACGCTACCTCGCTAACGCGGGAAATGGCGAATAGTTTGAAAGATATATATATATATATATATATATATATATATATATATATATATATATATATATATATATTTGCTTTGTCGCTGTCTCCCGCGTTAGCGAGGTAGCGCAAGGAAACAGACGAAAGAATGGCCCAACCCACCCACATACACATGTATATACATACACGTCCACACACGCCAATATACATACCTATACATCTCAACGTATACATATATATACACACACATACACATACATATATACACATGTACATAATTCATACTGTTTGCCTTTATTCATTCCCATCGCCACCTCGCCACACATGAAATAACAACGCCTTTCACCCTCCTGCATGTTCAGGCCTCGATCACACAAAATCTTTTTCACTCCATCTTTCCACCTCCAATTTGGTCTCCCTCTTCTCCTCGTTCCCTCCACCTCCGACACATATATCCTCTTGGTCAATCTCTCTCATTCTCTCCATGTGGCCAAACCATTTCAAAACACCCTCTTCTGCTCTCTCAACCACGCTCTTTTTATTTCCACACATCTCTCTTACCCTTACGTTACTCACTCGATCAAACCACCTCACACCACACATTGTCCTCAAACATCTCATTTCCAGCACATCCATCCTCCTCCATACAACTCTATCCATAGCCCACGCCTCGCAACCATACAACATTGTTGGAACCACTGTTCCTTCAGACATACCCATTTTTGCTCTCCGAGATAATGTTCTCGCCTTCCACACATTCTTCAACGCTCCTGGAACTTTCGCCCCCTCCCCCACCCTATGATTCACTTCCACTTCCATGGTTCCAACCGCTGCCAAATCCACTCCCAGATATCTAAAACACTTCACTTCCTCCAGTTTTTCTCCATTCAAACTTACCTCCCATTTGACTTGACCCTCAACCCTATATATATATATATATATATATATATATATATATATATATATATATATATATATATATATATCATTATTATACTTAATCGCCGTCTCCCGTGTTAGCGAGGTAGCGCAAGGAAACAGACGAAAGAATGGCCCAACCCACACACATACTCATGTATATACATACACGTCCACACACGCACCTATACATACCTATACATTTCAACGTACACATACACAGACATATTCACGTATACATATGTACCTATTCTTACCTGCTGCCTTCATCCGTTCTCGTCGCCACCCCTCCATACATGAAATGGCCTCTCTCTCTCTCTCTCTCTCTCTCTCTCTCTCTCTCTCTCTCTCTCTCTCTCTCTCTCTCTCTCTCCCCCCCCCCCAAGAGGTAGCGCTAGGACACTACAGAAAAGGTCACATTCGTCCACATCCAGGCCCCACAAAACTTTCCGTGGTTTACCCCAGACGCTTCACATGCCCTGATTCAATGCAATGACAGCACGTCAACCACGGTATACCACATCGATCCAATTCACTCTATTCCTTGCCCGCCTTTCACCCTCCTGCATTTTCAGGCCCCGATCACTCAAAATCTTTTTCACTCCATCCTTCCACCTCCAATTTGGTCTCCCATTTCTCCTCGTTCCCTCCACCTCTGACACATATATCCTCTTTGTCAATCTTTCCTCTCATTCTCTCCATGTGACTTAACCATTTCAAAACACCCCCTTCCGCTCTCTCAACCTCACTCTTTTTATTACCACACATCTCTCTTACCCTTTCAGTACCTACTCGATCAAACCACCTCACACCACATATTGTCCTCAAACATTTCGTTTCCAACACAACCCCGCTCCTCCGCAAACCATATCTATAGCCCATGTCTCACAAACATATAACATTGTTGGAACCACTATTCCTTCAAACATACCCATTTTTGCTCTCCGATATAACGTTCTCGACTTCCACACATTCTTCAACGTTCCCAGAATCTTCACCCCCTTCCCCACCCCGTGACTCACTTCCGTTTCCATGGTTCCATCCACTGTTGAATCCACTCCCAGATATCTAAAACACTTCAATTTCTCAGTTTTTCTTCATTCTAACTCACCTCCCAATTAACTTGTACCTCATCCCTACGAAACCTAATAACCTTGCTTTTATTCACATCTACTCTCAGCTTTCTTCTTTCACACACTTTACCAGACTCAGTCACCAGCCTCTGCTGTTTCTCACCCGAATCAGCCACCAGCGTTGTATCATCAGCGAACTACAACTGACTTACTTCCCAAGCTCTCTCATCCACAACAGACTGCATACTTGCCCCTCTCCCCAAAACTCTTTATATATATATATATATATATATATATATATATATATATATATATATATATATATATATATATATATATATATATATATATAAATATATATATATATATATATATATATATATATATATATATATATATATATATATATAGATAGATAGATAGATAGATAGATAGATATTACCCGGTTGCCACTTCCCGCATCAGCGAGGTAGTGCCAGTAACAGACGAAGATAAGCCACACAGGCTCACATCCACTATTTAGCTGTCATATGTAATGCACCGAAACCACAGCTCCCTATCCACAACCAGGACCTACAGCCTTTTTTTTTTTCAGCTATATATATATATGTGAGTGTGTGTGTGTGTGAGGGAAAAACTGAGAAGAGTTAGTGAAGGCTTTGCGGAAAATGAAAGCCGGCAAGACGGTGGGTTTGGATGGTACTGCAGAAAATTTATTAAAAAAGGGGGTGACTGTGTTGTTGATTGCTTGGTAAGGATATTCATTGTACGTACGGTTCATGGTGAGGTGCCTGAGGACTGGCGGAATGCGTGAATAGTGCCATTGTACAAAGGCAAAGGGGATAAGAGTGAGTGCTCAAATTACAGAGGTATAAGTTTGTTGGGTATTCCTGGTAAATTATATGGGAGGGTATTGATTGAGAGGGTGAAGGCATGTACTGAGCATCAGATTGGGGAAGAGCAGTGTGGTTTCAGAAGTGGTAGAGGATGTGTGGATCAGGTGTTTGCTTTGAAGAATCACAGATGGATTAGTTAGTAGCTTTCATGGATCTGGAGAAGGCATATGATTGGGGTGATAGAGATGCTTTGTGGAAGGTTTTAAGAGTACATGGTGTGGGAGGTAAGTTGCTAGAGGCAGTGAAAAGTTCTTACCAAGGACGTAAGGCATGTGTACGAGTAGGAAGAGAGGAAAGTGATTGGTTTCCAATGAATGTCGGTTTGCGGCAGGAGTGCGTGATGTCTCCATGGTTGTTTGATTTGTTTATGGATGGGGTTGTTAGGGAGGTGAATGCAAGAGTTGTGGAAAGAGGGGCAAGTATGCAGTCTGATGTGGATAAGAGAGCTTGGGAAGTGAGTCACTAGTTGTTCGCTGATGATACAGCGTGAGAAACTGCAGAAGCTGGTGACTGAGTTTGGTAAAGTGTGTGAAAGAAGAAAGTTGACAGTAAATGTGAATAAGAGCAAGGTTATTAGGTACAGTAGGGTTGAGGGTCAAGTCAAATGGGAGGTAAATTTGAATGGAGAAAAACTGGTGGAAGTGAAGTGTTTTAGATATCTGGGAGTGGATTTGGCAGCGGATGGAACCATGGAAGTGGAAGTGAGTCACAGGGTGGGGAAGGGGACGAAGGTTGAAGAATGTGTGGAAGGCGAGAGCATTATCTTGGAGAGCAAAAATGGGTATGTTTGAAGGAATAGTGGTTCCAACAATGTTATATGGTTGTGAGGCGTGGGCTATAGATAGAGTGGTGCGGAGGAGGGTGGATGTGTTGGAAATGAGAAGTTTGAGGACAATATGTGGTGTGAGGTGGTTTGATCGAGTAAGTAATGAAAGGGTAAGAGAGGTGTGTGGTAATAAAAAGAGTGTGGTTGAGAGAGCAGAAGAGGGTGTTTTGAAATGGTTTGGTCACATGGAGAGAATGAGAGAGATTGACAAAGAGGATATATGTGTCAGAGGTGGAGGGAACGAGAAGTGGGAGACCAAATTGGAGGAGGAGGGATGGAGTAAAAAAGATTTTGAGTGATCGGGGCCTGAAAATACAGGAGGGTGAGAGGCGTGCAAGCGTCTGGGGTAAGCCATTGAGAATGTTTTGTAGGGCCTAGATGTGGAAAGGCAGCTGTGGTTTAGGCGCATTACACATGACAGCTAGAGACTGAGTGTGAACGAATGTGGCCTTTGTTTTTCTTTTCCTAACTCTATCTCACGAGTGCGTGGGGGTTGGTAGATGGGGTGCCATTTCATGTGTGGCGGGGTGGCGACGGGATGGTTGAAGGCAGCAAGTATGAATATATACATATTCATACATATGTCTGAGTATGTATATGTATGTATACGTTGAAATGTATAGGTATGTATATGTGCGTGTGTGGGTGTTTATGTATATACATGTGTATGAGGGTGGGTTGGGCCATTCTTTCGTCTGTTTCCTTGCGTTACCTCGCTAACGCGGGAGACAGCAACTAAGTATAATGAAATATATGTATGATATATATATATATATATATATATATATATATATATATATATATATATATATATATATATATATATATATTCTTTTCTTTCATACTATTCGCCATTTCCCGCGTTAGCGAAGTAGCGTTAAGAACAGAGGACTGGGCCTTTGAGGGAATATCCTCACCTGGCCCCCTTCTCTGTTCCTTCTTTTGGAAAATTATTAATAAGGTTAATATATATACAGATCAAGATGAGGTGAGCATTCACCCGTCCTTCGCATCCCTCACATATTCAGGAACGCGTCAGGTGGTGTCGTGAGGGAGGTCGTGTTATCACCGTTACAGGATGTTACACCTATGGTAATGCACGTGTGTGTGGCGGAGCACCACCGTGGCGAGGACAGACCGTACGATCAGCTAGGGACGCGCGCCGGGTGAGCAACACAAGTGACTGTGGTGTGCAGTGTGTGGTGTGTGTGTGTGTGTGTCAGCAGCCACGGGCTGACTGGGGTCATCATGTGTTGATGGTATACCTCTCGTCTGGTGTCCTCATGACTGGTAGGTTGAACTGGAAGGTTGCGCTACAGACAGTAGCAGGGAAGATGATGGACAGACGGTAGCAGGGAAGATGATGGACAGACGGTAGCAGGGAAGATGATGAACTCGCTCAGAGACGAACAGTCCCTTAACGAGGCTGTATTGTTGCCGTCAGAGGTGGCCCATCACTTTGAAGAATGGCCCAACCCACCCACATACACATGTATATACATAAACGCCCACACACGCATACATATACATACCTATATATCTCAACGTATACATACATATACCTACATGTAGATATTCATATTTGCTTTCTTCATCCATTCCTCAACAAAGGCCACATTCGTTCACACTCAGTCTCTAGCTGTCATGTGTAATGCACCGAAACCACAACTCCCTGTCCACATCCAGGTCTCACAGACCTTTCCATGGTTTACCCCAGACGTTTCACATGTCCTAGTTCTGTCCATTGACAGCACGTCGACCCCAGTATGCCACATCGTTTCAACTCGCTCTCTCCTGCTCACGCTTTTCACTCTCCTGCATTTTCAGGCCCCGATTGCTCAAAATCTTTTTCACTCCATCCTTCCACCTTCAGTTTGGTCTCCCGCTTCTTGTTCCCTCCACCTCTGACATATATATCCTCTTGGTCAATCTTTCCTTACTCATTCTCTCCATGTGACCAAACTATTTCAACACACCCTTTTCTTCTCTCTCAACCACACACTTTTGATTACCACACAACTCTCTTACCCTTTCATTACGATCAAACCACCTCACACCACATATTGTCCTCAGACATTTCATTTCCAGCACATCCACCCTCCTCCGTACAACTCAATCTACAGCCTACGACTCGTACCCATATAACATTGTTGGAACCACTATTCCTTCAAACATACCTTCTCTTTCCACATATTCTTCCTTGCTCCCAGAACCTTCGCCCCCTTCCCCCACCCTATGACTCACTAACATGGTTCCATTCGCTGCCAAGTCCAATTTTTCAACAAACTCACCTCCCAACTAACTTGTCCCTCAATCCGACTGAACCTAGCAACCTTGCTCTTATTCACATTTACTCTCAACTTTGTCCTTTCACACACTTTTTCAAACTCAATCACAACTTCTGCAGTTTCTCACTCGATTCAGCCACCAGTACCGTGCCATCGGCAACAACAACTGACTCACTTTCCAGGCCCTCTCATCCACAACAGACTGCATACTCGCCCCTCCCTCCAAGACCTTCGCAATTTTACCTCCCTCACCACCTCATCCATGAACAAACAAACAATGGGACATCACACAACCCCTACAGCAGACCGACATTTACCGGGAACCAGTCACTCTCTTCTGTTTGTATTCGTACACCCTTGATAAAAACTTACTGCCTCTAGCAGCCCCCCCCCCCCCCCCCATATACTTCACAAAGAATCTTTTTCAACCCTATCATATACCTTCCCCAGACCCATCTGTTTTTCTAAGTATTTCTCACATACATTCTTCAAAGCAAACACCTGATCCACATATCCTCTACCACTTCTGAAACCACACTGCTCTTCCCCAATCGGATGTTCTGTACATGCCTTCACCCTCTCAATCAGTACCTTCTCATAACAACTCACCAGATGTATTCAGCAAACTTATACCTCTGTAGTTTCAACACTCACCTTTATTCCCTTTGACTTTGTACAAGGGTACTATTTTGCCAATCCTCAGGCATACATACATTGATTATCCTTACCAATCAATCAGCAACACAATCACCTTTCTTAAAAAAATCATCAATACTAACCAAACCCGCCTCCTTGCCACATTTCGTCTTACGTAAGGCTTTGACCACCACTTCTCTCTCAACCAAAACACTCTCCCTGACTGTCTCACTTCGCATATCTTTCAGACCAAAAACACCTTATATCTGCCACTTTATCATCAAACACGTTTAACAAACCTTCAAAATACTCACTACATCTTCATTTTATCACTACGTGTCATCATTTATCCTTTTGCCTCATTCACCGATATTTCCATTTGTTCTGTTGTCTTTCGTACCTTATTTACCTCCTTGCAAAACGTCTTTTTATTCTCCCTAAAGTTTGATTATCCTTTCTCAACCCAACTATGGTTTGCCCTCATTTTCAACATCTGCACCTAACTTTTGACCCCCTGCAGCTTTCTCATATACATCCGCCAATCATTTGCACTCCTTCCCTGTAAATAATGCTCAAATACCTCTCTTCTCTCTCAGTAGCAACTTTATTTTTTCATCCCTTCATCCACTACCCTTTCTAATCTGCCCAATCCCACCTTTCTCATGCGACATGCATCTCTTGCACATGCCATCACTGCTTCCCTAAATACCTCCCATTCCTCACCCACTCCCCTCACTTCATTTACTCTAACCTATTGCTATTCTACACTCAATCTCTTCTAGCATATCTTCACATAAGTCTCTTTTCCAAGCTTATTTACTCTCACCACTCTCTTCTCATTGGCATTGTTTTCTCTTTTCGAAAACTTCAATAAATCTTCACCCTCGCCTCTATAAGGCAGCGATCAGATTTCCAAACAGCTACCCTACTCAGCATTCTTACGTCCAAAACTCTCTCTTTTACACGCCTATCAATTAATCTTTAATTTGATAATGCCCGTTGACCATCTCTCCTGTTCACATATGTATACTCTGTATGCCCTCCTTTAAGGTATTCACTAATCATCGGTCTTTTTTCAGCACACAATTCCACAACATGTTCACCATTTCCATTCACAACACTGAATACCCCAATGCCCCCAAGTTATACCCTCAACTACCACAATACTTATCTCATTTGAATCACCCATCACTACTACCCGGTCTCGTGCACCAAAGCTGCTGACACACAACTAGGCTGCTCCCAAAACACTTGCTTCTCATGACCAGGTGCATAACACCAATAATCACCAATTTTTCACCACAAACATTCATTTTTACCCACATCAATCTAGAATTTACTTCCTTGCACTTTATCACACACTCCCACAACTCCTGCTTCAGGAGTAGTGCTACTCCTTCCTTAGCTTTTGTCCTCTAACCAACACCTAACTTCACTTCTAAGATCTTTCCAAACCATTCTTCCCCTTTACTCTTGAGCTTCGTTTCACTCGGAGCCAGAACATCCAGGTTTCTTTCCTCAAACATACTACCTATCTCTCCCATCTTCTCATCTTGGTTACATCCAAACACATTTAGACACCCCAATCTGAGCCTTTGAGGAGGATGAGCACTCCCCGCGTGACTCCTGTTCCCTGTTTTTGAAGTTGAAATATGAGGTCTCTCTCTTCGGTTGCTTTGGTTGCCTTAATACGAGGTAGTGCTCTTTCTCCTCTATCCTTGATATATATATATATATATATATATATATATATATATATATATATATATATATATATATATATATATATATATATATCCCTGGGGATAGGGAAGACCAGGGATAGGGAAGAAAGAATACTTCCCACGCATTCCCCGCGTGTCGTAGAAGGCGACTAAAGGGGACGAAAGCGGGGGGCTGTAAACCCTCCCCTCCTTGTATTTTAACTTTCTAAAAGGGGAAACAGAAGGAGTCACGCGGGGAGTGCTCATCCTCCTCGATGCCTCAGACTGGGGTATCTAAATGTGTGTGGATGTAACCAAGATGAGAAAAAAGGAGAGATAGGTAGTATGTTTGAGGAGACGAACCTGGATTTTTGGCTCTGAGTGAAACGAAGCTCAAGAGTAAAGGGGGAGAGTGGTTTGGGAATGTTTTGGGAGTAATGGGAGTGTGTGATAGAATGGAAGAAAGTAAACTCTAGATTGATATGGGTAAAACTGAAAGTGCATGGAGAGAGATGGGTGATTCTTGGTGCCTATGCACCTGGGCATGAGAAGAAAGATCATGAAATGCAAGTGTTTTGGGAGCAGCTGAGTGAGTGTGTTAGTAGTTTTGATGTACGAGACCGGAGTATAGTGATGGGTGATTTGAATGCAAAGGTGAGTAATGTGGCAGTTGAGGGAATAATTGGTGTACATGGGGTGTTTAGTGTTTTGAATGGAAATTGTGAAGAGCTTGTAGATTTGTTCGCTGAAAAACGACTGGTGATTGGGAATACCTGGTTTAAAAAGAGAGATATGCATAAGTAGGAGAGATGGCCAGAGAGCGTTATTGGATTACGTGTTAATTGATAGGCGCGCGAAAGAGAGACTTTTGGATGTTAATGTGCTGAGAGGTGCAACTGGAGGGATGTCTGATCATTATCTTGTGGAGGCGAAGGTGAAGATTTGCAGAGGTTTTCAGAAAAGAAGAGAGAATGTTGAGGTGAAGAGAGTGGTGAAAGTAAGTGAGCTTGGGAAGGAGACATGTGTGAAGTATGAGGAGAGACTGAGTGCAGAATGGAAAAAGATGAGAGCAAAGGACGTAAAGAGTGTGAGGGAGGAATGGGATGTCTTTAGGGAATCAGTGATGGCTTGTGCAAAAGATGCTTGTGGCATGAGAAAGGTGGGAGATGGGCAGATTAAAAAGGGTAGTGAGTGTAGGGATAAAGAAGTAAGATTGTTAGTGAAAGTTTTTGCAGGGAAATAGTACAAATGACTGGGAGATGTATAAAAGAAAGAGACAGGAGGTCAAGAGAAAGGTGCAAGAGGTGAAAAAGAGGGCAAATGAGAGTTGGGGTGAGAGTATCATTAAATTTTAGGGAAATAAAAAGATGTTTAGGAAGGAGGTAAAGAATTTTTTTGAAGGAGGTAAATAAAGTGCGTAAGACAAGAGAAGAAATGGGAACGTCGGTGAAGGGGCTAATGGGAGGTAATAACAAGTAGTGGTGATGTGAGAAGGAGATGGAGTGAGTATTTTGAAGGTTTGTTGAATGTGTTAGATGAGAGAGTGGCAGATATAGGGTGTTTTGGTCGAGGTGGTGTGCAAAGTGAGAGGGTCAGGAAGAATGATTTGGTAAACAGAGAAGAGGCAGTGAAAGCTTTGTGGAAGATGAAAGCCGGCAAGGCGGCGGGTTTGGATGGTATTGCAGTGGAATTTAATAAAGAAAAGGAGGTGATTGTGTTTTTGACTGCTTGGTGAGAATATTCATTGTATATATGGCGCAAGGTGAAGTGACTGAGGATTGGCGGAATGCTTGCATAGTGCCATTGTACAAAGGCAAAGGGGATAAGAGTGAGGGTTCAAATTACAGAGTTATAAGTTTGTTGAGTATTCCTGGAAAAATGTATGGGAGGGAATTGATTGATACAGCGCTGGCGCTGGTGGCTGATTCATGTGAGAAACTGCAGAAGCTGGTGACTGAGCTTGGTAAAGTGTGTGAAAGAAGAAAGCTGAGAGTAAATTTGAATAAGAGCATGGTTGTTAGGTACAGTAGGGTTGAGGGACAAGTCAATATGGAGGTAAGTTTAAATGGAGAAAAACTGGAGGAAGTGAAGTGTTTTAGATATCTGGGAGTGGATTTGGCAGCGGATGAAACCATGGAAGCGGAAGCGAGTCACAGGATGGGGGAAGGGCAAAAGTTCTGGGAGCCTTGAAGAATGTGTGGAAGGCGATAAAATTATCTCGGAAAGCAAAAATGGGTATGTTTGAAGGAATAGTGGTTCCAACAATGTTATATGGTTGCGAGGCGTGGGCTATGGATAGGGTTGTGCAAAGGAGGATGGATGTGTTTGAAATGAGATGTTTGAGGACAATATCTGGTGTGAGGTGGTTTGATCGAGTAAGTAGTGAAAGGGAGACCAAATTGGAGATGGAAAGATGGAGTGAAAAAGATTTTGAGCGATATATTCTTATGCCTACATATGCATGAGTTCCTTCCCTTGATCTCATCATAATTCTTTTTTAACGACTGAGTTCGCCAGAGTTTAAGATATCATCTGCGAAAATACCTCTACTTCACCAGCTTTGTACAAGCAGGCTAGATGCAGTGAAGCAGTCCCACTGCAGGTCAGAGCAGTGAAGCATTCCCACTGCAAGCCAGATGCAGTAAAGCAGTCCCACTGCAGGCCAGATGCAGTTAAGCAGTCCCACTGCAGGCTAGAGGCAGTGAAGCAGTCCCACTGCAAGCCAGATGCAGTAAAGCAGTCCCACTGCAGGCCAGATGCAGTAAAGCAGTCCCACTGCAAGCCAGATGCAGTAAAGCAGTCCCACTGCAGGCTAGAGGCAGTGAAGCAGTCCCACTGCATGCCAGATGCAGTGAAGCAGTCCCACTGCAGGCCAGATGCAGTAAAGCAGTCCCACTGAAGGCCAGATGCAGTAAAGCAGTCCCACTGCAGGCCAGATGCAGTAAAGCAGTTCCACTGCAGGCCAGATGCAGTAAAGCAGTCCCACTGCAGGCTAGAGGCAGTGAAGCAGTCCCACTGCAGGCCAGATGTAGTGAAGCAGTCCCACTGCAGGCTAGAGGCAGTGAAGCAGTCCCACTGCAGGCCGGATGCAGTGAAGCAGTTCCACTGCAGGCCAGATGCAGTGAAGCAGTCCCACTGCAGGCCAGATGCAGTAAAGCAGTCCCACTGCAGGCCAGAGGCAGTGAAGCAGTCCCACTGCAGGCTAGAGGCAGTGAAGCAGTCCCACTGCAGGCCAGATGCAGTAAAGCAGTCCCACTGCAGGCCAGATGCAGTAAAGCAGTCCCACTGCAAGCCAGATGCAGTAAAGCAGTCCCACTGCAGGCCAGAGGCAGTGAAGCAGCCCCACTGCAGGCTAGAGGCAGTGAAGCAGTCCCACTGCAGGCCAGATGCAGTGAAGCAGTCCCACTGCAGGCCAGATGCAATAAATCAGTCCCACTGCAGGCCAGATGCAGTGAAGCAGTCCCACTGCAGGCCAGATGCAGTAAAGCAGTCCCACTGCATCCCAGAGGCAGTGAAGCAGTCCCACTGCAGGCCAGAGCAGTGAAGCAGTCCCACTGCAGGCCAGAGGCAGTGAAGCAGTCCCTCTGTTGGCCAGATGCAGTGAAGCAGTCATACTACAGGCCAGAGGTAGTGAAGCAGTCCCACTGCAGGCCAGAGACAGTGAAGCAGTCCCACTGCAGGCCTGAAGCAGTCCCAATGCAGGCCTGAAGCAGTCCCAATGCAGGCCAGAGGCAGTGAAGCAGTCCAGTCCCACTGTAGGTCAGATGCAGTAAAGCAGTCCCACTGTAGGCCAGAGCAGTGAAGCAGTCCACTGCAGGCCAGAGGCAGTGAAGCAGTCCCTCTGTTCGCCAGATGCAGTGAAGCAGTCCCACTACAGGCCAGAGGCAGTGAAGCAGTCCCACTGCAGGCCTGAAGCAGTCCCAGTGCAGGCCAGAGGCAGTGAAGCAGTCCAGTCCCACTGCAGGCCAGATGCAGTGAAGCAGTCCCACTGCAAGCCAGATGCAGTAAAGCAGTCCCACTGCAGGCCAGATGCAGTTAAGCAGTCCCACTGCAGGCCAGATGCAGTAAAGCAGTCCCACTGCAGGCCAGAGGCAGTGAAGCAGTCCCACTGCAGGCTAGAGGCAGTGAAGCAGTCCCACTGCAAGCCAGATGCAGTGAAGCAGTCCCACTGCATCCCAGAGGCAGTGAAGCAGTCCCATCGCAGGCCAGAGCAGTGAAGCAATTGCACTGCAGGCGAGAGGCTGTGAAGCAGTCCCACTGCAGGCCAGATGCATTGAAGCAGTCCCACTGCAGGCCAGAGGCAGTGAAGCAGTTCCACTGCAGGCCAGATGCAGTGAAGCAGTCCCACTGCATCCCAGAGGCAGTGAAGCAGTTTCACTGCAGGCTGGAGGCAGTGAAGCAGTTCCACTGCAGGCCAGATGCAGTGAAGCAGTTTCACTGCAGGCTAGAGGCATTGAAGCAGTCCTACTGCAGGCCAGATGCAGTGAAGCAGTCCTACTGCAGGCCAGAGGTAGTGAAGCAGTCCCACTGCAGGCCAGATGTAGTGAAGCAGTCCCACTGCAGGCCAGATGCAGTGAAGCAGTCCCACTGCAGGCCGGATACAGTAAAGCACACCCGTCCCACTGCAGGCCAGATGCAGTGAAGCAGTCCCACTGCAGACTAGAGGCAGTGAAGCAGTCCCGTGCCGTTGCAGGCCAGAGGCAGTGAAGCAGTCCCACTGCAGGCTAGATCCAGTGAAGCAGTCCCATTGCAGGCCAGATGCAGTAAAGCAGTCCCACTGCAGGCTAGAGGCAGTGAACCAGTCCCGTCCCACTGCAGGCCAGATGCAGTAGAGGCAGTGAAGCAGTTCCACTGCAATAATTCACTCGAAACCCGAAACCCTCCTCGTTAGCTGAGCAAGAGCCAATGTCTGGCCAGCACACACACACACACACACATGGCCGCGAACTCGCGGGCTTAAAATAGAATGGGACTACATTAGCTCAGCAGGTCAGTCCACGCCACAACAGTGAGTCCGCCCTGACCTTGGTGAAGTGGATAATTCATTCAGACATACACCATTATGGTTGGCTGATGCAGTGTATGGGTTTCTTTTCCCCGTTAAATATCATGAATTTTACTAGTTTTGTAGAAATCGAACGTAACTTAGATGATTTTTTTTGTATTTAGTCACATGATTTTTTTAAACATTGATTTGTTATAGTCGACTGAGTAACGTAATAACCAGAATTTAATTATAACGAACTTGACCGAGCCAAAGATGACACTCGGTATTTATAACTGGTCACACCATCGCCCACCTCCGGGAAATGTCTAATGTTTTTGCTCTCTTTCAATATTCAGGTCAAGATGGTTTGATGAAGAGCACTTAAGAACTTCGGGCATGATGGTGAAGTGATAAAGATATTCATATATTTATATGTATAAGCTAGTTCCTGAATAGACTTGTACACAAAACTCATACGTCTGGCTGCTCTCGCCTGCAAGGGGCCCAGGCAGCGCCCGAGTCGTGACCGGGTTTATAATTGCTGATGTAACAGACGCTCATAACGATTCACAGCAAAACCTCGTGCTAGATCTGGTGGTCATGACGTCCTTCGAAATACTGATATGTAACCACCATCATTTTTACCCAAAGTTAGCAAAGAAAGGTAAAAATGAGGTGGCGTGTAGCGACAGGCAGCGAGGTGCGGCGGGCACTGGTCAGGTCTGGCAGATGGTCAGCTACACAAGTGAGCCAGTCAGCAGTTTTCTGTCATCAGATTACCAAAGTATTTTGCCATTATCAATCACGTGATCATATATTCATCGCCATTCTGTCCATCAAGTGATCGCGATCAACGACGTAGCCAGTTGAGTGACCACATAATCAATCGTGTGATCACATTTATCAGTATCCTGCTAATTAATTCATCAAATCAAGTATTAGCATTTAGCTAATGGATTAATCGCATTCATCGTCTTTCAGGCAACCAACTGACCACATTAGTCACTTAATCGAGTGACTACCATTCAAGGGGCGATGTCGGTTTTGTAGTCAAGTAGCGACCATGAACTACATAATAACTAAGGAAATATCTGAAGGTTGACTTTTCCTTAAGGTTGACTTTATTGATAATGTCGTTCAATTATCTGTCTGGGAGGATTACGATTCTCAGAGGGAGGAGAGTTAGAGGAAGATTTTCCAGGGTGTGATATGAGGAAAAGTTATTCAAACAGGTTTAACGTCTCGCTGGCAATGTGTGAAGACATGCCATCCTGAGAGAAAAAAAGAAACTCCAATTTCCCTGATGTATGAATGAAAGTGCTCTGTTGTAAGATTCGTCATTCATATTCAAACCATTGCTCCTAAATACCGTAATGTCTTATATTTCATTTATTGAGTGATTTGATGTCCATTAGGCACTAGAAAACGGTCTTATTCCCTTTGATAATTTTCTAAATTATCAAAGGGAATAAGACCAGACTAATCTTTCTGTCTCACACAGGATGGGACTGAAGACTATGATCTCTCTGAGGGTCTAAAGATGGGACTGAAGGCTGTATGATATCTCTCAGGGTTTATTTGCATCAAACAGGGTATCATCCAGGGAGAAAGTTGCTCTCATATATTCACTACCGCAGCCAAGTTCTCAGATGTACAACTGACCAGAACCATCAGGTTTCCAGTTGTCGCCAGGAAAAAGGAGCCAAAACTGACCATGAAGATGTCAGTGCTGGACACCCGTATTCTGCCTCTGACTTCAAGGACAAAGAAATCAAGTGTGTGAACGGCCTTGACCCTCGGTTAACTGCTGCTTCACATAAAGATTTGCATTAAGATTGTGGATCGCTGAGACAGACTAATCTGATTGGGGATCAGACTAACTCAGCAAATGGTTCAAATGATATTACTGTTTTCCTCATTTGGCCAAATATGAGGCAACAGTTTGCTTGAAGGATCTGGCAGTCTGCTTGGATTTGGGGAGTAAAGTTCAACCCTTGCAAGCCGGTACACTCATATTTCTCTTTCCTTGAAGAGTCTTTGTGGGAAGACATCAATATAATGTTAACTGTTCCATGCCTAATTTGCTCGATTTTTTTCCTCAGATTTCCTTAGATTCTCTGTTGTCCATTTATAGATGGCATCTATGTCTCTCTAATTTCTCTTTTGTCTTCTGTGCTCACAGTCTTACATATTCATCTTACATACAAAACATATGAATATACCTTCCCTTACGTCCTTATGTTCGTCTGAAATCATTATTACAAGAAGTAATGATGTTGGTAGCAATCTTGGCAGTGTGCCTGAGAGCACATGATCTTTATTACACTTGCTTTCCATTTTCACCATTGAATTTTTGAGGAACTAAAACTCCCTAATCCACTTTCCTACATTTCCTTCAACCCCTTCATTGAGGAACTTGCATTCATTTTTTTTTCACTTTTGAAGCAAAAGTTACTAATGGTGATAATAATAATAATAATAATAATAATAAAAAGTCTGTTCTTATAATTAACTTGTCATTGTTTACATATGTAGGTTGTATATGGTAGGCAGCCAACAACCTGATAGGTATATTACCATTACTATCTGCCAGGGTGATGGCTGCTGAGCTAGCCTGTACTTCAGTGGATGTCAAGTTGCACTCCTCTGACCTAGGTTGCTGTCCTTTCTTTCTACCTCACCCACATGTGGACCCACTAGTATTCTGGCCACAAACATACAATCATTCCTTGTCTTGCATAACACTTGACATCACTTAACTCACACAGCTCATTCATCATAACCCTAAATTTTCCTGTGTTATATAGTGTGTGCTACCCCTGCCTTTTGGCAAGATGGTAGGAGCAATAGATAGAAGTAGTAGGTACTTAAATTTTAGGAGCAATAGATAGAAGTAGTAGGTACTTAAATTTTAGGAGTGATAGATAGAAGTAGTAGGTACTTACATTTTAGGAGCAATAGATAGAAGTAGTAGATACATACATTTAGGCCTCAGCATTATGTAGAAGTAGTAAGTAGAAGCATCAGGTAGATGTAGTCAGTAGGAACATTAGGTAGGAGCCTGCAAACATTGCACTACAGTTGCCTTTTGTCAGTGGTCTGTTAAGGGTGAGGTAGTAAAGGATAAGAAGTGGCACTGTAGTTCACTAGTTATAGAGGCCCTGTTGCCATGGCCACCCCCTTGAGGGAGTTCCAGTTGGAACAGGTATCAGCGATACAGATAGTTTACATATGTTGTGCATTTTTTGATAAAAGTTAATGCTACACTGCAGCTAGGCATATACAGTACTCCATGAGGATCTTAAGCTTAGAAAGTGAGTTATGTGGTATTTTTGTCACATATAATTATTATTGGTTTTATGTCAGAAATATCTGTTATCCTGTAAGAGTAGCAGCAACAAAAACTGTTATATAACACGAGGGCAGAGCTCTCATACAGTATGTTGAAAAAGTGTAGGTGATGATGTCTGGACACAATCCATGGAATACCAGTACAAGCAATAATGGCCACACATTTCACAATTCAAGAACTCATCTTCTTTTGAGGTCAATGCTACCTCCTAAGAGATTCTTATATGAAGCTTATGGCCCTCTAAGGGCTAATATTATGACTTGTCACTTTCTCTTATGATACTTCATATTTCAATTTAAATAATGACATAGAATCTACAAAGATAGTGCCCATTCTCTTCCCTTGCACTAGAGTTCCACATATGTCATTTCAAGTACTGGTTGCATCTCCATGTTCCATAATGTATTTCTTAAATATATATCACTTTCCTATATTTTAATGACAGTACATTATAGCTAGGCTGACTCGTCTTTACTGTTTTGGTATCTATTTGAATCCACCCTTGTGTATTTGCCTTATGTGCCTCAAAACCCAATCCTATTGGAATAATTGGGTGGAAGAGTGGTTTGTTCGAAGCTGAACCCCATTACATTCTGATTTTCCTAAGGGACATAAATAAATGAATTATCTACAGGTGTATTTATTATTATGTATTTTATTATACTTAGTTGCTGTCTCCCGCGTTAGCGAGGTAGTGCTAGAGAACAGACGAAAGAATGGCCCAACCCACCCACATACACATGTATAAACATAAAAACCTACACAAGCACATATATGTACCTATACATTTCAATGTATACATACATATACATACACAGACATATACATATATGCATATGTACATATTCATGCTTGCTGCCTTCATCCATTCCCATTGTCACCTCACCACACATGAAATGGCACCCCCCGCACGTGCGAAGTAGCACTAGGAAAAGACAACAAAGGCCACATTCGTTCACACTCAGTCTCTAGCTGTCATGTGTAATGCACCGAAACCACGGCTCCCTTTCCACATCCAGGCCCCACAAAACTTTCCATGGTTTACCCGAGATGCTTCAAATGCCCTGGTTCAATCCATTGACAGCACATTGACAGCGATATACCACATTGTTCCAATTCACTCATTCACTCTATTCCTTGCATGCCTTTCACCCTCCTGTATGTTCGAGCTCCAATCGCTCAAACTCTTTTTCACTCCATCCTTCCACCTCCAATTTGGTCTCCCACTTCTCCTCGTTTCCTCCACCTCTGACACATATATCCTCTTTGTCATTCTTTCCTCATAATTCTCTTCATATGACCAAACCATTTCAAACACCCTCTTCTGCTCTCTCAACCACACTCACTTTATTACCACACATCTCTCTTCCCCTTTCATTACTTACTCGATCAAACTACCTAACACCACATATAGTCCTCAAACATTTCATTTCCAACACATCCACCCTCCTCACACAACCCTATCTATAGCCCATGCCTCGCAACCATATAACATTGTTGGAACCACTATTCCTTCAAACATACCCATTTTTGCTTTCCGAGATAATGTTCTCGCCTTCCACACATTCTTCATTGCTCCCAGAACCTTTGTCCCCTCCCCCACCCTGTGACTCACTTCCGCTTTCATGGTTCCATCTGCTGCCAAATCCACTCCCAGATATCTAAACACTTCACTTCCTCCAGTTTTTCTCCATTCAAACTTACCTCCCAATTTACTTCTCCCTCAACCCTACTGAACCTAATAACCTTGCTCTTATTCACATTTATTCTCAGCTTTCTTCTTTCACACACTTTACCAAACTCAGTCACCAACTTCTGCAGTTTCTCACTCATATCAGCCACCAGCACTGTATCATCAACGAACAACAACTGACTCACTTCCCAAGCCCTCTCATCCACAATAGACTGCATACTTGCCCTTCCGTCCAAAACTCTTGCATTCACCTCCCTAACAACCCCATCCATAAACAAATTAAACAACCAAGGAGACATCACGCACCCCTGCCACAAACCAACATTCACTGGGAATCAATCACTTTCCTCTCTTCCTACTTGTGAACATGCCTTACATCCTTGATAAATACTTTTTACTGCTTCTAGCAACTTACCTCCCACACCATATACTCTTAATACCTTCCACAGAGCATCTCTATCAACTCTATCATATGCCTTCTCCAGATTCATAAATGCTACATACAAATCCATCTGTTTTTCTAAGTATTTCTCACATACATTCTTCAAAGCAAACACCTGATCCACACATCCTTTACCACTTCTGAAACCACACTGCTCTTCCCCAGTCTGATGCTCTGTACATGCCTTTGCCCTCTCAATCAATACTTTCCCATATAATTTCCCAGGAATACTCAACAAACTTATACCTCTGTAATTTGAACACTTACCTTTAACCTTTGCCTTTGTACAATGGCACTATGCATGCATTTTGCCAATCCTCAGGCACTTCACCATGAACCATACATACATTGAATATCCTTACCAACCAGTGAACAACACAGTCACTCCCCTTTTTAATAAATTTCACTACAATACCATCCAAACCTGCCGCCTTGCCACCTTTCATCCCCGCAAAGCTTTCACTACCTCTTCTCTGTTTACCAAACCATTCTCCCTGACCCTCTCACTTCGCACACCACCTCAACCAAAACACCCTATATCTGCCACTCTGTCATCAAACACATTCAGCAAACCTTCAAAATACTCACTCCATCTCCCTCTCACGTCACCACTACTTGTTATTACCTCCCCATTAGCCCCCTTCACCAATGTTCCCATTTGTTTGTTCCCTTGTCTTACGTACTTTATTTACCTCCTTCCAAAACATCTGTTTATCCTCCTTAAAGTTTAATGATACTCTCACCTCAACTCTCATTTGCCCTCTTTTTCACCTCTTGCACCATTCTCTTGACCTTCTGCCTCTTTCTTTTATACATCTCCCAGTCATTCGCACTACTTCCTCGCAAAAATCATCCAAACACCTTACTTCTTCATCCCACCACTCACTACCCTTTCTAATCTGGCCACCTCCCACCTTTCTCATGCCACAAGCATCTTTTGCATAAGCCATCACTACTTCCCTAAATACATCCCATTCCTCCCCCACTCCCCTGATGTCATTTGCTCTCACCTTTTTCCACTCTGCACTCATTCTCTCCTGGGATTCCCTCACACAAGTCTCCTTTCCAAGCTCACTGACTCTCACCCCTCTTCACCCCAACATTCTCTCTTCTTTTCTGAAAACCTCTACAAATCTTCACCTGCGCCTCCAGAAGATAATGATCAGACATCCCTCCAGTTGCCCCTCCAAAAGTCTCTCTTTCATGCGCCTAAAAGGGACCAGAGCTAGAAACCCTCCCCTCCTTGTATTTTAACTTTCTAAAAGGGGTAACAGTAGGAGGCGTGTGGGGAGTGCTCATCCTCCCCAAAGGCTCAGATTGGGCTGTCTAAATGCATGAGAATATAACCACAATGAGAGAAAAGGAGAGATAGGTAGTATGTTTGAGGAAAGGAACCTGGATGTTTTGGCTGAGTGAAATGAAGCTCAAGGGTAAAGGGGAAGAGTGGTTTGGGAATGTCTTAGGAGTTAAGTCAGGGGTTGGTGAGAGGACAAAAGCAAAGGAAGGAGTAGCACTACTCTTGAAGCAGGAGTTGTGGGAGTGTGTGATAGAGTGTAAGAAAGTAAGCTCCAGATTGATATGGGTAAAACTGAATTTGCAGGTGTAATGGTAACTTATTCCTTGTTTTTAGGTTGCCCCCTTCAGGCTGGAGGTGTTCAGGGAGCAGTAAATATTACTCTGATTCTGTAGATAACAGCTGGGGGTCTGCAATAACTTGAATTGTTTTATGATCAGAAGGTGGGATAGAAATCCTAAAGTGGGGTAGGGAGGCTTCAATTGAGATGGAAGCTGTATTTACTGACTTTACTCATTGCCCTAGAACTCTTGGTAGGCTGATAAAGCTCCAGAGGGTTTTGGTGCATCTTAACCAAGCTAAACCTGGCCTTGCTCGCATGTTCATACCTGATATTGGCCTCCCTAGTGTTTCTCTGGTTAAGTGAACCTCAAGAGGGTGTTAGTGGCAGCCAAATTATAGTTAAATTCTTCTCTCTGTGAGTTACAAACATCCTCCTCCTCATCTAACTCAGAAGACCTGGACACTTCCTTAGAAATCTCATCGGTAAAAGTCAGGATGTGCAGGCAGGTCAGCATCATCCAATCATTGGTGCACTTCTTTCACTATTAAACTGTTCCCAACTTGGACTGCAGACTCAAACAAAATTTTCTGATTGAAGTGCCTTAAAGCCAGGCTCCTCCTCATGTCTCTAGCACCTCATTCCAGCAACATAAATGGTGCCCAGAGGACACTACCCATATGATGATTACATCCTCAGTGTCATAGTTCTTTAGGTTCTATGAAATGTGTTTGACGGTGTCTAACTCCTCAGAGTTGACATTATCCACACGACACTGGTCCAAGTGCTTCCTCTTTCAACAAGTTTCTTGCTTAATTTCATGTCCTCTGGTTTCTCTTATTACCTTACGCCTCAAAGATCTGTTCACCATGTCTTCGCTGTTTTAAATCTTAAAGCTTTTGATTGGATCACCCCTCACTCTTTTCTCTTCTAATATGGTAAATTTAAAGCCTCTAGCCATTCCCTGTAACTGTTCTCTTTACTCTTGTACTATATTTGTTGCCCTCATCTGTACCTTCTGTATTAGCTCTTTGAGCTTCTTGAAAAGCATGCTGTAGTTTTGACCTCTGTAGGACATGAACAGCTTGCAAAATATTTCTTTATCCATGTACTTGAAAGAAATTCCGATATTGTCTGACGACAGTTTGTGTCCTTTACTATTCTCCTAATGTGAGACTCGACTGACAGGTTAGGGATGATGTCGACTCCTAAGTCCCTCTCAGATGCAAAATCCTGAAACTTATTCCCTGCCATATAATAACATTAAGATCTTTCATTATGTCCCATTCTTATTACCTTGCATTTGCTTGTGCAGAATTTCATTAACTTTGGAGTTTGTGAAGGTCACTTTGTAAGTATATGCAGTCCTGCTCACTTCTCACTTTCCTCATGACTGTTGCATCATCTGCAAACATAACCAGATTGGATTCCATACCTTCAGGCAAGTCATTCTCTAAGGTAATCTATCCATTAGAGGATTCTTCCCCTTATTCCTGCTTGGTATCCAGCTTCTTCATGAGCCTTCCATGCACTACAGAGTCAAATGCTTTCTGGTAGTCAAGATAAACCAGCCTTCCCTTTTGTCTAAGGCAGAGCTCACTCTCTCAGAAATCTAAGAGTGTCGTAGGTCTAACTTTACATCTCTTGGAGAACTCTTCACTGTCCATGTCATTGATCTGTTTGAAAAACTTAAAGGTTGTGACCAGGTCACCCCTCACTCTTTTCTCTTGCAAAGTGGGGAAATCTTAATTATCTAGCCTTTCCCTGTAACTCAGCTTTCATAATTCTGGTACCATCTTTGTTACCCTCTGAAAGATACTCTCTATTAGCCCTTTGTACTTCTTTAGCTGTGTTGACCAAACTTAAGAGGCATTTTCTAGTTTGGGCCTTATGTAGGATATGAAAAACCTGTTATATATTAATATGTCTATATGTGCTAAACCTGTCATTTACCATCAGACAGTTTGTATCTAACCATTCTCCTAATGTGGGACTCTGATGACAGCTTACGGACAATGTCAACTTCCCAGTCCTTCTCAAATTGAACCCTGCTAGATGATAACCATATTGAGGCCTTCTTTCACTTTGTCCCATCCTCATTACTTCACATTTGCTTATATGGAATTTCATCAACCATGTATCAGACCAATGTTAAGAGTTTGTCAAGGTCCCCTTGTAAGGTGATGCTATCCTCCAAGCTATTCACTTCACTTATGACTTTTGCATCATTATTATATATTTTCATTATACTTTGTTGCTGTCTCCCTCGTTAGCAAGGTAGCGCAAGGAAACAGATGAAAGAATGGCCCAACCCACCCACATACACATGCATATACATACACGTCCACACACGCACATATACATACCTATACATCTCAACATATACATATATATATACACGTCCACACACACACATATACATACCTATACATCTCAACGTATATATATATATATATATATATATATATATATATATATATATATATATATATATATATATATATATATACACATGTACATAATTCATACTGTCTCCCCTTATTCATTCCCGTCGCCAACCCGCCACACATGAAATGACAACCCCCTCCCCCGCATGTGCACGAGGTAGCACTAGGAAAAGACAACAAAGGCCACATTCGTTCACACTCAGTCTTTAGCTGTCATGTATAATGCACCGAAATAACAGCACCCTTTCCACATCCAGGCCCCAAAAAAACTTTCCGTGGTTTACCCCAGACGCTTCACATGCCTTGGTTCAATCCATTGACAGCATGCGACCCCGGAATACCACATCATTTCAATTCACTCTATTCCTTGCACGCCTTTCACCTTCCTGCATGTTCAGGCCCCAATCACTCAAAATCTTTTTCACTTCATCTTTCCACCTCCAATTTGGTCTCCCACTTCTCCTCGTTCCCTCCACCTCTGACACATATATCCTCTTTGTCAATCTTTCCTCACTCATTCTCTTCATGTGACCAAACCATTTCAAAACACCCTCTTCTCCTTTCTCAACCACACTCTTTTTATTACCACACATCTCTCTTACCCTTTCATAACTTACGCGATCAAACCACCTCACACCACATATCGTCCTCAAACATCTCATTTCCAGCACATCCACCCTCCTGCGCACAACTCTATCTATAGCCCATGCCTCGCAACCATACAACATTGTTGGAACCACTATACCTTAAACATACCCATTTTTGCTTTCCAAGATAACGTTCTCTACTTCCACACATTTTTCAATGCCCTCAGAACTTTCGCCCCCTCCCCGACCCTATGATTCACTTCCACTTCCATGGTTCCATCTGCTGCCAAATCCACTCCCAGATATCTAAAACACTTCACTTCCTCCAGTTTTTCTCCATTCAAACTTTCCTCACAACTGACTTTTCCCTCAACCCTACTGTACCTAATAACCTTGCTCTTATTCACATTTACTCTCAGCTTTCTTCTTTCACACACTTTACCAAACTCAGTCACCAGCTTCAGCAGTTTCTCACCCAAATCAGCCACCAGCGCTGTATCATCAGCGAACAACAACTGACTCACTTCCCAAGCCCTCTCATCCACAACAGACTGCATACTTGCCCCTCTCTCCAAAACTCTTGCATTCACCTCCCTAGCAACCCCATCCATAAACAAATTAAACAACCATGGAGACATCATGAACCCCTGCCGCAAACCAACATTCACTGAGAACCAATCACTTTCCTCTCTTCCTATACGTACACATGCCTTACATCCTTGATAAACATCCTTGATAAAAACTTTTCACTGCTTCTTACAACTTACCTCCCACACCATATATTCTTAATACCTTCCACAGAGCATCTCTATCAACTCTATCATATGCCTTCTCCAGATCCATAAATGCTACATAAAAATCCAGTTGCTTTTCAAAGTACTTCTCACATACATTTTTCAAAGCAAACACCTGATCCACACATCCTCTACCACACTGCTCTTCCCCAATCTGATGCTCTATACATGCCTTCACCCTCTCAATCAATACCCTCCCATATAATTTCCCAGGAATACTCAACAAACTTATACCTCTGTAATTTGAGCACTCACTCTTATCCCCTTTGCCTTTGTACAATGGCACTATGCAAGCAATCCGCCAGTCCTCAGGCGCCTCACCGTGAGTCATACATACATTGATAACCTTACCAACCAGCCAACAATACAGTCACCCCCTTTTTTTAATTGCATCATATGCAAACATAATCAGGCAAGTCATTTACATGGATCGAGAAGTGTATTAGCCCCAGAACAGAACCATGTGGCACTATGCTGATGATCTCAATCCATTTTGAGAAGGCTCCTCTGACATTTGTCCTTTCTTTCCCCCACTTAGATAATCAATCCATAGAAGGAGCTTCCCCCTTATTCCTGCCTCGTGATTCTGCTTTTTAATCATCCTTCCTTACACTGCGTACAAAGTCAAATTCTTTTCTGGCATTCCAGATACAAAGAATCCACTTCACATTCCCTTTTGTCTGAGACCGAGCTCCTTTCCCCAAAACCATGCTGTCTCTCAGTTAGGTAATTCTCATCTGTATTAAGTCAATCATCTGCTTTGTATTCATCTTTTCCATAAATTTACAGATGACCCTCATCAGTGAAACCAATCTGTAGATCAGTTCCTCTTTCCAATCTCCTTTTTTTATAGATCGGTATGAAATTTGCCCTTTTCCATTCCTACAGCATTTTGCCTGTCTCCAAGGACATCTTGAACAATATTTCAAGAGGCTTATCTAGCATATCTGCATGAATCAACAACACACAGTGAAATATCATGAACATCATATGGGTCAAGATCTTTTAGTATTGTTAATGTCTTTTCTAGATATCTCAATGTTTCTAAAACCTTCTTGCCTCTCCATCTCACTGGTGTTGGAGCTAAAGTGTCTTCCAGTTTCATAACACTGTTGAACTTGCTTTTCAGATCCTCACATATCCTTACATCATCCTCTACAAATTTTCTTTCTGAATCTCTTAGCATGATTAGTTATTCTTTAACAGAAAACTGAATGCTATTGATTTTACAGAAAAGTTTGGATTTTTTCTACCTTGTCCATGATATTCTTTTCAAAGTTTCTTAGTTTTTACTTTCTTATCCAGCTGTTTCTTCCTTGCTCTTTTGTGCTTTTAAGTTGATGGCTGGCTTGAGTGTGGTTTACATCTTCACCACTGCACATCTTGAAGCTCCTCAAACCATTCTTTCCTATTTCTTACCATTTCCTCCACAGTTGCAACTAGAGATCCCCTTGATCCATCTTTGTTGTAAATTTCACAGAGCCTATCACCATAAAGCCCTGGTTCCTGGCAATCACATTTCATTTCCCAACCTCTGTTACCATGAAGATTTAGAGTTTTGTGTAGTATCCACAGCTGTATTTCCTATTTCAGTCTACTCTTTCAATTTCCTCATTTACCACATAGTCATGCTTGAGCATTACATGATATCTTTTTTCCAATTGGTGTTTCATATATTGTATTCTCAATATCCATACTGGCATGCACGAAGACAAAATCTAGCTATCTCATTCTAGTATGCTCACTGACGTTTTTTAGTGAAATTTTCCAGTATAATCTTTAAAAACTTTTCTCTATGACTCCCTATCACTGTGGGTATACAAATTTCCCCAGTCTATCTCTTTATAACCAAGTCCCTTAATATCAATATTTTACCATCTAAGTCAGTGTTTTACAGCTTCTTGTACCATGGTGATTGTTCCTTCACTATCATTTGTTCTAGATCATTGTAGTTCTTTAAGGATTATACAATATTAGGACTACAATGCACTTCTTCCCTACAAAATGCTCCTCCCATTATGTATTGTCTAAATGGGCCATCCCCTGCTATATTTGAAACTTAGGGCTGTCTCTTATTAAGAGGGTCAGTCCTATCCATCCTTTGTAGTCTCTCTACCCACTTACTATCATGTACCTCTCTGGGCAAAGCAGGTGAGATCTCATCTCTTTACTAAGCTTGTTTCCATGACTCCAACAATATCAGGTGCACTTTTCCCTTGTCAACCCATGAAGTCCAGGTCTTTACCATTAACTATAATCCATAAACATCTTAATACATTACTGTGAGTCTGTTATTACCTGCCTTCTCGGTGGTGCTGGCAGTATTTTGTCTTCTTTTTTCTATTCTTTGCTTGATGAACAGACCATTGAATTCCACCCTTTCTTTAAATTTCTTAGCTTGCTTAAGTACTTCTCAGCTAGTCAAATGTAACCATAACTGGTCACCCCCTTGATTATAACCACCAATTCTTTCTTTTGACACCAAAATTTTATCTGGCAGTTCTACAGCCTCCAGTCATCTTTTAATGAGCATTTTATCTTTTCTTTTTTATCTGGTGTATGATCATTCAAACCAAAAGTATTCTTTAATTTGCATCTATCAACTTCCTGCTTTACAAGTCTTTCCAACTTTGATTTTATACCACCTGAATTCCCTTAACCAAAGTGAATTTTCAGTCGTTCCAATTAACTATATTTTTCAGGTCCCAAAGTTCTTTGCACATTTCACAACTCCCTTCATGGTCCTGTTTCTTGTAAACTCCTCCTTAGTTGTTAACCTCTGGCCTTGTGCTTTAATAATTTCTTATTGTAACATCTCTAAATACCTGTTCTCTGATGGTTCTCTTTCATCTCTCCCTGGTGGAGGATCTTGTTATGATTGTTCTTGGTACATTCCCAAATTTGAGTCCGTATCAGACTTGTCCATTTTGGAAAAAACAATAGGTCTAATCTTTGTTAATGTTTGCTGACACGTTTGTCCCAGCTTTCCTTGTTTCCTTGCCTTCTTTAAAATCTTTTAATTTCTTGGCCCAGGCACTGGAAAAGCTTTTAATTAAACTGATACCCCTAAAGAAATAAATAGCAGTAATAAACCGTACTAGAAAATAATAGCCTCAGTCATGAGGAGAATTCAAATCTTTGACTGACACTGACAGTGTTACATTTTGGCTACACAGAAACTTTACTTCCTTTTTTTTGTTACAGCTGCTATACAGTAAAACTTAGCTACACTTGTTCACTTCCCCAATGTTAGCTGTTCACTTTCTTAAGAACTGATTCTCCATAATAAAGCACAATCATTAAAAGAAACACTTTCCAGAAGTCAGTAGCATTCCTGGGCATTTGGACTGAACCAGGGAAACTTCCACTCACAAACCTTATTTAACTCCAAAAAATTGTGTAATTACTATTTGTGTTTTACAGGGAGAGTTTTACACTTGAGTTGCCCCATCTTCTCAACCTTATATATGTTCCAGTGTTTTCATTGGCTCCTTCCTAATGTTCCTGCCAGCTACTTCCTAATGTGTCCACCTAATTTTCCTGTTTCAACCTACTACTGTCTAATGCTCCCAGCTAATGCTCGTACCTACACTTATACCTAATGCTCCTGTCTTACATTCCTACCTTCTTCTACTATCTATTTCTCCTATCATTTTGCCAAAAGGCAGGGCTTAGACACAGCATTTACCAGTTGCAGAGAATGAGTTCTGTGAGCTGAGTGTCATGTTTGATAAGGAGAGATTGTACTTTGTGGACAGAATGCCAGCAGTCCATGTGTGGATGAGGCAGAACGAAAAGACACCTACCTGGGTTAAAGGAGTTCAACTTGACAACCACTGAAGTGCTGGCTCACTATGCAGCCGTTACAAACCCTTCCAATACCCAGGTGGGTATTGCAGGTAGTATATCCCTGGTCGATGGCTGCCTACCAACTACTACCCACTACCAGTGTTCATTAGTATTTTGTCTTTTCTGTATACTTTCTCTCTTAGCCTAATTGCACATATTAATCTCTGGGAGGCTGATGAATAAAAGATGATATGATATATGGATCAAATTTATTCCTATATTAATACTGCTAGGTAAATAATGATACATAATTGATTACAAAATGATAAGACAATGAAATAAAGAAGTAAGATTCATTTCTACTATAATACTTAAAGAGGTATATAATAATTATACAAGTAATATCAAAACAAGCTCCAATACTAGATTACTGCGAGGTAAATAATTATGAATAACTGGTTACACAATAATGCCTTTTCCCTTTCTGTCTTATTTCTTGCAGTTTTATAGGCACTCACAAAATTTATCACTGTGATATTAATGATATGAATTTGACTATAAAACAATGAGTGAAATAAAAAAATAATAATTTCTATTCTAACACTCAGAGAGGTCAAATAATATATACTTCCCACGTATTCCTTGTGCATCGTAGAAGGCAACTAAAATAGGTGGGAGCGGGGGGTTAGAAATCCTCCCCTCTAGTTTTTACTTTTCCAAAAGAAGGAACAGAGAAGGGGGCTATGTGAGGATTTTTTGCTCTAAAGCTCAGTCCTCTGTTCTTGACGCTACCTTGCTAAGGCAGGAAATGGAGAATATGTATGAAAAGAAAACCATGAAATTGAAAAAATTAACTAGCTTCACTTCTAGATTACTATGAGATATAGTTATCAATAATAGATTATGAAATACAGTAGGTTCACAGTATAGCATGAGGCAGGTACCAAAAATGCTCATGCAGTTGTGAATCACACTATATCATGGCATCCATTTCCATGTAATTAAGGAGTTAGGAACCAAACACACACATCCACACATGGGCCAAACACACACACACACACACACATACATCCACATGTGGACTGCTGGCATTCTGTCCTCAGATGTGTGATGTCCCCATGTTTGTTTAATTTGTTTATGAATGGGGTGTTTAGGGAGGTAAATGCAAGAGTTTTGGAGAGAGGGGTAAGTATGCCGTCTTGTGCATGTGAGGGCTTGGGAAGTGAGTCAGTTGTTTTACGCTGATGATACAGCTCTAGTGGCTGATTCAGGTGAGAAACTGCAGAGGTTGGTGATTGAGCTTGGAAAAGTGTGTGAAAGGAGAAAGTTCAGAGTAAAAGTGAATAAAAGCAGAGTTATAAGGTTCAGTAGGGTTGAGGGACAAGTTAATTGGGATGTAAGTTTGAATAGAGAAAAATTGGAGGAAGTGAAGTGTTTTAGATACCTGGGAGTGGACTTAGCAGTGAATGGAATCATGGAAGCGGAAGTGAGTCACAGGATGGGGGAGGGGGCGGAGTTTCTGGGAGTGGTGAAGAATGTGTGAAAGGAGAGAACGTTATCTCAGAGAGCAAAGAAACAGACGAAAGAATGGTCCAACCCACCCACATCCACATGTATATACATAAAAGCCCACACACGCACATATACATACCTATACATTTCAACGTATCATACATATACATATATACACATGTAAATATTCATACTTGCTGCCTTCATCCATTCCTGTTGCCACCCTGCCACACATGAAATAGCATCCCCCACCCCACCCATGAGGTGTTGCTAGGAAAAGACAAAAAGGCCACATTCATTTACGTTTAGTCTCTTGCTATCATGTGTAATGCACCAAAACCACAGCTCCCTTTCCACATCCAGGCCCCACATAACATTCCTGGTTTACCCCAGACATTTCACATGCCCTAGTTCAAACCATTGACAGCATGTCAACCTCGGTATACCACATCGTTCCAATTCACTCTATTCCTTGCACACCTCTCACCCTCCTGTATGTTCAGGCCCCAATCGCTCAAAATCTTTTTCACTCCATCCTTCCACCTCCAATTTGGTTTCACGCTTCTCGTTCCCTCCACCTCTGACATATAGATCCTCTTTGTCAATCTTTCCTCACTCATTCTCTCCATGTGACCAAATCATTTCGACACCCTCTTCTGCTCTCTCAACCACCCTCTTTTTCTTTCCACACATCTCTTACTCTTTCATCACTTACTCAATTAAACCACCTCACACCACATATTGTCCTCAAACATTCATTTCCAACACATCCATCCTCCTCTGCACAACCCTATCTTTAGCCTATGCCTAGCAACCATATAACATTGTTGGAACCACTATTCCTTCAGACATATCCATTTTTGCTCTTCAAGATAATGTTCTCGCCCGCCACACATTCTTCAACGCCCCCAGAACCTTCACCCCGTCCCTCACCCTATAACTCACTTCTGCTTCCATGGTTCCATCCACTGCTGAATCCAATCCCAGATATCTAAAACACTTCACTTCCTCCAGTTTTTCTCCATTCAAACTTACCTCCCTGTTAACTTGTCCCTCAACCCTACTGAACCTAATAACCTTGCTCCTATTCACATTTACTCTCAGCTTTCTTCTTTCAGACACTTTACCAAACTCAGTCACCGACTTTTGCAGTTTCTCACCCGAATCAGCCACCAGCGCAGTATCATCAGCGAACAACAACTGACTCACTTCCCAAGCCCTCTCATCCACAACAGACCGCATACTTGCCCCTCTCTCCAAAGCTCTTGCATTCACCTCCATAACCACCCCTTCCATAAACAAATTAAACAACCCAGCCGCAAACCTCATTCACTGGGAATCAATCACTATCCTCTCTTTGGACTCGTAAACATACCTTACACCCTTGGTAAAAACTTTTCAATGCTTCTGGCAACTTACCTCCCACACCATATACTCTTAATACCTTCCAAAAAGCATCTCTATTAACCCTATCATATGCCTTCCCCAGATCCATAAGTGCTACGTTCAAATCCATCTGTTTTTCTAAGTATTTCTCATGTACATTCTTCAAAGCATACACCTGATCCACACATCCTCTACCACCTCTGAAACCACATTGCTCTTCCCCAATCTGATGCTCTGTATATATTCATTCTTGTTCACTGTTTCCCAAGTTAGTGCAGTAGTGCTAGTAACAAACAAATAATGAGTGTATTTGCCTCCATCCTGTCTTTAGCTGTTATGTATAATGCATCAAAAGCAGAACACCTCATCTACAATGAGGCCCCAAATACCTTTATGTGGTTTACCTTGACTGCTTCATTTGCCCTGGTTTAGCCCAATGACATGTTGCAATCTGTATAACACACTGCTCCAATTTACTCTCTTCCATGCATGCCGACACCTCTCTACGTATTCATGCCCAAAACACCTCATATATATATATATATATATATATATATATATATATATATAT
The DNA here is from genome assembly GCF_036320965.1 of Panulirus ornatus. NCBI lineage: Eukaryota > Metazoa > Arthropoda > Malacostraca > Decapoda > Palinuridae > Panulirus > Panulirus ornatus. The sequence goes on from NC_092240.1 coordinate 45,195,255, forward strand.
ATATATATTTTTTTTTTTTTTTTTTTTTTTTTTTTATACTTTGTCGCTGTCTCCCGCGTTTGCGAGGTAGCGCAAGGAAACAGACGAAAGAAATGGCCCAACCCCCCCCCCCATACACATGTACATACACACGTCCACACACGCAAATATACATACCTACACAGCTTTCCATGGTTTACCCCAGACGCTTCACATGCCTTGCTTCAATCCACTGACAGCACGTCAACCCCTGTATACCACATGACTCCACTTCACTCTATTTCTTGCCCTCCTTTCACCCTCCTGCATGTTCAGGCCCCGATCACACAAAATCTTTTTCACTCCATCTTTCCACCTCCAATTTGGTCTCCCTCTTCTCCTCGTTCCCTCCACCTCCGACACATATATCCTCTTGGTCAATCTCTCCTCACTCATTCTCTCCATGTGCCCAAACCATTTCAAAACACCCTCTTCTGCTCTCTCAACCACGCTCTTTTTATTTCCACACATCTCTCTTACCCTTACGTTACTTACTCGATCAAACCACCTCACACCACACATTGTCCTCAAACATCTCATTTCCAGCACATCCATCCTCCTGCGCACATCTCTATCCATAGCCCACGCCTCGCAACCATACAACATTGTTGGAACCACTATTCCCTCAAACATACCCATTTTTGCTTTCCGAGATAGTGTTCTCGACTTCCACACATTTTTCAAGGCTCCCAAAATTTTCGCCCCCTCCCCCACCCTATGATCCACTTCCGCTTCCATGGTTCCATCCGCTGACAGATCCACTCCCAGATATCTAAAACACTTCACTTCCTCCAGTTTTTCTCCATTCAAACTCACCTCCCAATTGACTTGACCCTCACCCCTACTGTACCTAATAACCTTGCTCTTATTCACATACCTTATATATATATATATATATATATATATATATATATATATATATATATATATATATATATTATTTTTTTTTTCCTTTGTCGCTGTCTCCCGCGTTTGCGAGGAAGCGCAAGGAAACAGACGAAAGAAATGGCCCAACCCACCCCCATACACATGTATATACATACGTCCACACACGCAAATATACATACCTACACAGCTTTCCATGGTTTACCCCAGACGCTTCACATGCCTTGATTCAATCCACTGACAGCACGTCAACCCCGGTATACCACATCGCTCCAATTCACTCTATTCCTTGCCCTCCTTTCACCCTCCTGCATGTTCAGGCCCCAATCACACAAAATCTTTTTCACTCCATCTTTCCACCTCCAATTTGGTCTCCCTCTTCTCCTCGTTCCCTCCACCTCCGACACATATATCCTCTTGGTCAATCTTTCCTCACTCATTCTCTCCATGTGACCAAACCATTTCAAAACACCCTCTTCTGCTCTCTCAACCACGCTCTTTTTATTTCCACACATCTCTCTTACCCTTACGTTACTTACTCGATCAAACCACCTCACACCACACATTGTCCTCAAACATCTCATTTCCAGCACAGCCATCCTCCTGCGCACAACTCTATCCATAGTCCACGCCTCGCAACCATACAACATTGTTGGAACCACTATTCCTTCAAACATACCCATTTTTGCTTTCCGAGATAATGTTCTCAACTTCCACACATTCTTCAAGGCTCCCAGAATTTTCGCCCCCTACCCCACCCAATGATCCACTTCCGCTTCCATGGTTCCATCCGCTGCCAGATCCACTCCCAGATATCTAAAACACTTCACTTCCTCCAGTTTTTCTCCATTCAAACTTACCTCCCAATTGACTTGACCCTCAACCCTACTGTACCTAATAACCTTGCTCTTATTCACATTTACTCTTAACTTTCTTCCTTCACACACTTTTCCAAACTCAGTCACCAGCTTCTGCAGTTTCTCACATGAATCAGCCACCAGCGCTGTATCATCAGCGAACAACAACTGACTCACTTTCCAAGCTCTCTCATCCCCAACAGACTTCATACTTGCCCCCTTTCCAAAACTGTTGCATTCACCTCCCTAACAACCCCATCCATAACCAAATTAAACAGCCATGGAGACATCACACACCCCTGCCGCAAACCTACATTTACTGAGAACCAATCACTTTCCTCTCTTCCTACACATGCCTTACATCCTTGATAAAAACTTTTCAATGCTTCTAACAACTTGCCTCCCACACCATATATTCTTAATACCTTCCACAGAGCATCTCTATCAACTCTATCATATGCCTTCTCCAGATCCATAAATGCTACATACAAATCCATTTGCTTTTCTAAGTATTTCTCACATACATTCTTCAAAGCAAACACCTGATCCACACATCCTCTACCACTTCTGAAACCACACTGCTCTTCCCCAACCTGATGCTCTGTACATGCCTTTACCCTCTCAATCAATACCCTCCCATATAATTTCCCAGGAATACTCAACAAACTTATACCCCTATAATTTGAGCACTCACTCTTATCCCCTTTGCCTTTGTACAATGGCACTATGCAAGCATATATATATATATATATATATATATATATATATATATATATATATATATATATATATATATAATTTTAGGGAGAATAAAAAGATGTTCTGGAAGGAGGTAAATAGGGTGCGTAAGACAAGGGAGCAAATGGGAACTTCAGTAAAGGGCGTAAATGGGGAGGTGATAACAAGTAGTGGTGATGTGAGAAGGAGATGGAATGAGTATTTTGAAGGTTTGTTGAATGTGTCTGATGACAGAGTGGCAGATATAGGGTGTTTGGGTCGAGGTGGTGTGCAAAGTGAGAGGGTTAGGGAAAATGATTTGGTAAACAGAGAAGAGGTAGTAAAAGCTTTGCGGAAGATGAAAGCCGGCAAGGCAGCAGGTTTGGATGGTATTGCAGTGGAATTTATTAAAAAAGGGGGTGACTGTATTGTTGACTGGTTGGTAAGGTTATTTAATGTATGTATGACTCATGGTGAGGTGCCTGAGGATTGGCGGAATGCTTGCATAGTGCCATTGTACAAAGGCAAAGGGGATAAGAGTGAGTGTTCAAATTACAGAGGTATAAGTTTGTTGAGTATTCCTGGTAAATTATATGGGAGGGTATTGATTGAGAGGGTGAAGGCATGTACAGAGCATCAGATTGGGGAAGAGCAGTGTGGTTTCAGAAGTGGTAGAGGATGTGTGGATCAGGTGTTTGCTTTGAAGAATGTATGTGAGAAATACTTAGAAAAGCAAATGGATTTGTATGTAGCATTTATGGATCTGGAGAAGGCATATGATAGAGTTGATAGAGATGCTCTGTGGAAGGTATTAAGAATATATGGTGTGGGAGGCAAGTTGTTAGAAGCAGTGAAAAGTTTTTATCGAGGATGTAAGGCATGTGTACGTGTAGGAAGAGAGGAAAGTGATTGGTTCTCAGTGAATGTAGGTTTGCGGCAGGGGTGTGTGATGTCTCCATGGTTGTTTAATTTGTTTATGGATGGGGTTGTTAGGGAGGTAAATGCAAGAGTTTTGGAAAGAGGGGCAAGTATGAAGTCTGTTGGGGATGAGAGAGCTTGGGAAGTGAGTCAGTTGTTGTTCGCTGATGATACAGCGCTGGTGGCGGATTCATGTGAGAAACTGCAGAAGCTGGTGACGGAGTTTGGTAAAGTGTGTGGAAGAAGAAAGTTAAGAGTAAATGTCAATAAGAGCAAGGTTATTAGGTACAGTAGGGTTGAGGGTCAAGTCAATTGGGAGGTGAGTTTGAATGGTGAGAGGCTGGAGGAAGTGAAGTGTTTTAGATATCTGGGAGTGGATCTGTCAGCGGATGGAACCATGGAAGCGGAAGTGGATCATAGGGTGGGGGAGGGGGCGAAAATTTTGGGAGCCTTGAAAAATGTGTGGAAGTCGAGAACATTATCCCGGAAAGCAAAAATGGGTATGTTTGAAGGAATAGTAGTTCCAACAATGTTGTATGGTTGCGAGGCGTGGGCTATGGATAGAGTTGTGCGCAGGAGGATGGATGTGCTGGAAATGAGATGTTTGAGGACAATGTGTGGTGTGAGGTGGTTTGATCGAGTAAGTAACGTAAGGGTAAGAGAGATGTGTGGAAATAAAAAGAGCGTGGTTGAGAGAGCAGAAGAGGGTGTTTTGAAATGGTTTGGGCACATGGAGAGAATGAGTGAGGAAAGATTGACCAAGAGGATATATGTGTCGGAGGTGGAGGGAACGAGGAGAAGAGGGAGACCAAATTGGAGGTGGAAAGATGGAGTGAAAAGGATTTTGTGTGACCGGGGCCTGAACATGCAGGAGGGTGAAAGGAGGGCAAGGAATAGAGTGAATTGGAGCGATGTGGTATACAGGGGTTGACGTGCTGTCAGTGGATTGAATCAAGGCATGTGAAGCGTCTGGGGTAAACCATGGAAAGCTGTGTAGGTATGTATATTTGCGTGTGTGGACGTGTGTATGTACATGTGTATGGGGGGGGTTGGGCCATTTCTTTCGTCTGTTTCCTTGCGCTACCTCGCAAACGCGGGAGACAGCGACAAAGTATAAAAAAAAAAAAAAAAAAATATATATATATATATATGCAATTGAGTGGGAGATGTATAAAAGAAAGAGACAGGAGGTCAAGAGAAAGGTGCAAGAGGTGAAAAAAAGGGCAAATGAGAGTTGGGGTGAGAGAGTATCATTAAATTTTAGGGAGAATAAAAAGATGTTCTGGAAGGAGGTAAATAAAGTGCGTAAGACAAGGGAGCAAATGGGAACTTCAGTGAAGAGCGCAAATGGGGAGGTGATAACAAGTAGTGGTGATGTGAGAAGGAGATGGAGTGAGTATTTTGAAGGTTTGTTGAATGTGTTTGATGATAGAGTGGCAGATATAGGGTGTTTTGGTCGAGGTGGTGTGCAAAGTGAGAGGGTTAGGGAAAATGATTTGGTAAACAGAGAAGAGGTAGTAAAACCTTTGCGGAAGATGAAAGCCGGCAAGGCAGCAGGTTTGGATGGTATTGCAGTGGAATTTATTAAAAAAGGGGGTGACTGTATTGTTGACTGGTTGGTAAGGTTATTTAATGTATGTATGACTCATGGTGAGGTGCCTGAGGATTGGCGGAATGCGTGCATAGTGCCATTGTACAAAGGCAAAGGGGATAAGAGTGAGTGCTCAAATTACAGAGGTATAAGTTTGTTGAGTATTCCTGGTAAATTATATGGGAGGTTATTGATTGAGAGGGTGAAGGCATGTACAGAGCATCAGACTGGGGAAGAGCAGTGTGGTTTCAGAAGTGGTAGAGGATGTGTGGATCAGGTGTTTGCTTTGAAGAATGTATGTGAGAAATACTTAGAAAAGCAAATGGATTTGTATGTAGCATTTATGGATCTGGAGAAGGCATATGATAGAGTTGATAGAGATGCTCTGTGGAAGGTATTAAGAATATATGGTGTGGGAGGCAAGTTGTTAGAAGCAGTGAAAAGTTTTTATCGAGGATGTAAGGCATGTAGGAAGAGAGGAAAGTGATTGGTTCTCAGTGAATGTAGGTTTGCGGCAGGGGTGTGTGATGTCTCCATGGTTGTTTAATTTGTTTATGGATGGGGTTGTTAGGGAGGTGAATGCAAGAGTTTTGGAAAGAGGGGCAAGTATGAAGTCTGTTGGGGATGAGAGAGCTTGGGGAGTGAGTCAGTTGTTTTTTCGCTGATGATATAGCGCTGGTGGCTGATTCATGTGAGAAACTGCAGACGCTGGTGACTGAGTTTGGTAAAGTGTGTGAAAGAAGAAAGTTAAGAGTAAATGTGAATAAGAGCAAGGTTATTAGGTACAGTAGGGTTGAGGGTCAAGTCAATTGGGAGGTGAGTTTGAATGGAGAAAAACTGGAGGAAGTGAAGTGTTTTAGATATCTAGGAGTGGATCTGGCAGCGGATGGAACCATGGAAGCGGAAGTGGATCATAGGGTGGGGGAGGGGGCGAAAATTCTGGGAGCCTTGAAGAATGTGTGGAAGTCGAGAACATTATCTCGGAAAGCAAAAATGGGTATGTTTGAAGGAATAGTGGTTCCAACAATGTTGTATGGTTGCGAGGCGTGGGCTATGGATAGAGTGGTGCGCAGGAGGATGGATGTGCTGGAAATGAGATGTTTGAGGACAATGTGTGGTGTGAGGTGGTTTGATTGAGTAAGTAACGTAAGGGTAAGAGAGATGTGTGGAAATAAAAAGAGCGTGGTTGAGAGAGCAGAAGAGGGTGTTTTGAAATGGTTTGGGCACATGGAGAGAATGAGTGAGGAAAGATTGACCAAGAGGATATATGTGTCGGAGGTGGAGGGAACGAGGAGAAGAGGGAGACCAAATTGGAGGTGGAAAGATGGAGTGAAGAAGATTTTGTGTGATCGGGGCCTGAACATGCAGGAGGGTGAAAGGAGGGCAAGGAATAGAGTGAATTGGAGCGATGTGGTATACCGGGGTTGACGTGCTGTCAGTGGATTGAATCAGGGCATGTGAAGTGTCTGGGGTAAACCATGGAAAGCTGTGTAGGTATGTATATTTGCGTGTGTGGACGTATGTATATACATGTGTATGGGGGTGGGTTGGGCCATTTCTTTCATCTGTTTCCTTGCGCTACCTCGCAAACGTGGGAGACAGCAAAAAAAAAAAAAAAAAAAATATATATATATATATATATATATATATATATATATATATATATATATATATATATATATATATATATATATATTATCCCTGGGGATAGGAGATTAAGAATACTTCCCACGTATTCCCTGCGTGTCGTAGAATGCGACTAAAAGGGGAGGGAGCGCGGGGCTGGAAATCCTCCCCTCTCGTTTTTTTTTTTTTTTTCCCAAAAAAGAAGGAACAGAGGGGGCCAGGTGAGGATATTCCAAAAAAGGCCCAGTCTTGTGTTCTTAACGCTACCTCGCTAACGCGGGAAATGGCGAATAGTTTAAAAGAAAAGAAAGAATATATATATATATATATATATATATATATATATATATATATATATTTATATATATTTTTTTTTTCATACTATTCGCCATTTCCCGCATTAGCGAGGTAGCGTTAAGAACAGAGGACTGGACCTTTGAGGGAATATCCTCACCTGGCCCCCTTCTCTGTCCCTTCTTTTGGAAAATTAAAAAAGAACGAGAGGGGAGGATTTCCAGCCCCCCGCTCCCTTCCCTTTTAGTCGCCTTCTACGACACGCAGGGAATACGTGGGAAGTATTTTTTCACCCCTATCCCCAGGGATAATATATATATATATATCACGTACAGACCTCCAACAGCCAGGATCGAACCCGGGACCCCTGTGTCACAGGCGGGAATGCCACCGATAGACTATGGGCCTGGCTAATAGGAAATAATTATTCGAATACTATGTACTCGAATACCCTTCGTCTCACGTTGGTAAGCAACGGGGTCTACACTTGTTATTTCCCAACAGGCGGACATAACCAGCAGATAGCATTTTACCGAGCCTAACTGTACAACGCGGAGGTATATGAATACGAACAAAGTGCACACGAACGCGCATCTTCACTGAACATACACAGGGGTCCCGGGTTCGATCCTGGCTGTTGGATGTTTGTATGTTCCATGAAGGTGCGCGCTCACATGCACTCCATTCGTGTGTTTGTGCGTGTGTGTGTGTGTATATATTATCCCTGGGGGTAGGGGATTAAGAATACTTCCCACGTATTCCCTGCGTGTCGTAGAAGGTGACTAAAAGGGGAGGGAGCGGGGGGCTGGAAATCCTCCCCTCGTCTTTTTTTTAATTTTCTAAAAGAAGGAACAGAGTGGGGCCAGGTGAGGATATTCCAAAAAAGGCCCAGTCCTCTGTTCTTAGCGCTACCTCGCTAACGCGGGAAATGGCGAATAGTTTAAAAAAAAGAAAAAAAAACATATATATATATGTATATTTGTGTGTGTGGACGTATGTATATACATGTGTATGGGGGGGGTTGGGCCATTTCTTTCGTCTGTTTCCTTGCGCTACCTCGCAAACGCGGGAGACAGCGACAAAGTATAATATAAAAAATAATATATATATATATATATATATATATATATATATATATATATATATATATATATATATATATATATATATATATATAAAGTTTGTTGAGTATTCCTTGGAAATTATATGGGAGGTTATTACTTGAGAAGGTAAAGGCATGTACAGAGCATCAGATTGGGGAAGAGCAGTGTGGTTTCAGAAATGCTAGATGTGTGATTTAGGTATTTGCTTTGAAGATTTCATGTGAGAAATATTTAGAAAAACAGATAATTTATGGATCTGGAGGAGGCATGTGATACAGTTGATAGAAATGCTCTGTGGAAGGTAAGTTGTTAGAAGCAGTGCAAAGTTTTTATCGAGGATGTAAGGCATGTGTATGAGTAGGAAGAGAGGAAAGTGATTGGTTCCCAGTGAATGTCAGTTTGCGGCAGGGGTGCTTGATGTCTCCATGGCTGTATAATTTGTTTATGGATGGGGTTGTTAGGGAGGTGAATGCAAGGGTTTTGGAGAGAGGAGCAAGTATGCAGTCTGTTGTGGATGAGAGGGCTTGGAAAGTGAGTCATTTGTTGTTCACTGATGATACAGCATTGGTGGCTGATTCGGGTGAGAAACTGCAGAAGCTGGTGAGTGAGTTTGTTCAACTGTGTGAAAGAAGAAAGCTGAGGGTAAATGTAAATAAAAGCAGAAGGGTTGAGGTTCTGGTAGCATTGAAGGTTCTGCAAAGCAGAACAGCAAAGGTAGCAAAGGTTCTGGTAGCACTGAAGAATGTGTGGAAGGGAAGAATGTTATCTCAGAGAGCAAAAATGGGTATATTTGAAGGAACAGTGGTTCCAACATTGTTATATGGTTGTGAGGCATGGACTATAGATAGGGCTGTGTGGAGGAGGGTGGATGTGTTGGAAATGAAATGTGTGAGGACAATATGTGGTGTGAGGTGGTTTGATCAAGTAAGTAATGAAAGGGTAAGAGAGATGTGTGGTAATAAAAAGAGTGTGGTTGAGAGAACAGAAGAGGGTGTATTGAAATGATTTGGTCACATGGAAAGAATGAGTGAGGAAAGATTGACAAAGAGGATATATATGTCATAGGTGGGGGAACGAGGAGAAATGGGAGACCGCATTAGAGGTGGAAGGATGGAGTGAAAAAGCGGAAGTATGATTCACTTCCGCTTCCATGGTTCCATCTGCTGCCATATCCACTCCCAGATATCAAAAACACTTCACTTCCTCCAGTTTTTCTCCATTCAAACTTACCTCCCAATTAACTTGACCTTCAACCCTACTGTATCTAATAACCTTGCTCTTATTCACATTTACTCTCAGCTTTCTTCTTTCACACACTTTACCAAACTCAGTCACCAGCTTCTGCAGTTTCTCACCCGAATCAGCCACCAGTGCTGTACCATCAGTGAACAACAGATAACTCACTTCCCAAGCTCTCTCATCCACAACAGACTGCATACTTGCCCCTCTTTCCAAAACTCTTGCATTCACCTCCCTGACAACCCCATCCATGAACAAATTAAACAACCATGGAGACATCACACACCCCTGAGAACCAATCACTTTCCTCTCTTCCTACATGTACATGTATATAAACGCACATACATGCACATATACATAACATTGTATACATACATATACATACACAGATACATACATATACATACACATATATACACATGCACATATTCATACTTACTGCCTTCGTTCATTCCCGTCACTACCGCGCCAATATGATATGTAAGTAATGGTAATAACATATCAAATAACACTTAAGACTTATCCAAGGAATGAAAACAATATGCAACACATTAAGATGATACACATGTATCTGCCTATTTCTCACATCCACATGTCTTTGGGACAATGGGTTAGGCTAGATAAAGATTTATCACATATCTTTCCAAATACATAGATTATTAGTTTATGCATTAGCTTAAAACCTACTGAAAAGAACTAAATAGAAAAGAATACCAGAAGATTAAAAATAGAATTCAAATTGATGGCTTTAAAATTGAATATGATCACACCTCGCCTAGCCTACCTAAATTGCAAACGTTCTACTGTGTCACCCACATTTCCATATTTTTTTCTTGTATACATCCTTTTAGTGCATGAGTTAGTCATGAACCTATTAAAGAGAAATGTGTAGAAAAATATTAAATACAATTTACTTCATCATTCACCAGGAAAGATGTATGTTTTGAGCTTTGAAATGACTAATCTACACTCCACTCCCTGAACTCGAAACATTCTAAACTGTACACTGTTTCTTTGTACTGCCCATTTTTGTTAAAATATATTTCATAAAATTGTCATCTGTGTAATTCATACTAAAGAGAATTGTGTATAAGAATATATATATATATATATATATATATATATATATATATATATATATATAATGTTCATTTTTTTTACTTTGCTTTGTCGCTGTCTCCCGCGTTTGCGAGGTAGCGCAAGGAAACAGACGAAAGAAATGGCCCAACCCACCCCCATACACATGTATATACATACACGTCCACACATGCAAATATACATACCTGTACATCTCAATGTACACATATATATACACACACAGACACATACATATATACCCATGCACACAATTCACACTGTCTGCCTTTATTCATTCCCATCGCCACCTCGCCACACATGGAATACCATCCCCCTCCCCCCTCATGTGTGCGAGGTAGCGCTAGGAAAAGACAACAAAGGCCACATTCGTTCACACTCAGTCTCTAGCTGTCATGCAATACTGCCCGAAACCACAGCTCCCCTTCCACATCCAGGCCCCACACAACTTTCCATGGTTTACCCCAGACGCTTCACATGCCCTGATTTAATCCACTGACAGCAGATCAACCCCGGTATACCACATCGATCCAATTCACTCTATTCCTTGCCCGCCTTTCACCCTCCTGCATGTTCAGGCCCCGATCACTCAAAATCTTTTTCACTCCATCTTTCCACCTCCAATTTGGTCTCCCACTTCTCGTTCCCTCCACCTCTGACACATATATCCTGTTGGTCAATCTTTCCTCACTCATTCTCTCCATGTGCCCAAACCATTTCAAAACACCCTCTTCTGCTCTCTCAACCACGCTCTTTTTATTTCCACACATCTCTCTTACCCTTACATTACTTACTCGATCAAACCACCTCACACCACACATTGTCCTCAAACGTATCATTTCCGGCACATCCACCCTCCTGTGCACAACTCTAGCCATACCCCACGCCTCGCAACCATACACCATTGTTGGAACCACTATACCTTCAAACATACCCTTTTTTGCTTTCCGAGATAATGTTCTCGACTTCCACACACTCTTCAAGGCTCCCAGGATTTTTGCCCCCTCCCCCACCCTATGATTCACCTCCGCTTCCATTGTTCCATCCGCTGCCAGATCCACTCCCAGATATCTAAAACACTTTACTTCCTCCAGTTTTTCTCCATTCAAACTTACCTCCCAATTGACTTGACCCTCAACCGTACTGTACCTAATAACCTTGCTCTTATTCACATTTACTCTTAACTTTCTTCTTTCACACACTTTACCAAATTCAGTCACCAGCTTCTGCAGTTTCTCACATGAATCAGCCACCAGCGCTGTATCATCAGCGAACAACAACTGACTCACTTCCCAAGCTCTCTCATCCCCAACAGACTTCATACTTGCCCCTCTTTCCAAAACTCTTGCATTCACCTCCCTAACAATCCCATCCATAAACAAATTAAACAACCATGGAGACATCACACACCCCTGCCGCAAACCTACATTCACTGAGAACCGATCACTTTCCTCTCTTCCTACACGTACACATGCCTTACATCCTCTATAAAAACTTTTCACTGCTTCTAACAACTTGCCCCCCACACCATATATTCTTAATACCTTCCACAGAGCATATCTATCAACTCTATCATATGCCTTCTACAGATCCATAAATGCTACATACAAATCCATTTGCTTTTCTAAGTATTTCTGACATACATTCTTCAAAGCAAACACCTGATCCACACATCCTCTACCACTTCTGAAACCACACTGCTCTTCCCCAATGTGATGCTCTGTACATGCCTTCACCCTCTCAATCAATACCCTCCTGTATAATTTATCATATATATATGTATATATATGAAAAAGTGAGTCAGTTGTTGTTCGCTGATGATACAGCGCTGGTGGCTGATTCATGTGAGAAACTGCAGAAGCTGGTGACTGAGTTTGGTAAAGTGTGTGAAAGAAGAAAGTTAAGAGTAAATGTGAATAAGAGCAAGGTTATTAGGTACAGTAGGGTTGGGGGTCAATTCAATTGGGAGGTGAGTTTGAATGGAGAAAAACTGGAGGAAGTGAAGTGTTTTAGATATCTGGGAGTGGATCTGGCAGCGGATGGAACCATGGAAGCGGAAGTGGATCATAGGGTGGGGGAGGGGGCGAAAATTCTGGGAGCCTTGAAGAATGTGTGGAAGTCGAGAACATTATCTCGGAAAGCAAAAATGGGTATGTTTGAAGGAATAGTGGTTCCAACAATGTTGTATGGTTGCGAGGCGTGGACTATGGATAGAGTTGTGCGCAGGAGGATGGATGTGCTGGAAATGAGATGTTTGAGGACAATGTGTGGTGTGAGGTGGTTTGATCGAGTAAGTAACGTAAGGGTAAGAGAGATGTGTGGAAATAAAAAGAGCGTGGTTGAGAGAGCAGAAGAGGGTGTTTTGAAATGGTTTGGTCACATGGAGAGAATGAGTGAGGAAAGATTGACCAAGAGGATATATGTGTCGGAGGTGGAGGGAACGAGGAGAAGAGGGAGACCAAATTGGAGGTGGAAAGATGGAGTGAAAAAGATTTTGTGTGATCGGGGCCTGAACATGCAGGAGGGTGAAAGGAGGGCAAAGAATAGAGTGAATTGGAGCGATGTGGTATACCGGGGTTGACGTGCTGTCAGTGGATTGAATCAAGGCATGTGTATGGGGGTGGGTTGGGCCATTTCTTTCGTCTGTTTCCTTGCGCTACCTCGCAAACGCGGGAGACAGCGACAAAGCAAAAAAAAAAAAAAAAAAAAAATGAAAAATATAATTTACCTTATCATTCACTGAGTGAAAGACAAAAGTTATGGAAACAGGCAATATGACTCTAGATGCTATGTAAGTTTTTCTAATTTTTTCTGAATGTTTAGATAATCATTAGTTCATGTATAAGATAACAGTGTGAAAAAAAAATTAGAATTACTGTATTATTTACTAAGATGAAAATTTTTAAATATAAGACGACCAACTATTCACCTCCCCAAACTGGAAATGGTCCAAACTGTGTACTTCTGAACAGTCCACATTTCTATTAAAGTATTTTTGTTAATAGTGTACTCTGTATTTAATGTTTAATATATGAATTTGTTAAGAATCTACTGAATATCAATGCCATGTACTGTTTTTGTACATGTATTCAGGAGCTATGTGAGGTGAGTGTGATGAGTGAGATGATGGTGCATGTATTATGTATAGCCTAATCTGTTCTGGCATAAAGTGGTGCCGCAGCCAATTATTTCCATCTCAACAGAGAGTTAGGAGAGACTTGATGATGTGGAGGATGTAATGAGGAAGGTAAATATGGATTATAAGATAAAAACGATATTGATTTAATTTTATGATAAACAAATGTATTGAATTTTATGCATTATTTAGCACGCACTTTGCTGTAGTAGTAAATAATAGTCACAATAATATTTTTCATTTTTCCTTACTCTCTTAAGTGAAATATGTTGATAAAACTGGGAAGCATATTAAGTTAAGCTATACAAACAAAGATTGGTAGGGAACTGCTTTCCTGACTTTGTAACCCTCCTCAAATGTTGCCATTCACATGTATGTTTCTCATTTGTATTACTTTCAATTTTATGAACTAGGTGGTTTTGTATGTATCAATACAAAAGCTCAGTGTGTTATATGTAAGTGAAAACAGCAATAAACTTCATGGAGTCTTTCAGACAGCTAAAAAATGATGTTAAGTGTGGCTGTGTAGCAGAATTTGCTAAATGATTATATTGTACTTTTCCATGTAATTACTCGGTTGGGGATGAGCCAAACATATATGTGCTTTCTGCATTGTAATAGCATAATCTTCATTGTTCTAGGAAGAAAATAATTTTCCATTTATCCTGTAATTCCCAAATTTTTGGGGTAAGAAAATTATCTTTGATATTAAAAGATTAATTGGAAGAGCAGCCTTAATCTTCACATATGTCAGTGTCCTGCGATACAGTACCATCTTCAAAATTGATAGATGAGGAAAAAAATTTCATGATAGATTTACTTTCCTTTATGGTGCAGATACTACTCTCATAACCACCATAATGGTAAGCAGCTGCTAATGTGCTAGACCTACATTAAGTTCATTCAGTATCTTGAACAGGCTCACTTGTATCAGGAGTACTTGCTTGGCACTTAAGAATGGTGGTGACTGGTTCATGTGGTCAGAGGTGTAAAAGTATATGAGTGGCAAACAGTATGGCTTTATTTTTTGAATGCTAGCAGAGAAATGACATGGTGGGCAGTTTGGCATGCACAGCATTGGCAGCCCATGGTGCACAGCCAGCTGGGCTCACATAACATCATGACCACTTGTGTTATAATGAAAAAGTGGGAGTAAATTAAGTGCCCGCCCTCTATCAAACTCGTTATATTGAACCATGCTATATAACGAGACTACTGTTATGCCTTTTCTCCACTCTCTGCTCTCCTTCTCTCTCCCAGTCTTATACATACTCATTTACTTAAGGGAGGCTGATAAATGAAAGACAATGTAATGTGTGAACAATATGCATTCCTAGAGTAATACTGTGATGTAAATAATGTTAAGTAATTGATACTCCCTACAGCAGAGTCAGGCACAAAGGAAAACCACATGCCAACAATGTCTTGTTTACTTGTGCCTATGAGGTCCATGAATACTTGTGAAGTCTTTGAGGATCTCATACCCCTGGTGGCTAGTTTGGTTTGTAGAATAAATCAAACAAGGATTTCTGTTACAATAATATGAGAGATGTATATTAATACAAATAACCAGAACAATGAAAAAATTAACAAGCTTTAGTTCGAGGACAAACTGCTGACTACACTGGATTCACTTTTGCAAGGAACACCAACTGCTGCATTATCTAGTTCAATTTCAGTGCTGGAAAAGTCAGTGTCCATAAAGCCATTTCCCACATGCAGAGAACTAAACTAATACAAAAAATATCAAAACATGAAAAAATTAACAAGGTCTAGTTTTAGGGTGAATACTGCAACGTTGGATCCAATTAGGTTATGTGCACCTTTTGATGCCTTAATTTGGTGACCCTCAGTGATGGAAGAATAAGTCTCCGGAAAATCACTCTCCACATGATCTGAAGACTGGTATGATTATAAAGTAATTCAGAATCATCATCTGACCGTTTCCTCTAAGTCAAGAAAAGCTGTTTAATTCTTCCCTAAAACGATCATGGAAATGTATTCTCCTTAGCATGGCTTGAAGATGACGGACTGTGGGGAGATGTTATTGTGCACCACCAACTCATGGACAGCTTTAGAATAAGCATGAAAATCAATACAGACATCTACACCTATAGGAGTAACTTTTTCTACATAGATCTACTTTTATATTTTTCATACTTGTCTGTCACAACCCTTGTTAGGAAGGTAGTGCCAGAAAGAGATAGAGAAAAGCTGCATTTACTCACCCCCCCCTCCAGACAACAGACATATATGAAAGATTTTATGATCAGTTAGCAAAAATTTGTAATGAACATGATTCTATCATAGTAGGAGATTTGAACATACTGGTAACTAAATGAGAGAATCCCTTTCCAGCAGCTCCAGGAGTGGACTCTAAGTAAATTTGCTTGACAGTGCCCTGATCCAATTAGTCAAGAAACCTACTTGGGAAGAAAATAAATTTACTTCTTACTACAAATGAGGATCTTGTTAAAGTTGGAGAAAAGTTTGGTATAAGTGATCACCAAAAAATTGCTTTTGAAGTCACTGTCAACATTGCTTGTGATGTTGGTCAAAATGACAGTCACGAAAAAAAATTGCCCAATTTTAAACATGAAAATTTTAATGATCTTCACATTGCTCACAATAAGCAAACCTGGGGTGATACAGTCAATGAGAATGACATGAATGTAACTTGGAAAAGCTTTAGAAAAATCTTCAAAGCGGCAGAGGGAAAACATATATCAATGCATAATAGACAGTCTATTTCTAAAACTTAACCAAGGTGGTGGAACGATGAAATAAAAAAGTGCCTGTTGTCTATGACAGTAGCTCATAAGAAACTCTGAGAATCTAATAACCAACCTGACAGAATAACGTATGTAAATTTGCAAAGAGAAAGTAAGAGAATTATACGACAGTATCAGGTGTATATTGCTGAAGCAAAAGAAACCATAAGGAGTTTCATAGTTATGTTAAAAGCAAGAGAGTCATTACTCGGTCAATAGGTCCATTAATTACAGAAAACAGTGATGGTTCAAGACAACAAAGCCATGGCAAAAAAAGTAAATTACCTTTTGTTGCATCTGTGTTTACGATCAAAGACATAACCCATGTCCCAATTCCAGTTTCATTGATATGAGAGGGGAGCATTCCTCAACACATTGACATAGCAATAAACGGAATGAAAATAAATGAAATGGCAGGTTCTGATATGTTTTCTTCGAAAACAATGAAAGCGGCAAAAAACGAGATAGGCCCTTGATTGCCCTTTTCAATAAGTCACTTACTACAGGAAAAGTTACAAATGAATGGAAGTTTGCCAAAGTAACACCGTTATTCAAAAAAGGTAACAAGTCACTGCCTGGAAATTATCACTCTATTAGCTTAAGGTCTGTAATTGGAAAACTTATGGAAACCATCATTCAAGAAAAATTGTAAGCCATTTAGAGGACCACCAATTAATAAAAAAAAAACTCTCAGCATGGATTTCAATGAAATCGCTCATGTCTGACAAATCAGCTTGCTTCCTATAATGATAAAATCAACATGCATGACGAAAGTAAAGCAGTTGATGTCATCTATCTAGACTTTCAAAAAGCTTTCTACAAGGCTCTGCATTAAGGATTACTAGCAAAAATCAAGTCACATGGCACTGATGGGGATATACTCCAGTGGATAGGAAATTGGTTAACTGGCTATCAACAAAAAGTAGCGATTAATGGTAGAGCCTCACAAGGGTTAGATGTAACAAGTGGACAGCCACAAGGATCAGTCTTAGGACCAGTTCTCTTCCTCATATACATTAATGACACTGATAATGGGCTGCATTGCAAGATATCAAAATTTGCTGATGATACAAAGTTGAGAAATTAAACAACATCTACAACTACAAACTGACAAAGACACACTGATTGATTGAGCTCATAAGCTCATAGTTTTACACGATGGGAGTAAAAATGAAAAGCAAGCCACAGTATGAATTCTGAACTACAAAATGTAAATGAGGAAAAAGACTTGGGTGTAATAATCTCTGGTGAACTAAAACCAGCAAAAAGAGCGGACAAAATTCTTGGTTTCATAGACAGAGCCTTCAAATTTAAGTACATGGAAATCATCCTTACTCTTTACAATTCTTAGGTTCATCCACATCTTGAATGTTGCTTTCAGTTTTGGTCACCCTACCTGAAAAAGACATAGAAAGAATGGAGAGAGTACAGCATGGAGCTACCAAGATGATTCCTGGACTAAGAAACAAATCCTAAAAGATGCATTTATACAACTTGAATCTATTTAGCTTAGGAAAGAGAAGATTAAGGGGTGATATCATACAAATATTCAAAATTATCAAAGGCTTTGATAATCTTGATCTATCAAGTTACCTAAGACTTGACTCCTCTGATTTTACTCATATTAATGAATAAAAATTCAAGACTAAAGGATTTACCTAAAATTAGACAATGTAATTTTTTTTTCAATTGGATTGTTAACATATGAAATAATCTGCCAAGAAGAGTGGTTGAAAGCAATAATTTGGTTAAGTTTGTAAATAGACTTGATAAATACTTCAATTCAATTCCACAACTTTCATTATTTGCGCCTCCATAGTAAAAATAACAATTTTCAGTTTATTCTCCTTGAATTATCCGCATGCCTACTATTCAGTGAGTATCTGATATCTTTACTATCACAAACAGCCTCAAAAGGACCCAATGGTCTGTTGCTGTTTGAATTCCTTTGTATATATGAGGTTACAGAATGAGTGGATAGGCACCTTTCGTGAGGTTATGTCACAGGTGTACAGTCTTGTGAAAAAACTCGCTTTCCAAAAAAACATTTCCCTGCTACTGGAAGTGGTGCAGCCTTGGACCTGCAGGAGCACCCAGAAAAATGGTCTTGAAGTAACTCCAGGACTCTTTCAAGAAAGGAGTCCAGGGGCAATTATAAATAAATGAATAAATAACTACATGATGTCTCATTGATAGACCACCATATTTTAGCAATGTACATTATTATCTTATACAAAATATTCTACTTCACAGCAAACTCATCTTAAATTACATAATATTTAAGCAGTTTGCACTACATGAATATTCTAATGTAATTGCCACACTTATATAAGGTCATGATCTTTTATTGACTATATACAGTATGGCAAAAAGAATTCTACCTTCGTATTCCCTATGTGTCGTAGAAGGCAACAAAAGGGGGCCGGAGCTAGGGGCTGGAAACTCTCCCCTTCTTGTATTTCAACATCTAAAAGAGGAAACAGGAGTCAAGCAGGGAGTGCTCATCCTTATCAAAGGTTCAGATTGGAATGTCTGTGATTATTTAGGCTCATCCTTATCAAAGGTTCAGATTGGAATGTCTGTGATTATTTTAATCTTCTGTATTATTTTGTGGACTAAGGATGTTTTGGTTTTAAACTTCATTGTCATCTTCTTTTATATGTTTTATAAACTGTAATGTATTAATTTGTAAATGAAACTGTGGTCAATAAACTATATATCTATCTATCTATCTGAATGTGTGTGGATGCAATCCAAGATGAAAAGAGAGGGGAGAGATAGGCAGTGTGTTTGAGAAAAGGAACCTGGACATTCTGGCTCTGAGTGAAACCAAGCTCGAGGATAAAGGGAAGACTGGTTTGAAAATGTCTTGAGAGGACGAGAGCAAAGGAAGGAATACCACTAACCCTGAAGCAAGAGTTGTGGAAGTGTGTGACAGAGTGTAGGAAAGTAAACTCAAGACTGATGTGGGTAAAACTGAAAGTGGATAGCAAGAGATGGATGATTATCAGTGCTTATGCACCTGGTCATGAGAAGAAAGATCATGGAGGTAAGTGTTTTGGGAGCAAATGAGTAAGTGTGTCAGCAGTTTTGGTACACAAGACCAGGTATTAGTGAAGGGTGATTTAAATACAAAGGTAATGTGGCAGATAAGGGTATAACTGGTGTGCATGGGATATTCAGTGTTATGAATGGAAATGGTGAAGAACTTCTGGAGTTGTGTGCTGAAAAAAGACTGGTGGAAGAATACCTGGTTTAAAAGAGAGATAGATGGTAGGGGAGAAAGAATACTTCCCATGTATTCCATATGTGTCATAGAAGGTGACTAAAGGAGGAGGGAGTGGAGGGCTGAAAACCCTCCCCTCCTCGTATTTCAATTTCTTAAAAGGGAAACCGAAGAAGGAGTCAAGCAGGGAGTGCTCATCCTCCTCGCAGGCTCAGACTGGGGTGTCTGAATGTTTTTGGACGCAACCAAGATGAGAAGAAAGGAGAGATAGGTAATATGTTTGAGGAAAGAAACTGGATGTTCTGGCTCTGAGTGAAATGAAGCTCAAGAGTAGAGAAGAAGAGTGGTTTGAAAAAGTCTTGGAAAGTAAAGTCAGGGGTTGGTGAGAGGACAAGCGCTAAGGAAGGGGAAGCACTACTACTGAAGCAGTTGTGGGAGTATGTGTAACAGTGTAAGAGAGTAAATTCTAGACTGAAGTGGATACAACTTAAAGTTGATGGAGAGAGATGGGTGCTTATGCACCTGGTCATTGAGAAGGAAGATAATGAGATGCAGGTGTTTTGGCTGCAGGAGAGTGAATGTGTCAGCAGCTTTGATGCATGAGATCAGGTTTTAGTGATGAGTGATTTAAATGTGAAGGTGAGTAATGTGGCAGTCTACTTGGTACTTGTGTGAGGAAGTACCAGGAGAGATTAAGTGAGTGTAGAATGGCAAAAGGTGAGAGCAAATGACGTAAGGGGAGTGGGGGAGGAATGGGATTTATTCAGCAGAGATGGCTTGTGCAAAAGATGCATGTGGTATGAGAAAGGTGGGCAGATTAGAAAGGGTAGTGAATGGTGGGATGAAGAGTAAAGTTGTTAGTGAAAGAGAAAAGAGAGGCCTTTCAACAATACTTGCAAGGAAGGAGTGCAAATGATTGGGAGATGTACAAAAGAAAGTGGCAGGAGGTCAAGAGAAAGATGCAAGGGTTGAAAAAGAAGGCAAATGAGAGTTGGAGTGAGAGAGAATCATGAAACTTTAGGAAGAATAAAAAGATGTTTTGGAAGGAGGTAAATAACGTGCGTATGACAAGAGAACAAAGGGGAATATTGGTGAAGGGGGCAAGTAGTAACAAGTAGTGATGAAGAGAGAATATGGGGTGAGTATTTTGAAGGTATGTTTAATGTGTTTGATGATAGAGTGGCAGATATTGGGTATTTTGGTCAGGGCGGTATGCAAAGTGAGAGGATCATGGAGAATGGTTTGGCTAAGAGAGAAGAGGTAGTGGAAGCTTTGTAGAAGATGAAATCTGGCAAGGTGGCAGGAGTGGATGGAATTTCAGTAGAATTTATTAAAAAAAAGGGGGTGACTGTGTTGTTGATTGGTTGGTAAAGATATTCAGTGTATGTATGGATCATGGTGAAGTGCCTGAGGATTGGTGGAATGCATGCATAGTGCCAATGTACAAAGGCAAAGGGGATAAAGGTGAGTGTTCAAACTACAGAGGCATAAGTTTGTTGAGTATTCCTGGGAAATTATATGGGAGGGTATTGATTGAGAGGGTAAAGGCATATACAGAGCATCAGATTGGGGAAGAGCAGTGTGGTTTCAGGAGTGGTAGAGGATGTGTGGATCAGGTGTTTGCTTTAAAGAATGTGTGTGAGAAATACTTAAAAAACAGATGGATTTGTACATAACATTTATGGATCTGGAGAAGGCATATGATAGGGTTGATAGAGATGCTTTGTGGAAGGTCTTAAGAGTATATGGTGTGGGAGGTAACTTGCTAGAAGCAGTGAAAAGTTTTTACCAAGGATGTAAGGCATGTGTACAAGTAGGAGGAGAGGAGAGTGATTGGTTCCCAGTGAATGTCAGTCTGCGGCAGAGGTGTGTGATGTCCCTATGTGTGTTTAATTTGATTATGGATGGGGTGGTTGGGGAGGTAAATGCAAGAGTTTTAGAGAGATGGGTGAGAATGCAGTCCATTGGGGATGAGAGGGCCTGGGAAGTAAGTCAGTTGTTGTCCGCCGATGTTACAGCTCTGGTCCTTGATTTGAGTGTGAAACTGCAGTAGATGATGACTAAGTTTGGAAAAGTATGTGAAAGGAGAAAGTTGAGAGTAAATGTGAATAAGAGCAAGGTTATTAGGTTCAGCAGGGTTGAGGGACAAATCAATTGGGATATAAGTTTCATTGGAGAAAAATTGGAGGACATGAAGTGTTTTAGATATCTGGGAGTGGACTTAGCAGCAAATGAAACCATGGAAGTGGAAGTGAGTCACAGGATGGGGGAGGGGGCAAAGGTTCAGGAAGTGATGAAGAATATGGGGAAGGAGAGAACGTTATCTCGGAGAGCAAAAATGAGTATGTTTGAAGGAATAGTAGTTCCAACAATGTTATATGGTTGCGAAGCATGGGCTTATAAATAGGGTTATGCGAAGGAGGATAGATGTGTTGGAAATGAAATGTTTGAGGACAATATGTGGTGTGAGGTGGTTTGAATGAGTAAGTAATGAAAGGGTGAGAGAGATGTGTGGAAATAAAAAGAGAGTGGTTGAGAGAGCAGAAAAGGGTGTGTTTAAATGGTTTGGACATATGGATAGAATACGTGAGGAAAGACTGACAAAGATCATATATGTGTCAGAGGTGGAGGGAACAAGGAGAAGTGGGAGACCAAATTGGAGGTGGAAGGATGGAATGAAAAAGATTTTGAGTGATTGGAGCCTGAACATACAGGAGGGTGAGAGGCATGCAGTGAAAAGAGAGAATTGGAATGCTGTGGTATACTGGGCTTGACGTGCTGTCAATGGACTGAACCAGGGCATGTGAAGCATCTGGGAGGATCCATGGAAAGGTCTGTGGGGCCTGGATGTGGAGGGGGAGCTGTGTTTTCAGTGCATTACACATGACAGCTAGAGACTAAGTGCGAACGAGTGGCCTTTTTTGTCTGTTTTCCTGGGACTACCTCGCTGAAGCAAGGGGTAGCGATGCTGTTTCCTGTGGGATGGGGTAGCACCAGGAATGGATGAAGGGAAGCAAGTATGAATATGTACATGTGTATATACAATGATATATCCCTGGGATAGAGGAGAAAGAATACTTCCCATGTATCCCCTGCGTGTTGTAGAAGGCGACTGAAATGGGAGGGAGCGGGGGGCTGGGAATCCTTCCATTCTGTTTTTAATTTTCCAAAAGAAGGAACAGGTAAGGGGGCTAGGTGAGGATATTTCCTCTAAGGCTCAGTCCTCTGTTCTTAACGCTACCTCGGTGATGTGGGAAATGGCGAATATATATGATATATGTATATATGTATGTATATGTGTGTGTATGGGCATTTATGTATACATATGTATGTACATGAGTGGATGGGCCATTCTTTCTCCCTCTGTTTCCTGGCACTACCTCGCTGATGTGGGAAACGGCGATCAAGTATAACATAAATAAATAGAATAAAATAACATTGTGAGTAGGACAGATGGTCAACTGGTATTATGAGATAATGTATTAATTGATGTCATGTAAAAGAGAGGCTTTTGGTTGTAAAGTACTGAGAGGGGCAGCTGGTGGGAAGTCTAATTACAACCTTGAGGAGGTGAGGGTGAAGATTTGTAGAGGTTTTTGGAGAAGAGGAGACAGTGTCGGGGAGTTGAGAGTGGTGAGAGTTAGTGAGCCTGGAAATGGGATTTGTGTGAAGAAGTAAAGGGAAAGATGGAATGTAGAATGGCAAAAGGTGAGAGCAAATGAAGTGAGGAGTGGGTGAGGAATGGGAGGTATTTAGGGAAGCAGTGATGGCGTGTGCAAGAAATGCATGTGGCATATGAAAGGTGGGCAGATTAAAATGGGTAGTGGTGGAAAGACACACTAGAGTTGCTTGAGTAAAAGAAAAGAGAGGCATTTGGGCTGTATTACAAGGAAGGAGTGCAAATGATTGGGAGATGTATAAGAGAAAGTGGCAGGAGGTCAAGAGGAAGGTGCAGGGGTTGAAAAAGAGGGCAAATGAGAGTTGGGGTGAGAGAGTATAAGTAAACTTAAGAGAGAATAAAAAGATGTTTTGGAAGGAGGTAAATAATGTGCAAAAGGCAAGAGCAAAGAGAACAAATAAGGAAATCAGTAAGGGGAGTACAAGGGGAAGTAATAACAGGTAGTGATGGAGTGAAGAGGAGATGGAGTGTGTATTTTGAAGGACTGTTAAATGTGTTTGATGACAGAGTGGCAGATGTAGGGTGTTTGGGTCAGGATGGTATGTGAAGTGAGAGAGTCAGGGAGAATGGTTTAGTGATGAGAGGTGGTGAAAACCTTGCAGATATTCAAATCTGACAAGGTAGCAGGATTGGATGGTACTGTAGTAGAATTCATTAAGAAAGGGGGTGACTGTGTCGTTGATTAGTTGGTAAGGATATTCAGTGTATGGATGGATCATGGTGAAGTGCCTGAGGTTTGGAGGAATGCGAGCATAGTGCCACTGTATAAAGGCAAAGGGGATAAAGATGAATCTTCAGACTATAGAGGCATAAGTTTCTTGAGTATGCCTGGAAAATGATATGGGAGGGTATTAACTGAGAGGGTGAAGGTATGTAGAGAGAATCTGATTAGGGAGTGGTAGTGCAGTTTCAGAAGTGGTAGAGAATGTGTGAATCAGCTTTGACGAATGTGTGTCTGAAAAATACTTAGAAAAACAGATGAATTTGCATGTGGCATTTATGGATCCAGAGAGGGCATATGACATGGTTGATAGAGATGCTTTGTGGAAAGTCTTAAGAATATATGGTGTGGGAGGCAAGTTGCTAGAAGCAGTGAAAAGTTTTTATCAAGGGTGTAAAGCATGTGTACAATTAGGAAGAGAGAAAAGTGGTTGGTTCACAGTGAAGGTCAGCCTGTAGCAGGGGTGTGTGATGTCACCATGGTTGTTTTATTTATTTATGGATGGGGTGTTCAGGGAAGTACATGCAAGAGTTTTGTAGAGAGAGGTAAATATGCAGTTTGTTGGGATGAGAGGGCCTGGGAAGTTAATCACTTGTTGTTCACCAATGATACATCACTAGTGGTTGATTCGGTTGAGAAACTGTAGAAGTTGGCAACTGGGTTTGGAAGAATGTGTGAAAGAAGAAAGTTGAGAGTAAATGTGAATAAAAGCAAGATTGGGGGATGAAGCTAGTTGAGATATAAATTTAGATGGAGAAAAATTGGGGGAAGTGTTTTAGTTATCTGGGAGTGGTTTTGGCAGTGAATGGAACCATGGAAGCAGAAGTGAGTAATAGGGTGGGGAAGGGGACAAAAGTTCTGGGAGTGATGAAGAGCATGTGGAAAGAGAGAACGTTATCTTGGAGCAAAAATGGGTATTTCTGAAGAAATAGGAGTTCCAACAATAACATATGGTTGCAAGGCATGAGCTATAAATAAGGTTGTGTGGAGGAGGATGTATGTGTTGGAAATGAAATGTTTGAGGACAATATATGACGTGAGGTGGTTTGATTAGGTAATGAAAGGATAAGAGATGTGTAATAATATAAAGGGTGTGGTTGAGAAAGCAGAAGAGGTGTTGAAATTGTTTGGACATATGGAGAGAATGAGTAAGGAAAGGTTGACAAAGAGGATATATGTGTTAGAAGTGGAAGGAACAAAGAGAAGCAGGAGACCAAATTGGAGGTGAAAGGATGGAGTGAAAAAGTTTTTAGCAATTGACACCTGAAAATGTAGGAGAGCTTGCATGGAATGGAGTGAATTGGAACAATGTGGTATACTGGGGTTAATATGCTGTTAATAGACAGAACAAGGGCATGTGAAATATCTGGGGTAAACCGTGGAAAGTTCTGTGAAGCCTGGATGTGGAAAGAGAGCTGTGGTTTTGGTGCATTACACATCACAGCTAGAGAACGGATGTGAGCGGATGAGCCCTTTTTCTGTATGTTTCCTGACACTACCTCAGTGTTGCAGGGAGTGGCAATGCTGTTTCCTGTAGGGTAGGGTGAGGTGGGATGGTGCTGGGAAGACAAAGATGAGCAAGTATGATTGTGTACATGTCCGTATATGTGTGTGTGTGTGTGTAAGTTGTGTGGATATGTGAATACATGTGTAAGATAGTGGATGGACCTTTCTTAATGTTTCACAGCACTACCTCGCTAACATGGGAAATGATGACCAAGTATGATAACATAAATATTCTATTGCATATCTGAAATATTTAAATCTTTTTCTACATATGTATCTTTATTACATCATAAATGAACT
Source organism: Panulirus ornatus (assembly GCF_036320965.1). Lineage (NCBI taxonomy): Eukaryota > Metazoa > Arthropoda > Malacostraca > Decapoda > Palinuridae > Panulirus > Panulirus ornatus. Next base: position 45,220,937 of record NC_092240.1, read on the forward strand.
TATGCAAAATCATGTTTCTTTACAAATATAAAATCCACCAAAATCCTGGTAAACAAAAATAACTCTTTGCACAAGAGTAAACAAGCAGCTGGGCTCTTTTAGGGATCATGAAAATTATAAATGCAAAGAAAGGGTAACAGATCTATAAACTGGGATGAATACTGCCCAGACCCATTCTCCTGAGAGAGGGGGCTGCATTTATGCTGACAATGAGACCTGTTTCTCTTGTATGCACTTAGTTTATATTACTGCATCATGAGTGAGGGTGGAGGTTGGAGTGAGGTTGGGAAACCAGGCAATGAATGATTAGTAACCACAACACCTCATGCTGCCCCTTCCTACCTGCTTACTTGTTCACCATCCATCAATACCCCACAGAGCTTTTGTGTTTGGCTGTTACTGTGCACATCTTATCTTTCCAAAAGAATAGTAATCAAAAACACTATAAATTTCCTCCACTTGCTTCCTTTTCACTTCTGATAGGTAATAACAAAGATGCATATGGGGGAAGTAATTGGGTAGATATGCAATGCTGCTTTTATCTTTGAAGTGATATGTAATGTTACCATGCAATATGAAAGATTCAAGTAATTAGCAAATAATTACATTCTCAGAGCACTAAGTAAAGCTTCAAAGCATAATTAGAGAGCACTGTGTACATTAGCTGAGTTAGACTTGCCAGTTGGTATCAACCGCTGCTTCAGCCTTAAGCTATCTACTTTTGGGGAGGCAAAACACTACCACCAAGCAACCACTGTGCCACAGTACTGAAAGTGTGCATTAATGAACAGAATTATAATTCCTCTACAAATTATATCATATCAATATCCAAAATAACAAATAATTCTGGCCTGATTGCTTCCATGAAATGTTGTGTTGTATTCTTTTTATAATAGCTTCTTTTGCTTCTTCCCTCTTTTTTCCTTTTACTCATCTTACACAAGATGATGGATTTCCTGACTGTGAAGCACTGCTAGTTCATCAGCCAGAACATACCAATGTTCTTTGACCTTTTTTCAATATCTTTCATAACCTCTCCTCATTACCAGGGATTTTGTTCATCATGCCCCTAAAAATCATTCACCTAAGGATAGCAAATTTTTCTCCACATACCAGGCAAAATTATCATGTGCACTGCATCTCAAATTTCAGGTTTTTTCAAGTCTTTGAAATGTTGCATCTCTTGTTCAAACTTGAAAAAGTCACACCACCCAAGGCAGAGGGCTGTGGGTCATCAGGTCAATGGGGTCAATAACTGTGGTGGAGGTAGTTGCCTGAGAGGTGCTGAACAGTGCTCAGAAATACAACTCCATAATGTCTATTAAACAGCACAATAAAAGAACAACAATATCCATTATCCAAATGGAAATGTATGCAGATGAGGACAACATGGGTGGTTAGCTGTGACCCTGATATGCACCACATGCAGGTGGCAGATTTTCTAAAAAAAAAAAAAAGTTAGATGTTGAAGGGAATAAGCAGTTAAGTAAACGAAGCTGCAACTAGTAATCAAGTAAGCTATTTACTGAATGTCAGTGGTTAAACTATCCAGCCATTAACTGAATGTCAAATAAGAGAGCTTCCCGCGTGTTGATAATATTTAGGACTAGTACGTTTACTGCTCTCTGTTTTTTCTTTTTACTCAGTTTACTGCTAAGATTGCTACACCAACTTGCTCATTTGTCACTTATAATGCTATGATTTATCCATACTTCCATCAGGATGATAAGTATCATACTGTTATCTCTTGTGGTTTCATTAAGGTAATTAATTCTAATCCTACAATTCTCGGTAGCTAGACTTTTAATGTTTTTATACATTTTCTAGTATTTCTTTTTCTATGCTTATAACTCTCTGTTTTTCATCTGCTGTCATCTTGTCTGCACTGTTGCACATATTCTGGTTTGTTGCTTGCCAGTTCTGTCAGCACTTTCACTGTAAAATCTTTTAAATTCAGGTTTTGAAAAACTGCTTCCACTCTGCTCTTAACCTAATCTATCAAGTAATTTGTGTTCTCTGTTCTTAATCCTACTATTGTTGTATCAGTTTTCTCTGATCCCAGAGCTGATTGTTTTTTATTTTCTATTTTCTCCATGCACTATTGTCCACTTTATTAAAGTCTCAATATCTTTCTTTGTTCGTGTTTTTGTCCACTACATCTGCAATATACTCTTCTATTTGTCCAGTTTTAATCCTTTGTTTCTGCTCTTTACCATTGGCTATGTGCTTTCTCACCTGTGTAATCTCTGTCTAACCTTCTTATTCTTGGTGGGTGCAAGAATCTGAATTTGTTACCTCCTTTACATTCTCCAAATGTCAAAAAGTCTACATAGAATTGGATGAATGAACCTGCAATTATCTTTCACAACCCTTTGCATTGAAACTACCATGATAATACATCTTAATGTAGAGTATGGGTGGACATTACTACATTTGTTTCGGTATTTACATTTCCTCTGAGATAGTGTCAATCAATCCCTTACTATAATGTCAGTGTCAAATTTAATCCTTGTCAGATTTGCTACTAAATCCTCTTCCTTCCCCAATTAGTTCTATGTCTCTCTTCCTCGGTAGTGTCATTCTCCTGCTACTCTGCTCTACACAGTCTGGGTGGAGAGTAGAGGTGTAAGGGGGGGCTGACAACTGTACTCTCTGCTAAATCCATTTCATGGAGACACTTAGAAACTCAGCAAATGCCAAAAGGGATCATTAGTGGGTTTCTGATAATGGTGTGGTGTGGAGTTATGAGGCTTTTTTTTTTTTTTTTTTTTTGCTCTAATGGAGGTAGCTGAACCCACTATTGTGGCCACCAAAGATGTTTTTGAGAGTTATTACCATGGAAGACACAGCAACAATGATAGTCTTATTCAAAGAAAAGCACAAGTTAAAGGGTACTGCAACCCAGATGTGTGTGCTTGTATAGTGTAGTGAGATTGGTGAAGCAGTACAAGGAGTATAGGGAGGATGCATTACTGGCTCCTCACCCCAAGTCTGGAAGGCTAAAATTACTATCTCCAAGGACCCTTGAAATGATTTCTTGCCAGACTAAGACCAATCCCACACTCATAGTTAGAGAAGTGAATGAAACCCCATGTCTCCTCACCCATGTCAAGATGAGATGTGTGCAGCAAGGCCCTCCATGATGACCTGGGATTCAAGAGATACCATGCCCACAAGAAACCACTCCTGATGGTACAGCAGAAGGGAAACAGAGTTAAAAGTTTTGTAAAAAGTTAAGTACTTAAAAGTTTTGTAAAAAGTTCTGTGTTTGGGATCTGGAAACATGGAGGAGTGTTTTGTGGTTGGATAAGGCTATTTTTTTCTGTGACTGGTAGCAGTGGAGGGAGGGTGTACTGGCCACCACAATCAGACCCATACCTCCTTCCTCAGTACACACTTAAGACTGTAAAATATCATGCATTGCTAATGATTTGGGGGGCATTTCACTTACCATGGTGTTAGGGAGCTAGTAATTCTTATAAAGATGTCATGATGAACCAGTACAATAATTTGGAAATACTGAGTGTGTTCTTACCTGATGGTCATGACACCATGGTTGATCAATGTTAATGGATGGGTAGTGAGGGAGGTAAATGCAAGAGCCTTGCAGAGAGGGGCTACCACTCGGTCTGTGGGGGATGAGAAGGCAAGAGTTTGGGAGAGACGGGAGAGTATGCGGTCTATTGTGGATGTGAGGGCCTGGAAAGTGAGTCAGTTGTTCACTGATGATACAGCTCTAGTGGCTGATTCAAGCAAGAAACTGCAGAATTTGGTGACTGAGTTTGGAAAAGTATGTGAAAGGAGAAAGTCTAGAGTAAATGTAAATAAGAGCAAGGTTATTAGGTTCAGTAGGGTTGATGGAGAAGTTAACTGTAAGTTTGAATGGAGAAAAATTGGAAGAAGTGACGTGTTTTAGATATCTGGAAGTGGACTTAGCAGCGAAAGGAACCATGGAAGCGGAAGTGATTCACAGGGTGGGGGAGGGGGGCATAGGTTCTAGGAGCTATGAAGAATAAATGGAAGGAGAGAACATTATCTCAGAGCAAAAATGGGTATGTTTGAAGGAATACTAGTTCCAACAATGTTATATGGTTGCGAGGCATGGGCTATCGATAGGGTTGTACAGAGGAGGGTGGATGTGGTGGAAATGAAATGTCTGAGGATAATATTTGGTGTGAGGTGGTTTGATTAAGTAAGTAATGAAAGAGTAAGAGAGATGTGTGTCTGTGTGGAGAGAGAGAGAGAGAGAGAGAGATGCTATTTCGTGTGTGGCAGGGTAGCACCGAGATTGGATTTCTTTTTTTTTTTTAACTTTCCAAAAGAAGGAACAGAAAAGGGGGCCAGGTAAGGATATTCCCTCAAAGGCACAGTCCTCTGTTCTTAACACTACATCGCTAACGCGGGAAACGATAAATAGTAGGAAATAATATATATATATATATATATATATATATATATATATATATATATATATATATATATATATATTTCGGGAATCAGTGATGGATTGCGCAAAAGATGCTTGTGGCATGAGAAGAGTGGGAGGTGGGCTGTTTAGAAAGGGTAGTGAGTGGTGGGATGAAGAAGTAAGAGCATTAGTGAAAGAGAAGAGAGAGGCATTTGGACGATTTTTGCAGGGAAAAAATGCAATTGAGTGGGAGAAGTATAAAAGAAAGAGACAGGAGGTCAAGAGAAAGGTGCAAGAGGTGAAAAAAAGGGCAAATGAGAGTTGGGGTGAGAGACTATCAGTAAATTTTAGGGAGAATAAAAAGATGTTCTGGAAGGAGGTAAATAGGGTGCGTAAGACAAGGGAGCAAATGGGAACTTCAGTGAAGGGCGTAAATGGGGAGGTGATAACAAGTAGTGGTGATGTGAGAAGGAGATGGAATGAGTATTTTGAAGGTTTGTTGAATGTGTCTGATGACAGAGTGGCAGATATAGGGTGTTTGGGTCGAGGTGGTGTGCAAAGTGAGAGGGTTAGGGAAAATGATTTGGTAAACAGAGAAGAGGTAGTAAAAGCTTTGCGGAAGATGAAAGCCGGCAAGGCAGCAGGTTTGGATGGTATTGCAGTGGAATTTATTAAAAAAGGGGGTGACTGTATTGTTGACTGGTTGGTAAGGTTATTTAATGTATGTATGACTCATGGTGAGGTGCCTGAGGATTGGCGGAATGCGTGCATAGTGCCATTGTACAAAGGCAAAGGGGATAAGAGTGAGTGCTCAAATTACAGAGGTATAAGTTTGTTGAGTATTCCTGGTAAATTATATGGGAGGGTATTGATTGAGAGGGTGAAGGCATGTACAGAGCATCAGATTGGGGAAGAGCAGTGCGGTTTCAGAAGTGGTAGAGGATGTGTGGATCAGGTGTTTGCTTTGAAGAATGTATGTGAGAAATACTTAGAAAAGCAAATGGATTTGTATGTAGCATTTATGGATCTGGAGAAGGCATATGATAGAGTTGATAGAGATGCTCTGTGGAAGGTATTAAGAATATATGGTGTGGGAGGCAAGTTGTTAGAAGCAGTGAAAAGTTTTTATCGAGGATGTAAGGCATGTGTACGTGTAGGAAGAGAGGAAAGTGATTGGTTCTCAGTGAATGTAGGTTTGCGGCAGGGGTGTGTGATGTCTCCATGGTTGTTTAATTTGTTTATGGATGGGGTTGTTAGGGAGGTAAATGCAAGAGTCCTGGAAAGAGGGGCAAGTATGAAGACTGTTGGGGTTGAGAGAGCTTGGGAAGTGAGTCAGTTGTTGTTCGCTGATGATACAGTGCTGGTGGCTGATTCATGTGAGAAACTGCAGAAGCTGGTGACTGAGTTTGGTAAAGTGTGTGGAAGAAGAAAGTTAAGAGTAAATGTGAATAAGAGCAAGGTTATTAGGTACAGTAGGGTTGAGGGTCAAGTCAATTGGGAGGTGAGTTTGAATGGAGAAAAACTGGAGGAAGTGAAGTGTTTTAGATATCTGGGAGTGGATCTGTCAGCGGATGGAACCATGGAAGCGGAAGTGGATCATAGGGTGGGGGAGGGGGCGAAAATTTTGGGAGCCTTGAAAAATGTGTGGAAGTCGAGAACATTATCTCGGAAAGCAAAAATGGGTATGTTTGAAGGAATAGTGGTTCCAACAATGTTGTATGGTTGCGAGGCGTGGGCTATGGATAGAGTTGTGCGCAGGAGGATGGATGTGCTGGAAATGAGATGTTTGAGGACAATGTGTGGTGTGAGGTGGTTTGATCGAGTAAGTAACGTAAGGGTAAGAGAGATGTGTGGAAATAAAAAGAGCGTGGTTGAGAGAGCAGAAGAGGGTGTTTTGAAATGGTTTGGGCACATGGAGAGAATGAGTGAGGAAAGGTTGACCAAGAGGATATATGTGTCGGAGGTGGAGGGAACGAGGAGAAGAGGGAGACCAAATTGGAGGTGGAAAGATGGAGTGAAAAAGATTTTGTGTGATCGGGGCCTGAACATGCAGGAGGGTGAAAGGAGGGCAAGGAATAGAGTGAATTGGAGCGATGTGGTATACAGGGGTTGACGTGCTGTCAGTGGAGTGAATCAAGGCATGTGAAGCGTCTGGGGTAAACCATGGAAAGCTGTGTAGGTATGTATATTTGCGTGTGTGGACGTGTGTATGTACATGTGTATGGGGGGGGGGGCCATTTCTTTCGTCTGTTTCCTTGCGCTACCTCGCAAACGCGGGAGACAGCGACAAAGTATAAAAAAAAAAAAAAAAAAAAAAAAAATATATATATATATATTTTCTTTTCTTTGTTTTAAACTATTCGCCATTTCCCGCGTTAGCGAGGTAGCGCTAAGAACAGAGGACTGGGCCTTTTTTGGAATATCCTCACCTGGCCCCCTCTGTTCCTTCTTTTGAAAAAAAAAAAAAAAAAAAAAAACGAGAGGGGAGGATTTCCAGCCCCCCGCTCCCTCCCCTTTTAGTCGCCTTCTACGACACACAGGGAATACGTGGGAAGTATTCTTAATCCCCTATCCCCAGGGATAAATATATATATATATATATATATATATATATATATATATATATATATATATATATATATATATATATATATATATATATATATATAATTCATTTCGAAGTCGATTGACTTTCTAACTTTGGTAGATTTGGGTTAATGCTCTTCCATTTGGTTTATGGGTCATTAAAAGGATTTTATGGGGTCAGAGGCCAAACCTAAGTATGTATGTATGACCTTCAGTGAAGGGCACAAATGGGGAGGTGATAACAAGTAGTGGTGATGTGAGAAGGAGATGGAGTGAGTATTTTCAAGGTTTGTTGAATGTGTTTGATGATACAGTGGCAGATATAGGGTGTTTTGGTCGAGGTGGGGTGCAAAGTGAGAGGCTTAGGGAAAATGATTTGGTAAACAGAGAAGAGGTAGTAAAACCTTTGCGGAAGATGAAAGCCGGCAAGGCAACAGGTTTGGATGGTATTGCAGTGGAATTTATTAAAAAAGGGGGTGACTGTATTGTTGACTGGTTGGTAAGGTTATTTAATGTATGTATGACTCATGGTGGGGTGCCTGAGGATTGGCGGAATGCATGCATAGTGCCATTGTACAAAGGCAAAGGGGATAAGAGTGAGTGCTCAAATTACAGAGGTATAAGATTGTTGAGTATTCCTGGTAAATTATATGGGAGGGTATTGATTGAGAGTGTGAAGGCATGTACAGAGCATCAGACTGGGGAAGAGCAGTGTGGTTTCAGAAGTGGTAGAGGATGTGTGGATCAGGTGTTTGCTTTGAAGAATGTATGTGACAAATACTTAGAAAAGCAAATGGATTTGTATGTAGCATTTATGGATCTGGAGAAGGCATATGATAGAGTTGATAGAGATGCTCTGTGGAAGGTATTAAGAATATATGGTGTGGCAGGCAAGTTGTTAGAAGCAGTGAAAAGTTTTTATCAAAGATATAAGGCATGTGTGCGTGTAGAAAGAGAAGAAAGTGATTGGTTCTCAGTGAATGTAGGTTTGCGGCAGGGGTGTGTGATGTCTCCATGGTTGTTTAATTTGTTTATGGATGGGGTTGTTAGGGAGGTGAATGGAAGAGTTTTGGAAAGAGGGGCAAGTATGCAGTCTGTTGTGGATAAGGGAGCGTAGGAAGTGAGTCAGTTGTTGTTCGCTGATGATACAGCGCTGGTGGCTGATTCATGTGAGAAACTGCAGAAGCTGGTGACTGAGTTTGGTAAAGTGTGTGAAGGAAAAGAGTTGAGAGTAAATGTGAATAAGAGCAAGGTTATTAGGTACAGTAGGGTTGAGGGTCAAGTCAACTGGGAGGTAAGTTTGAATGGAGAAAAACTGGAGGATATCTGGGAGTGGATTTGGCAGCGGATGGAACCATGGAAGCGGAAGTGAATAATACGGTGGGGGAGGGGGTGAAAGTTCTGGGAGCATTGAAGAATGTGTGGAAGTCGAGAACATTATCTCAGAAAGCAAAAATGGGTATGTTTGAAGGAATAGTGGTTCCAACAATGTTATATGGTTGTGAGGCATGGGCTATGGATAGAGTTGTGCGGAGGAGGGTGGATGTGCTGGAAATGAGACGTTTGAGGACAATGTGTGGTGTGAGGTGGTTTGATGGAGTAAGTAATGTAAGGGTAAGAGAGATGTTTTTGTAAGGGTAAGAGAGATGTGTGGTAATAAAAAGAGTGTGGTTGAAAGAGCAGAAGAGGGTGTGTTGAAATGGTTTGGTCACATGGAGAGAATGACTGAGGAAAGATTGACCAAGATGATATATGTGTCAGAGGTGGAGTGAACAAGAAGTGGGAGACCAAATTGGAGGTGGAAAGATGGAGTGAAAAAGATTTTGAGTGATCGGGGCCTGAACATAAAGAAGGGTGAAAGGCGTGCAAGGAATAGAGTGAATTGGAACAATGTGGTATACCAGGGTCGACGTGCTGTCAATGGATTGAACCAGGTCATGTGAAGCGTCTGGGGTAAACCATGGAAAGTTCTGTGGGGTCTGGATGTGGAAAGGGAGCTGTGGTTTCGGTGCATTATTACATGACAGCTAGAGACTGAGTGTGAACAAATGGGGCCTTTGTTGTGTTTTCCTAGCACTACCTCACACACATGAGGGGGGAGGGGGTTGTTATTACATGTGTGGCGGGGTGGCTATGGGAATGAATAAAGGCAGACAGTATGAATTATGTACACGTGTATATATGTATATGTCTGTGTATGTATATACATGTATACGTTGAGATGTATAGGTATGTATATTTGCGTGTGTGGACATGTATGTATATACATGTGTATGTGGGCGGGCTGGGCCATTCTTTCGTCTGTTTCCTTGCACAACCTCGCTAACACAGGAGACAGCAACAAAGCAAAATAAAATATATATATATATATATATATATATATATATATATATATATATATATATATATATATATATATATATATATGTATATATATATGTATATGTATATTATCCCTGGGGATAGGGGTGAAAGAATACTTCCCACGTATTCCTTGCGTGTCGTAGAAAGCGACTAGAGGGGACGGGAGCGGGGGGCCGGAAATCCTCCCCTCCTTGTATTAACTTTCTAAAATGGGAAACAGAAGAAGGAGTCACGCGGGGAGTGCTCATCCTCCTCAAAGGCTCAGAGTGGGGTGCCTAAATGTGTGTGGATGTAACCAAGATGTGAAAAAAGGAGAGATAGGTAGTATGTTTGAGGAAAGGAACCTGGATGTTTTGGCTCTGAGTGAAACGAAGCTCAAGGGTAAAGGGGAAGAGTGGTTTGGAAATGTCTGGGGAGTGAAGTCAGGGGTTAGTGAGAGGACAAGAGCAAGGGAAGGAGTAGCAATACTCCTGAAACAGGAGTTGTGGGAGTATGTGATAGAATGTAAGAAAGTAAATTCTCGATTAATATGGGTAAAATTGAAAGTTGATGGAGAGAGGTGGGTGATTATTGGTGCATATGCACCTGGGCATGAGAAGAAAGATCATGAGAGGCAAGTGTTTTGGGAGCAGCTAAATGAGTGTGTTAGCGGTTTTGATGCACGAGACCGGGTTATAGTGATGGGTGATTTGAATGCAAAGGTGAGTAATGTGGCAGTTGAGGGAATAATTGGTATGCATGGGGTGTTCAGTGTTGTAAATGGAAATGGTGAAGAGCTTGTAGATTTATGTGCTGAAAAAGGACTGATGATTGGGAATACCTGGTTTAAAAAGCGAGATATACATAAGTATACTTATGTAAGTAGGAGAGATGGCCAGAGAGCGTTATTGGATTACGTGTTAATTGACAGGCGTGCGAAAGAGAGACTTTTGGATGTCAATGTGCTGAGAGGTGCAACTGGAGGGATGTCTGATCATTATCTTGTGGAGGCTAAGGTGAAGATTAGTATGGGTTTTCAGAAAAGAAGAGTGAATGTTGGGGTGAAGAAGGTGGTGAGAGTAAGTGAGCTTGGGAAGGAGACCTGTGTGAAGAAGTATCAGGAGAGACTGTGTACAGAATGGAAAAAGGTGAGAACAATGGAAGTAAGGGGAGTGGGGGAGGAATGGGATGTATTTAGGGAATCAGTGATGGATTGCGCAAAAGATGCTTGTGGCATGAGAAGAGTGGGAGGTGGGCTGTTTAGAAAGGGTAGTGAGTGGTGGGATGAAGAAGTAAGAGTATTAGTGAAAGAGAAGAGAGAGGCATTTGGACGATTTTTGCAGGGAAAAAATGCAATTGAGTGGGAGAAGTATAAAAGAAAGAGACAGGAGGTCAAGAGAAAGGTGCAAGAGGTGAAAAAAAGGGCAAATGAGAGTTGGGGTGAGAGACTATCAGTAAATTTTAGGGAGAATAAAAAGATGTTCTGGAAGGAGGTAAATAGGGTGCGTAAGACAAGGGAGCAAATGGGAACTTCAGTGAAGGGCGTAAATGGGGAGGTGATAACAAGTAGTGGTGATGTGAGAAGGAGATGGAATGAGTATTTTGAAGGTTTGTTGAATGTGTCTGATGACAGAGTGGCAGATATAGGGTGTTTGGGTCGAGGTGGTGTGCAAAGTGAGAGGGTTAGGGAAAATGATTTGGTAAACAGAGAAGAGGTAGTAAAAGCTTTGCGGAAGATGAAAGCCGGCAAGGCAGCAGGTTTGGATGGTATTGCAGTGGAATTTTTTAAAAAAAGGGGGTGACTGTATTGTTGACTGGTTGGTAAGGTTATTTAATGTATGTATGACTCATGGTGAGGTGCCTGAGGATTGGCGGAATGCGTGCATAGTGCCATTGTACAAAGGCAAAGGGGATAAGAGTGAGTGCTCAAATTACAGAGGTATAAGTTTGTTGGGTATTCCTGGTAAATTATATGGGAGGGTATTGATTGAGAGGGTGAAGGCATGTACAGAGCATCAGATTGGGGAAGAGCAGTGTGGTTTCAGAAGTGGTAGAGGATGTGTGGATCAGGTGTTTGCTTTGAAGAATGTATGTGAGAAATACTTAGAAAAGCAAATGGATTTGTATGTAGCATTTATGGATCTGGAGAAGGCATATGATAGAGTTGATAGAGATGCTCTGTGGAAGGTATTAAGAATATATGGTGTGGGAGGCAAGTTGTTAGAAGCAGTGAAAAGTTTTTATCGAGGATGTAAGGCATGTGTACGTGTAGGAAGAGAGGAAAGTGATTGGTTCTCAGTGAATGTAGGTTTGCGGCAGGGGTGTGTGATGTCTCCATGGTTGTTTAATTTGTTTATGGATGGGGTTGTTAGGGAGGTAAATGCAAGAGTCTTGGAAAGAGGGGCAAGTATGAAGTCTGTTGGGGATGAGAGAGCTTGGGAAGTGAGTCAGTTGCTGTTCGCTGATGATACAGCGCTGGTGGCGGATTCATGTGAGAAACTGCAGAAGCTGGTGACGGAGTTTGGTAAAGTGTGTGGAAGAAGAAAGTTAAGAGTAAATGTGAATAAGAGCAAGGTTATTAGGTACAGTAGGGTTGAGGGTCAAGTCAATTGGGAGGTGAGTTTGAATGGTGAAAAACTGGAGGAAGTGAAGTGTTTTAGATATCTGGGAGTGGATCTGTCAGCGGATGGAACCATGGAAGCGGAAGTGGATCATAGGGTGGGGGAGGGGGCGAAAATTTTGGGAGCCTTGAAAAATGTGTGGAAGTCGAGAACATTATCCCGGAAAGCAAAAATGGGTATGTTTGAAGGAATAGTAGTTCCAACAATGTTGTATGGTTGCGAGGCGTGGGCTATGGATAGAGTTGTGCGCAGGAGGATGGATGTGCTGGAAATGAGATGTTTGAGGACAATGTGTGGTGTGAGGTGGTTTGATCGAGTAAGTAACGTAAGGGTAAGAGAGATGTGTGGAAATAAAAAGAGCGTGGTTGAGAGAGCAGAAGAGGGTGTTTTGAAATGGTTTGGGCACATGGAGAGAATGAGTGAGGAAAGATTGACCAAGAGGATATATGTGTCGGAGGTGGAGGGAACGAGGAGAAGAGGGAGACCAAATTGGAGGTGGAAAGATGGAGTGAAAAGGATTTTGTGTGATCGGGGCCTGAACATGCAGGAGGGTGAAAGGAGGGCAAGGAATAGAGTGAATTGGAGCGATGTGGTATACAGGGGTTGACGTGCTGTCAGTGGATTGAATCAAGGCATGTGAAGCGTCCGGGGTAAACCATGGAAAGCTGTGTAGGTATGTATATTTCCGTGTGTGGACGTGTGTATGTACATGTGTATGGGGGGGTTGGGCCATTTATTTCGTCTGTTACCTTGCGCTACCTCGCAAACGCGGGAGACAGCGACAAAGTATAAAAAAAAAAAAAAAAAAAAAAAAAATATATATATATATATTTTTTTGCTTTCTCGCTGTCTCCCGCGTTTGCGAGGTAGCGCAAGGAAACAGACGAAAGAAATGGCCCAACCCACCCCCATACACATGTATATACATACGTCCACACACGCAAATATACATACCTACACAGCTTTCCATGGTTTACCCCAGACGCTTCACATGCCCTGATTCAATCCACTGAGAGCACGTCAACCCCGGTATACCACATTGATCCAATTCACTCTATTCCTTGCCCTCCTTTCACCCTCCTGCATGTTCAGGCCCCGATCACACAAAATCTTTTTCACTCCATCTTTCCACCTCCAATTTGGTCTCCCTCGTCTCCTCGTTCCCTCCACCTCCGACACATATATCCTCTTAGTCAATCTTTCCTCACTCATTCTCTCCATGTGCCCAAACCATTTCAAAACACCCTCTTCTGCTCTCTCAACCACGCTCTTTTTATTTCCACACATCTCTCTCACCCTTACGTTACTTACTCGATCAAACCACCTCACACCACACATTGTCCTCAAACATCTTATTTCCAGCACATCTATCCTCCTGCACACAACTCTATCCATAGCCCACGCCTCGCAACCATACAACATTGTTGGAACCACTATTCCTTCAAACATACCCATTTTTGCTTTCAGAGATAATGTTCTCGACTTCCACACATTCTTCAAGGCTCCCAGAATTTTCGCCCCCTCCCCCACCCTATGATCCACTTCCACTTCCATGGTTCCATCCGCTGCCAGATCCACTCCCAGATATCTAAAACAGTTTACTTCCTCCAGTTTTTCTCCATTCAAACTTACCTCCCAATTGACGTGACCCCCAACCCTACTGTAGCTAATAACCTTGCTCTTATTCACATTTACTCTCAACTCTCTTCTTTCACACACTTTACCAAACTCAGTCACCAGCTTCTGCAGTTTCTCACATGATTCTGCACCAGCGCTGTTTCATCAGCGAACAACAACTGACTCACTTCCCAAGCTATCCTCATCCCCACAGACTTCTTATTGCACCTCTTTCCAAAACTCTTGCATTCAACCTCACCTAACAACCCCATCTTAAACAAATATAAACAACATGGAGACATCAACACTTCCTGCGCAAACCTTCATTCACTGAGAAACCTATCCAACTTTCCTTCATCTTCTACAAGTATCTCATGCCTTACATACACCCGATAAAAAACTTTTTCACCGACTTCTATCAACTTGACCCCACTCCTTATTTTCTTAATTACCTTCCACAGAGTATCTCTATCAAAAATCTATCTTTGCACTTATCCAGATCCACAAATGCTACAGACATTTCCATTTGCTTTTCGAAGTATTTATCGCATACATTCTTCATAAGCAATACTCCTGATCCCAACCATCCTCTACACTTCTGGATTCCACTCTGACTCTTCACCCAAATCTGATGATCTGTACATGCCTGCACAACTCTCCAATATAATACCCTCCCATTTAATTTAACTGGTATTACTCTACATTCTTATTCCTCTGTATTTTGTGCACCTCACTCTTATCCCCTTTGCACCTTGTTACTATTGGCTCTTTTGCTCAGATTTACGCACCAATCCTCAGGCTCAGCTCCTTGAGTCTTACTGTCTTTGTAATTTACACCTTTCAAACTTGTCATCGTTTCTGTGCTTCCACAGTTGTGGTTGTATTGCATGGAAATTTTCCTTCACCATATTCATGCTGACCGGACGGCTTGGCACTGCAGACCGGCTTTGTTGTTTACGTCCAGCGGAGAGGGGGTAAATTGACATGGGACAGCTTAAAGGATAGGTGATATAACTAAGAGTAATATTTCATCGCGAGTGAGGATAGACGGTGATGATTCTATATGGATTATTTCAGGATTTTGTAGATCGAATGAGAAGGAGCTGTGATAATAGTCTGGGGTGATAAGCACACAATGGGGAGCAAGGATAGGGTGGGAAACTGGGGCGAAGGGGAGGTAGCATAGGGTGGGACACGAAGGCCAGTTATGACGGGGGTGGCGCCAGTTTTGGGTTTGGTGTAGAGAGCTCACACCTGTCGCGCATGGGAAGCGGGGGATAAGAGGGATAACGGGAGAGCGGTAAGAAGCGGAGAGGAGGGGTGTATGCACGCTCATGAATTGGGCATGGGGGCAGGGGACTTATTGAGGTCATTTAGAAGAGCGAGGAGAGGGTAGTTGTTGCATGGTCGTCGGCATGCCTCCTAGATCGTATAAGGGAGTTTCTTACATACGCCATAGAGGACGATGGAATATTGGATGCTGTGGAGATTGACTGCATAGGTGGGACAGTTTGTATGGAATGGACTGAAAAAATATGCAAAGGTAGGAATGGGGGAGGACTAAGGGGGCACTGGAGGGTAGATGGAGAGAATGGGTCGGCCGGAATATATAGAGAAGGAAATTGAGATAGGTCAGAGATAATAAAGAGGCTCCAATTTATGGCAACGCGGCGGGCGGTTTTTCACCAATGTCTTTTCCTTCACCGTAGCCCACCTCACAAGATAAAGATATATTATATAATCATATATTATATATTTATATATATATATAATATATTATATTTATAACTATTTATGTATGTATGTATATACAATAAAGTATACTTTTGTAAGTAGGAGAGATGGCCAGAGAGCGTTATTGGATTACGTGTTAATTGACAGGCCGCGCGAAAGAGAGACTTTTGGATGTTAATGGCTGATGAGGTGCAACTGGGAGGGTTGTCTGATCATTTTATCTTGTGGGAGGCTAAGGTGAAGATTAGTATGGGTTTTCAGGAATAAGAGGACGTGAATGTGGGTGTGACGAGGTGGTTGAGAGTAAGTGAGCTTGGGAAGGAGACCTTGTGTGGGGATTAGTAACCTGGATGATGCCTTTGTACAGAATGAAAAAAGGTGAGAAACATTGGAAGTAAGGGGAGAGAGGTGGGGGGGAAGGATGGGATGTATTTAGGTAATCAGTGATGGATTTCTCTTGTTGCGCAAAAGATGCTTATTGTGGCAAGAGAAGAGTGGGAGGGGGGGCTGTTTTGAAAGGGTAGTGAGTGGTGGGTATGATGAAAGTAGAGTATTAGTGAAAGAGAAGTGAGAGGCATTTGGACGATTTTTGCAGGGAAAAAATGCCAATTGAGGTGGGAGAAGTTTAAAAGATAGTGTCAGGAGGTCAAGTGAAAGGTGCAAGAGGTGAAAAAATGGGCAGATGAGAGTTGGGTGGAGAGGGGACTATCAGTAAATTGTTAGGAGAATAAAAAGATCGTTCTGGAAAGGATGGTAAATTGGGTGCGTATGACAAGGGAGCAAATGGGAACTTCAGTGAAGGGCGCAAATGGGGACGGTGGATTAACATGTATGCGGTGATGTGAGAAGGAGTTGGAATGAGTTTTTGAAGGTTTGTTGAATGTGTCTGATGACAGAGTGGCAGTATATAGGGTGTTGATCGAGGGGTGTGCAAAGTTGAGAGGGTTAGGAAAATGAGATTTGGTAAAAGAGAAGAGGTAGCTATAAGCTTTGCGGGGAGAAGATGATATGCCGGCAAGTGCAGCAGGTTTGGATGGTATTGCAGTGGAATTTATTAAATAGGGGGAGACTGTATTGTTGATGGTTCGGTAAGGGTTTTATTTAATGTATGTATGACTCATGGTGAGGTGCCTGAGGTTTTGGCAGGGATTTATTTTTTTTTTTTAATGGGCGGAATGCGTTGCATAGTGCCATTGTACAAAGGCAAAGGGGATAAGAAGTGAGTGCCTCACAAATTACGAGGTATAAGTTTGTTGAGTATTCCTGGTTAATTTATATGGTGAGGTATTGATTGAGAGGTGTGAAGGCATGTAAGAGCATCAGATTGGGGAAGAGCAGTGGGTTTTCAGAAGTGGTAGAGGAATGTGGTGGATCAGGTTTTTGCTTTGAAGAATGTATGTGAGAAATAATTAGAAAAGGCAAATGGATTTGTATGTGCATTTATGGATCTGGAGATAGGCATATGATAGAGTTGATTAGGAGATGCTCGGTGGAAGGTATTAAGATATTTGGTGTGGGTGGCAGGTTGTTAAAAAGCAGTGAAAAGTTTTTATCGAGGATGTAAGGCTTGTGTTACGTTGTTGGAAGAGAGGAGTGATTGGTTCTCAGTGAATGTAGCGTTTGCGAAGGGGTGTGTGTTGTCTCTTGGTTTTGTTTATTTGTTTATGGATGGGGTTGTAAGGGAGGTACAAATGCAAGAGTCTGGAAAGAGGGGCAAGTTGAAGTCTGTTGGGGGAATGGAAGAGCTTGGGAAGTGGAGTCAGTTGTTTGTTCGCTGATGATACAGCGCTGGTGGCTGATTCATGTGAGAAACTGCAGAAGCTGGTGCTGAGTTTGGGTACGTGTGTGAAGAGAAAGTGAGAGTAAATGTGAATAAGGAGCAAGGTTATTAGGTACAAGGTAGGGGCGTGAGGGTCAATTGTATGGGAGGTGAGTTTGAATGGTGGAAAAAACTGGAGGAGTGAAGTGTTTTAGATATCTGGAGTGGATCTGTCTGCGGATGGAACCTTGGAAGAGGAAGCTGGATCATAGGGTGGGGGAAAGGGGGCGAAAAATTTTGGCGTGGAGCCTTGAAAAATGTGTGGAAGTCGGAGAACTGTATCTCGGAAAAGCGGGGAAAATGGGTATTTTGAGGGGTATAAGTGGGTTCCTACAATTGTTGTATGGTTTTGCGAGGCCGTGGGCTCTATGGATAGAGATGTGCGAAGGAGGATGGATGTGCTGTGGTGAATGAGATGTTGTGGACAATGTGTGGTGTGTGGTGGTGTGTCTCGGAGTATAGTATAGTAACCCCTTAAGGGTTAGAGAGATGTGTGGAAATATTTAAAGAGCGTGGTTGACCGCAGAGCAGAAGAGGGTGTTTTGTAATGGTTTTGGGCACATGGGAGAGAATGAGTGAGGAGAGATTGACCAAGTGGATATTTGTGCTAGGGAGGTGGAAGGGAAAGTGAGCATATGGATGTGGGTGTCCTTATTGGTGGTCAGGTATATGTTGGGTGGGTTTTTGTTGGGGGCCGGTGGGAGGGCGGTGGGCCCAACAAGTGCGTTAAATGATCAACTTATCCATTCTATATCAACCAGCCCTCCACCGCAGAAGCGGTTATGGATGGGTGGGGGTTCGTTTGACCCCCGTGGGAGTGGCTTGTGTGCGGGTTCGAGGGGTGGCTGGGGGGGTGTATGGGGCAGGGGTAGGGAGGGATGGCGGTGGGTTGATTGGATTAGTGGTGTAGCGCTTTCGGGGGCGGGGGGGGCGGCGGGGGGTTTCCATTGGTTTGCGGGGGGTGGCGTGGGTGTTGGGGGGGGCTGGGGGGTAGGCGGGGTTGGGTTATGCGGGGGCTGGGGCGAGGGGGGGGGGGAATGGGAGGCGCAAGGGCGAAGGGGGGTGGAAGGGAGACGATAGAGATTTAGAGGGCCGAAGTAGGGTGGTATGAAGTCATTTGGTATTTTTTTTTTTTTTTTTTTTGTTGTGTTGTGTGTGTGTGTACTGTGTGTGTGTGTGTGTGTGTGTAGGGTAGAGATAATAAAGAGGCTAAAATTACTGGATAGAGGGGGGGAGGTTTTAAATGTATTTGCGGATAACAGGTGAGGACTATTGGTGTTGGTGGTGTGTCGTGTGTGTAGTGTGTGTGGTGTGTGTGTGTGTGTGTGTGTCGTCGTGTGTGTGTTGTGTGTGGTGTGTCATCCGTGTTTGATGTTGAGAGTTGCACCCGGGGGTGTGGGGTTGGTATTTGTTTTCTGAAAAAGGTGATGGACAACGGAGTGGCGGTTTTTGGTCGTGTTTTTGGCTCAGGTCGTTATGGGGTATATGTGGTGGGGGTCGGAGCGGGTTTGAAGGAAAAGGGCAGGGGTGTGGCGGGGGGGGGGAGGGGGGAGTTGTGGGAATTCTTTGTGTGGTTTATGTTGCGCAGGGTAATGAGGGTGGTGTCGGACTATTTTTGGAAATTGGAAGAGCGGGAGAGAAGAGGTTAGCAGTAAGAGAGTATGGAGGGTTAGGTCTATGGGCGGTGTGGGGTTTTGTGTTTGTACTTTTGTGTTGGTTGTCGGGTGTACGTTGTGTCCCACGCGGTGTAGGCTGTGTGGGGGTAGTGGTTGTGAGTGTGTGTTTGTGTGTGTTCGTCGTGCGTGTGTGTGTAGTGGGGGGGGGGGGGTATGTCAGTTAGGAGAACTGGTTCACATAGTGTGATCGTCCCCCTACTCCGACAAGGGTGACTCGACTTGAATGGTGTTCTGTGGTCCAGGGGAGGCCGGCGTACCGGAGTTGTGAAGCTACGAGGACACACAAGGAGCAGGGTAAAGGAGCGGGGGTATTTGTGGGTTATTATATATTTTTTCGTGCCCACCGTGGGGTGGTGGGAATTTTGCACAACAAAGAGAAAGGCCAAGGGGTGGCGCCTGCTTCGAATAGATGAGGGTTCGTAGGCGGGTTTCCGGTGGAGGGAGAAAAGGTGAAAATGGTTGTGTTGTTGTGTGTGTTGTGTGTGTGGTTCCGTGTGGTGTGTGTGTGTGTGTAGTGGTCGTGATTGTGTGTTGTGATAGATGTCGTGTGTGTGGGGCGGGGGGGGGAAAATTATTGTATGGTTTATCGTGTGGGGGAAATGGGGTGGTGTGGAAAGATATAGAAAGATTGAAGAGGTGGAGTTTAGATTATAGATAAGAGGACACCCCCCCCGAGGTAATTGAGGATGAGTTGTGGTGGTGCCTTTTTTTTTTTTTTTTTGTGTGTGACTGTGTGTGTAGTGTGTTAGTGTTGTGCTGTGTCGTGTTTGTGTGGTGTGTGGTGGTGGGAGTGAGGTTAATCTATGGGCCCTCAAGGCCCGTCTCCCTGGTCTTTATGCTTACCACTCGGCTAACGCACCCGCGGTATTGTGGGACGTTGTAGGGGTTTTTGTTTGTTTTTGAGTGCGTGTGTGTGTCGTGTGTTTAGTTGGGTGTGGGCCTCTTGCGTGGGCTTTGTGTAGGTTGTGAGGTGGTCTTGAATCGTGTATGGCTTATCGCTTGTCCCAGGGGTAAGTCGTGATGGGTGGGTCGGGGGGTGGTGGGGTGAGAGAGTGGGCTGGTTTTAATTATTTTGTGCCCTGGGCTGGTGTGTGCAGAAGTGGGTGTTTTGAATATGGTTTGGTCACATGGTCCCGTGAGTGATTGAGTGAGGAATGTTTGACCAAGAGGGTATATGTGTCGGAGGGTTGGTTGGTTGGGTACGTAGAGATGGTGGAGGATAGACGGCACGTGATCCAAATTGGGTGGGGGTTTGTGGGTTGGTTTTTTGGTGGGGGGGCGGGTGAGGTGGGGGAAGGTTCTGGATTGGTGGGGGGGTTTTGGTGGGCTTGGTTGTGTGGTGGGGATTGCAGTTGTTGGGGGGCGTGTCAGGGGGGGGTCGGGCGGGCGGGCGTGGGTTGCTTGGATGGGGTTGAGGGAGTGGGGGGGGTTTTACTGGGTTGAGGGGGGTCGGGTGGGATGTGGGGGTATAACATGGGGGGCGGTAGGTGGTTGAGGTGTGTATGGTGGGTGGGGGAGGGGGGGGGGGGCCATGGGAGTGGAGGAAAAGGGGGATGAGGAGCGTAAGCAGTTATAGAGGGAAGGTGATTATAGTCGTGAAGGTATCATAATGAGGTTATATAAATTGATAGATTTTTTTTATGTTTAGTGTGTCTAGTCCAAGTGTGTGGGGGTGTGTGTGTGGTGTAGGTGGTGTGTGTTGTGTGTGTGTGTGTGTGTGTGTGTGTGTGTGTGTGTCCTAATATTGCGTCTGTTGGATTAGGGCGGTCAGGCGTATGAACACTGGGAAATCCCATAACTATATGGTTGGGATTACAAAGCAAAGTATGTGGAGAAGGATGGGGGATGGAAAAATTAAGCGCACATTTTGCGGGGGATAGCCTGAAGGCACAGGAACTACGCATGAGGGGGCCGCGCTCAGTAGCCGCGGGCCATAATTACGGGGTATTCTGTGAGGCGAGGCCGGGATTGAGGGACGATAGCTGATTAGATCCATGTTAGGCCGAGAACACAGACAACATAAAGGGGTTAGTCGGAGGAGGACATTGGGGGATCTGGCTCGGACATTTTGACCTAGCCATTGTGTGAGTTTTATAGGATATGGATTATGGGGTGCGAATGGCACTATTCACGGGTAGGTAATTAGTGTCGGGGAAAGAATAACCAGTAGGGTATGTTGTTAAGGGAGCTGTGGATATGGCGAAAAGATGAGGGAGGACAGGGCTAATAGGTATCCTTTCGATGTATAGGAGATTGGATGGTGAGCTCACCAGATGCATGACTCATGAGCAGGGTGAGGATGAGTTATTCCTTAGGTAGACTAAGGAATAGAACGAGATGAATCTCTATGTCGGATGTGGGGACAAGAGAGAATTTTTAGCGGCGCATGGGTCCCGCAAGTTTAACTTAACAGACATGAATGTTGTTTGGTTCTTCATGGGTGGATGACTAGGATAACCGGGGACGATTTCGATCTGAATAGTTGTTAATTGGATATGGAAGAGAGGAAGTCGCGGTTTCTATGGACGTTTGCCGCACGTTTTTTAGGTTCACTGCTTTCCCAGCTACTTACCTCCCACTCCTTATATCTTAAACCTTTCACTGAGCTTCGCTATTCAACTCGTGATTATATGCCTTCTCCAGATCCTGTTTTTGCTTCTGTCTTTGACTTGTGTGTGTCTTGTATGTCTAAATGTCTGGTAGGCAATGGCTATTATCCCGGTGACATCTCTGAAGCTTCCAACCGGGGGTTTAACTATAGGAGAGGAACTATGCGTGTTGGGTAGGGTAAGGCACTGCACAGCTATTGATTGTCACGCACTGTTATTTGCCCAGGTTTGTCTCATGATACTGTGACCTCTGGTTTATTGTAAACACTCTTTATCCCCTCTTTGGCACAATCCTTACGGCAATTCACATATGTTGCAAGGATTACTGGGTTTTAGCCTTTCCAAACCACGGTCAACAGCTTCTCTGGGAACCCCTGGTTTGTGTAAAGGCCTCTGCATGACATTCCCTAACAGGCCGCATTTCAGGGGGCTGGCAGCGTAATTAGGCTGCATTGGGTGCTAGTTCACGCAGGGGGCAGACGGGGGTACCCTTAGGCTGCTCCCTGGTCCCTCTCTCTTGGCGACTCGCCTCCTCGACCTTTTTATCAGACGTGTGCGGCACATCGAGGCTTAGTTTTAAACCAGGTATTCCCAATCTCCTGTCCTTTTTCAGCATACAAATCTACAAGCTCTTGACCATTTCTATTTACAACACTTAACACCTCATGTACACCAATTATTACCTCAACTGCAACATTACTCACCTTTGCATTCAAATCACCCATCACTATAACCTGATCTCGTGCATCAAAACTGCTAACACACTCACTCAGCTGCTCCCATAACACTTGCCTCTCATGATCTTTCTTCTCATTCCCAGGTGCACATGCATACCAATCTGAAGTTCTGTACATGCCCATATCAATCTAGAGTTTACTTTCTTACACTCTATCACATACTCCCACAACTCCTATTTCAGGAGTAGTGCTACTCCTTCCTTTGCTCTTTGAGAAATGTGTGAGAAAGAAAAACAGATAAATATGTATGTGGCATTTTGGATCTGGAGAAAGAATATAACAGAGATGAGAAAGATGTCTTGTGGAAGGTCTCATGAATATATGCTGTGGGGTGGAAGCTACTAGAAGTGGTGAAAATTTTATATGAAGAGTGTAAAAAAGTATGTATGAGGAGGAAGAGAAATGAGTGTGTGGTTCCAGGTGAAGGTTGGTCTGCAGCAGGGGTGTGATGTCAGCATGTCTGTTTAATATATTTATGGATGGGTAGTGAGGGAGGTAAAAAGAGATGAGTATATAGTCTGTAGAGGGTAAGGAGCCTAGGAAGTGATTCAGTTGTTGTTTGCTGATAACACAGCACTGGAGGCAGATTTGACTAAGAGACTACAGAAGTTGGTGACTGAGTTTTTAGAAAGTATGCTAAAGGTTGAATTTAAGAGTAAATGTGAATAAAAAGCAAGATTACGAGGTTTAGCATGGTAGAGGGACAGGTTAGTTGGGGTGTGAGTTTGAATGAAGAAAACCTGAAGGAAGTAAAGCATTTCAAATACCTGTGAGTAGATGTGGTAGCAAATGGAACCAAGGAAGCTGAAGTGAGTCGTAGTGTTGGGGTGAGAGGGCTAAGGTTCTGGAAGCATTAAAGAATGTGTGGAAAGAGGGGTTGTTATCTGGAAGGGCAAAAATGGGTATGTTTGAAGGTATAGTAGTCCGAATAATGTTATATGGATGAGAGGCATGGGCTATAGATGAGGATGTGCAGAGGAGGATGGATGTGTTGGAAGTGAAATGTTTGAAGACAATATATGGGGTGAGGTGGTTGGACAGTGTAAGTAATAAAGGGGCAAGAGAGAGGTGTGGTAATAAAAGGAGTGTGGTTGAGAGGTGAGGAGGGTGGCTGAAAAGGAAGGGGCATATCAAGAAAATGTGTGAGTAGAGGTTGGCAGAGAGGATGTATGTCAGAAGTGGAGGGGCCAAGGAGGAGGGAAAGACCAAACTGGAGATGGAAGGTTGGAGTGAAAAAGATTTTGAATGGTCAGGGCCTGTACATGCAAAAGGTTAAAGACTTGTAAAGGAAAGAGTTAACTGGGGTGATGTGATACATAGGGGTCGATGTACTATCAATGGACTGAATAAAGGCAAGTGAAGCAGCCTGGGGGGAAACCATGGAAAGGTCTGTGGGGCCTGTTCTGAGGGGACTGTGGTTTCAGCACATTGTGTGTGAGAGAATGTGGCCTTTCTTTACCTGTTCCTAGTGCTATTTCTCTAATGAGGGAAATGGCAAAAAAGTATGAAAATATATACACTTTGAATGATAAATATATCACTATACTTTGGGGTAGTTGTGCACTTATCCATATCTTAATAATGTCACAGGAAAATACTATCTAACTTGCATCCCACCAATTAGAATGTTCTTCAGTTGAAACAGATGCTGGTTCAGGTAATTCAGTGGGTGGTGTAGACAAACCTTGTTCCACTGCCTCTCCCAACCAGTAGCTCTCATTCCATTCCAAAACCACCTACAGCTCTCACCACTATGCTTTTTGGTAATTCTACTGAAAATTGTGTGCATTACACATGACATGGCATCATTTGTTGATTCAGATAATTCACTTCAGCAGTGACTAAAGCCCTCATCAAAAAGTTTCAGCACAGTACCTTTCTCAGTAAGTTTTAATCATATATAATCTAAAATTATGTAATGACAGAGTGTGGTATCATACATCAAATTGGTGGTACACTATTTCAGGTACAGTAAAATCTATACATAATATCAGAAATATAACCCCCTTATAAGTTTCACTGGCTTGACTTACAACAGATTTGACTTGTGACAAGGTGTCCAGTAACATAACTCTATCATAAGTACAGGTCCCCTGTACCTATGAATACCTTAAATGAGATTTTGCCACAATGGTTGGGCAAGCACTTAACAATCACCATGTCCTGGTTGTTGAATATATGGTGTGGGAGGCAAGTTGTTAGAAGCAGTGAAAAGTTTTTATCGAGGATGTAAGGCATGTGTTCGTGTAGGAAGAGAGGAAAGTGATTGGTTCTCAGTGAATGTAACTTTGCGGCAGGGGTGTGTGATGTCTCCATGGTTGTTTAATTTGTTTATGGATGGGGTTGTTAGGGAGGTGAATGAAAGAGTTTTGGAAAGAGGGGCAAGTATGCAGTCTGTTGTGGATGAGAGAGCTTGGGAAGTGAGTCAGTAGTTGTTTGCTGATGATACAGTGCTGGTGGCTGATTCATGTGAGAAACTGCAGAAGCTGGTGACTGAGTTTGGTAAAGTGTGTGAAAGAAGAAAGTTAAGAGTAAATGTGAATAAGAGCAAGGTTATTAGGTACAGTAGGGTTGAGGGTCAAGTCAATTGGGAGGTAAGTTTGAATGGAGAAAAACTGGAGGAAGTAAAGTGTTTTAGATATCTGGGAGTGGATCTGGCAGCGGATGGAACCATGGAAGCGGAAGTGAATCATAGGGTGGGGGAGGGGGCGAAAATCCTGGGAGCCTTGAAAATGTGTGGAAGTTGAGAACATTATCTCTGAAAGCAAAAATGGGTATGTTTGAAGGAATAGTGGTTCCAACAATGTTGTATGGTTGCGAGGCGTGAGCTATGGATAGAGTTGTGCGCAGGAGGGTGGATGTGCTGGAAATGAGATGTTTGAGGACAATGTGTGGTGTGAGGTGGTTTGATCGAGTAAGTAATGTAAGGGTAAGAGAGATGTGTGGAAATAAAAAGAGCATGGTTGAGAGAGCAGAAGAGGGTGTTTTGAAATGGTTTGGGCACATGGAGAGAATGAGTGAGGAAAGATTGACAAAGAGGATATATGTGTCGGAGGTGGAGGGAACGAGGAGAAGTGGGAGACCAAATTGGAGGTGGAAAGATGGAGTGAAAAAGATTTTGTGTGACTGGGGCCTGAACATGCAGGAGGCTGAAAGGAGGGCAAGGAATAGAGTGAATTGGATCGATGTGGTATACCGGGGTTGACGTGCTGTCAGTGGATTGAATCAGGGCATGTGAAGCGTCTGGGGTAAAACATGGAAAGTTGTGTGGGGCCTGGATGTGGAAAGGGAGCTGTGGTTTCGGGCATTATTGCATGACAGTTAGAGACTGAGTGTGAACGAATGGGGCCTTTGTTGTCTTTTAATAGTGCTACCTCGCACACATGAGGGGGGAGGGGGATGGTATTCCATGTGTGGCGAGGTGGCGATGGGAATGAATAAAGGCAGACAGTGTGAACTGTGTGCATGTGTATATGTGTCTGTGTGTGTATATATATATGTGTACATTGAGATGTATAGGTATGTATATTTGCGTGTGTGGACGTGTATGTATATACATTGTGTATGGGGGTGGGTTGGGCCATTTCTTTCGTCTGTTTCCTTGCACTACCTCGCAAAAGCGGGAGACAGCGACAAAGCAAAACACAACAAAACAAATATATATATATATATATATATATATATATATATATATATATTATTTATATTTATTATACTTTGTCGCTGTCTCCCGCGTTTGCGAGGTAGCGCAAGGAAACAGACGAAAGAAATGGCCCAACCCCCCCCTACATATATATATATATATATTATTTATATTTATTATACTTTGTCGCTGTCTCCCGCGTTTGCGAGGTAGCGCAAGGAAACAGACGAAAGAAATGGCCCAACCCCCCCCTACACATGTATATACATATGTCCACACACGCAAATATACATACCTACACAGCTTTCCATGGTTTACCCCAGACGCTTCACATGCCTTGATTCAATCCATTGACAGCACGTCAACCCCGGTATACCACATCGCTCCAATTCACTCTATTCCTTGCCCTCCTTTCACCCTCCTGCATGTTCAGGCCCCGATCACACAAAATCTTTTTCACTCCATCTTTCCACCTCCAATTTGGTCTCCCTCTTCTCCTCGTTCCCTCCACCTCCGACACATATATCGTCTTGGTCAATCTTTCCTCACTCATTCTCTCCATGTGCCCAAACCACTTCAAAACACCCTCTTCTGCTCTCTCAACCACGCTCTTTTTATTTCCACACATCTCTCTTACCCTTACGTTACTCACTCGATCAAACCACTTCACACCACACATTGTCCTCAAACATCTCATTTCCAGCATATCCACCCTCCTGCGCACAACTCTATCCATAGCCCACGCCTCGCAACCATACAACATTGTTGGAACCACTATTCCTTCAAACATACCCATTTTTGCTTTCCGAGATAATGTTCTCGACTTCCACACATTCTTCAAGGCCCCCAGAATTTTCGCCCCCTCCCCCACCCTATGATCCACTTCCGCTTCCATGGTTCCATCCGTTGCCAGATCCACTCCCAGATATCTAAAACACTTCACTTCCTCCAGTTTTTCTCCATTCAAACTCACCTCCCAATTGACTTGACCCTCAACCCTACTGTACCTAATAACCTTGCTCTTATTCACATTTACTCTTAACTTTCTTCTTCCACACACTTTACCAAACTCAGTCACCAGCTTCTGCAGTTTCTCATATGAATCAGCCACCAGCGCTGTATCATCAGTGAACAACAACTGACTCACTTCCCAAGCTCTCTCATCCCCAACAGACTTCATACTTGCTCCTCTTTCCAAAACTCTTGCATTTACCTCCCTAACAACCCCATCCATAAACAAATTAAACAACCATGGAGACATCACACACCCCTGCCGCAAACCTACATTCACTGAGAACCAATCACTTTCCTCTCTTCCTACACGTACACATGCCTTACATCCTCGATAAAAACTTTTCACTGCTTCTAACAACTTTCCTCCCACACCATATATTCTTAATACCTTCCACAGAGCATCTCTATCAACTCTATCATATGCCTTCTCCAGATCCATAAATGCTACATACAAATCCATTTGCTTTTCTAAGTACTTCTCACATACATTCTTCAAAGCAAACACCTGATCCACACATCCTCTGCCACTTCTGAAACCACACTGCTCTTCCCCAATCTGATGCTCTGTACATGCCTTCACCCTCTCAATCAATACCCTCCCATATAATTTACCAGGAATACTCAACAAACTTATACCTCTGTAATTTGAGCACTCACTCTTATCCCCTTTGCCTCTGTACAATGGCACTATGCACGCATTCCGCCAATCCTCAGGCACCTCACCATGAGTCATACACACATTAAATAACCTTATCTTGTGGAGGCTAAGGTGAAGATTTGTATGGGTTTTCAGAAAAGAAGAGTGAATGTTGGGGTGAAGAGGGTGGTGAGAGTAAGTGAGCTTGGGAAGGAGACCTGTGTGAGGAAGTACCAGGAGAGACTGAGTACAGAATGGAAAAAGGTGAGAACAATGGAAGTAAGGGGAGTGGGGGAGGAATGGGATGTATTTAGGGAATCAGTGATGGATTGCGCAAAAGATGCTTGTGGTATGAGAAGAGTGGGAGGTGGGTTGATTAGAAAGGGTAGTGAGTGGTGGGATGAAGAAGTAAGAGTATTAGTGAAAGAGAAGAGAGAGGCATTTGGACGATTTTTGCAGGGAAAAAATGCAATTGAGTGGATGTGTAAAAGAAAGAGACAGGAGGTCAAGAGAAAGGTGCAAGAGGTGAAAAAAAGGGCAAATGAGAGTTGGGGTGAGAGAGTATCATTAAATTTTAGGGAGAATAAAAAGATGTTCTGGAAGGAGGTAAATAAAGTGCGTAAGACAAGGGAGCAAATGGGAACTTCAGTGAAGGGCGCAAATGGAGAGGTGATAACAAGTAGTGGTGATGTGAGAAGGAGATGGAGTGAGTATTTTGAAGGTCTGTTGAATGTGTTTGATGATAGAGTGGCAGATATAGGGTGTTTTGGTCGAGGTGGTGTGCAAAGTGAGAGGGTTAGGGAAAATGATTTGGTAAACAGAGAAGAGGTAGTGAAAGCTTTGTGGAAGATGAAAGCCGGCAAGGCAGCAGGTTTGGATGGTATTGCAGTGGAATTTATTAAAAAAGGGGGTGACTGTATTGTTGATATATATATATATCATCATATAACTTTCCTTTCTTTCTTGGCTGTATAGACAAAGTTCTTTCAACCTCTCATGACCTCACATGTTCAAATCCATAAATTGCACTGGTGAAATGTTTCTGAATTCTCTCTAACTAGTCTACTTTCATTTTTGTCTGATTAGTGACTATACAACACAACAGTATTCAATATGGTTTTTTCATGTACTATTATACATATTCATCACTAACTTTCTGTCTCTTATGAAAATTCTCATTATCACTCCACTCATTGTCTAGCTTAAAAGTACTACCCTGTCAATGTACTCCTTGAATTCAAGATGATTAACTATAATAACTCCTATGTCTTTAATTTGTCTTTATCCTCTATTTCCTTCCTCATAGGACACTTCTAGCATACCACTAATACACCGATAACTGTTCCATGACTTGTTCATTCAAATTTCTGTTCATTAAATTTCATCAGGTTTTCCTTGAGCACAATTATAGATGATTCAGATTCAGAACCTACTCCCCCATCTCTTTCCCCTGAACCTATGATGTCTTCAATATTTTCCTTGAGCAGGGTCTTCCAGGTACTCTCTAAAATCTATGTGGACAAAGCATACAGTTCATGCTCTAGAGGAGTGTACTTCTGAGCTAGCACCAATCCTTATTCACCTATTTTGTTTGTCTAAAAACCTAAACTTTCCCTTCTACTTGGAAGCACCTCATGAAGCAGCTCATCCCTAGGAAAGAAGACCACTCTAATCCCTCTACTATCGTCCCATTGTTCTCACTTCTGCCATCTCCAAAGTCTTTGAAACTCTCGTAAAGTCTCACTTTTTTAAACACTTAGGATACCAATCCCTTCTTTCAGATCACCAGTATAGATTTCACAGTGCTACATCTATCGATCAGCTCATCTCTTACATGACACTTTTGGTCCTCCTCTATCATGGATTCTGATGAAACTTTTGTCATAACCCTCTACATCTCTAAAACATGAGAGAGTGTGGCATATGTCTTTGCTTTCTAAACTCCTTCCATCAGTTTCACTGCTTCTCTCTTTTCTCTAGTACTATACATAGTTCCCTACCTAAACAATCTCTCACTGTCATCATTGATGGAGCAACTTCTCCCTCCTATCCTATCAATAATGTTGTTCTTAGGGTTCTGTTCTTTCACCTACTCTCTCTTTCTCTTAATAAATTACTTTCTCTCTTCTATTTTAACCCTTTTCTCCTTTATGCTAATGATTCCACTTTACTTACCTCAATTCACTTTTCCTCCCCTCCTCCCATTTCTTCTCTAAATTCGAGCTCGTGTATTATTTTGGACTAAGGGAGCAATAACCTTTTAAAGTTTAACAGTGCTAAAATACAATTTCTACCTCCATCACTTTCTAAGGATCATTTGTTTCCCTTTTTTCAATTTCAAAACACCACAATTCAACCCTAGAATTATATAAACACATTGGTCATATCCATGTCCACCACTCTGTAATGGAAATCCTATATAATCAACATCACAGAGTCTGTTTCTCAAAAGCTGGGAGTGCTGTATAGGTGCTGTAATTTTTTTTTTGTAAGCAGCTGTTTCGTATCTAAGGAAGGTTTATTCACCCAAGCACGGAGTGGTGCTCACACACCTGGGGTGGCTCACCCTCAACCTCTCTTTTAATTAGAGTGGAATCAAAAGCCTTTTCTCTCATTAATTCTCCTGGTATAACTTCCCTTCAACTTTCCCTTTCTGCATGCCATGACAATACCATTTACTCTCCTATACACATTAACACGGCCACTGTTTTCAGGAATTGCCGACATGTGTCCCCACTCCCAGGATTTATACCTGTGGCAGACATTTAGCTAGTGATTCCCATAGCTTGTATGTGGAGACAGGCCACTTGGGGATTGGCAGTTATGATACCTCCTTTTCTCAAACTGCTAAGCTGTGGAATTGACCTCTTTCTTTTGTCTTTTTCTATTCAAGCACTTGCAGGGCCCTGATTAATTCCTACTTTCTTTCTACATAATTTTTTTCTTTCATCCAAGATGGCCTTGATTAGGGCATGTTATTTGCCTATGGCATGTTGGTCTAAAAGACTGCTTATTTGAAGATTATATCTAGGTCTTTTGCAGTTATACTTAATCTTCTTTAGATCCTAAGTAGTGTTTTACTCACTTTCATTTCATTTGCAAAACACCTGGGTATAACTTTTCTGTCTTTAACTGAAGTACCTCTCCCTGGCCCAGGTTGCTGTCTTTTCTTTCAGCCACATCCTTACATAGGCTTACATTCAACCCACACACACATACTCTTTCCATCTCACACACAAAACTTAAAAATACATAATTGATATAACTTGTCATTCTTACCTAATTTTTCCTATGGTAAGCACAACGTTCCAACCCTAACTTCTGGCAAAATTTCATCATAAGTATTCATAATTACATGCTCTACCTCTTTTTCACACGTGGAGATCATATAATGAAAACAAAACCAAGAAATAAATACAGGAATGAACATAGCCCAGAAAATTGTAGAATCAAGGGGCTTCCACACTCTATCTCCTTGTGGTTACACCACAACTGAAAAGTCACCTCCCATAAGGCTATGTTATTGTCTGCTAATGAAAGGGAATACAGTCTCGTTGAGGAACAACTCTCCACAGGAGTCAGTCATTTCCCAGCTACTGGAAGTAGCAAGGCCTTGAAGCTGCAGGAGCCCCTTACAACAATGGGGCCCTGGCACTATATCATAACTGTAATAATAGTTGGAGAACCAAGTAAGGAAAGGCTTGGGAGACATGGTAAAATGACAGCAGTGAAATCATAAAACTTGAGACAAAGAAGTAACTTTGGAAAATAAGGAATATTTTACCTCCAAACAAGAAATTAAACAACAAATTGAATAAGCACACAAAGTCCAGAAATCAGTGTGGACAAAAAAGGAAGACAACATAGATAGATTATTTATCTATTTATTTATTATACTTTGCGCTGTCTCCCGCGTTAGCGAGGTAGCACAAGGAAATAGATGAAAGAATGGCTTACACCCACCCACATACACAAGTACACACATACACGTCTACACAAAGCACATATACATACCTATACATCTCAACGTATACATATATATACACACAGACATATACATATATACACATGTGCATAATTCATACTGTCTGCCCTTATTCATTCCCGTTGCCACACCGCCACACATGAAATGACAACCCCCTTCCCCCACATGTGCATGAGGTAGCGCTAGGAAAAGACAACAAAGGTCACATTTGTTCACACTCAGTCTCTAGCTCTCATGTATAATGCACCAAAACCACAGCTCCCTTTCCACATCCAGGCCCGAAGAAAACTTTCCATGGTTTACCCCAGACGCTTCACATGCCCTGGTTCAATCCAATGACAGCACGTCGACCCCGGTATACCACATCGTTCCAATTCACTCTATTCCTTGCACACCTTTCACCCTCCTGCATGTTCAGGCCCCGATCACTCAGAATCTTTTTCACTCCATATTTCCACCTCCAATTTGATCTCCCACTTCTCCTCGTTTCCTCTACCTCTGACAAATATATCCTCTTTGTCAATCTTTCCTCACTCATTCTCTCCATGTGACCAAACCATTTCAAAACACCCTCTTCTGCTCTCTCAACCACACTCCTTTTATTACCACACATCTCTCTTACCCTTTCATTACTTACTCAATCAAACCACCTCACACCACATACTACCTCAAACATCTCATTTCCAGCATATCCACCCTCCTCCGCACAACTCTATATATAGCCCACGCCTCGCAACCATATAACATTGTTGGAACCACTATTCCTTCAAACATACCCATTTTTGCTTTTGAAGATAACGTTCTCGACTTCCACACATTTTTCAATGCTCCCAGAACTTTTGCCCCCTCCTCCACCTTATGATTTGCTTCTGCTTCCATGGTTCTATCCGCTGCCAAATCCACTCCCAGATATCTAAAACACTTCACTTCCTCCAGTTTTTCTCCATTCAAACTTACCTCCCAATTGACTTGTCCCTCAATCCTACTGTAATAATCACCTTGCTCTTATTCACATTTACTCTCAGCATTCCTTCTTACACAGACTTTACCAAACTCAGTCACCAGCTTCAGCAGTTTCTCACCTGAATCAGCCACCAGCACTGTATCATCAGCGAACAACAACTGACTCTTTTCCCAAGCTCTCTCATCCACAACAGTCTGCATACTTGCCCCTCTCTCCAAAACTCTTGCATTCACCTCCCTAACAACCCCATCCACAAACAAATTAAACAACCATGGAAAACATCATGCACCCCTGCCGCAAACCAACATTCACTGAAAACCAATCACTTTCCTCTCTTCCTACACGTACACATGCCTTACATCCTCAACAAAAACTTTTCACTGCTTCTAACACTATTCTTAATACCTTCCACAGAGCATCTCTATCAACTCTATCATATGCCTTCTCCAGATCCATAAGTGCTACATACAAATCCATTTGCTTTTCTAAGTATTTCTCACATACATTCTTCAAAGCAAACACCTGATCCACACATCCTCAACCACTTCTGAAACACACTGCTCTTCCCCAATCTAATGCGCTGTACATGCCTTCACCCTCTCAATCAATACCCTCCCATATAATTTACCAGGAATACTCAACAAACTTATACCTCTGTAATTTGAGCACTTACTCTTATCCCCTTTGCCTTTGTACAATGGCACTATGCAAGCATTCTGCCAATCCTCAGGCACCTCACCATGAGTCATACATACATTAAATAACCTTACCAACCAGTCAACAATACAGTCACCCCCTTTTTTAATGAATTCCACTGCAATACCATCCAAACCCGCTGCCTTACTGGCTTTCATCTTCCGCAAAGCTTTTACTACTTCTTCTCGGTTTACCATATCATTCTCCCTAACCCTCTCACTTTGCACACCACCTTGACCAAAACACCCTATATCTGCCACTCTATCCTCAAACACATTCAACAAACCTTCAAAATACTCACTCCATCTCCTTCTCACATCACCACTACTTGTTATCACCTCCCCATTAGCCCCCTTCACTGATGTCCCCATTTGTTCACTTGTCTTATGCACTTTATTTACCTCCTTCCAAAACATCTTTTTATTCTCCCTGAGATTTAATGATACTCTCTCACCCCAACTCTCAATTGCCCTCTTTTTCGCCTCTTGCACCTTTGACCTCCTGCCTCTTCCTTTTATACATCTCTATTGCCTCTTCCTTTTATACATCTCCCAGTCATTTGTATTTTTCCCTGCAAAAATCGTCCAAATGCCTCTCTCTTCTCTTTCACTAATAATCTTACTTCTTCATCCCACCACTCACTACCCTTTCTAATCTGCCCCCCTCCCATGCTTCTCATGCCACAAGCACCTTTTGCACAAGCCATCACTGCTTCCCTAAATACATCCCATTCCTCCCCCACTCCCCTTACGTCCTTTGTTCTCACCTTTTTCCATTCTGTACTCAGTATATCCTGGTACATCCTCACACAAGTCTCCTTCCCAAGCTCACTTACTCTCACCACTCTCTTCACCCCAACATTCTGATTAACGAAAACTCTACAAAGTAAATTAAATCAATGGATACACTGAAGACAACAACAGAGTCTTCCTCAATTTTACAGAGGGGGCTCAATAATGTGAGACTTGAAGTAAACAAAGATCTCTCAGAAACATTCAGAGCAGATAGAACCAAACTCAAACAAGGCAGTGTCACATTAAATGTACATAATAAGTTTGAAAAAAAGATAATAAAGACAAGCCACAATAAAGTTGAACTAATTTTATTAAGCATCCCAGCCATAAACTCAATAAATCTTGAATCATAAAGACCATCAAAAACCAAGCTAAATGACTTTAAAGTAATATTAACAATAAAAGAAAAAAATACTGAAGAGTGTGGTGAAACCGGGTCTGCTATTATTTGGACAGGTGACTAACTCACATTTTAGTGAATGGCAGGAAAAAGGAAAAACTTGTAGATGTAGATACAAATACAGGAAAAAGAATATTGGATTAGCAGATGAAGAGTTTCAAAGGCTAATAAATCTTTGTGAATCTTTCGACCTTGTACAATAAACCACAAACTGACAAGAGTGAACAACAAAATATATCTTATCTTTACAAATGATGCAACACTGCTGTCAGATGTTATATTTTTTATTCATTATACTTTGACGCTGTCTCCCGCGTTAGCAAGGTAGCACAAGGAAACAGATGAAAGAATGGCCCAACCCACCCACATACACATGTATATACATAAACACCCACACACGCACATATACATACCTATACACTTCAATGTATACATACATATACATACACGGACATATACATATATAAACATGTACATATTCATACATGCTGCCTTCATCCATTCCACCGCCACCCCACCACACATGAAATGACAGCCCCCTCCCCCTGCATGCGTGCAAGGTAGTGCTAGGAAAAACAACAAAGGCCACATTCGTTCACACTCAGTCTTTAGCTGTCATGTGTAATGCACCGAACCACAGCTCCCTTTCCACATCCAGGCCTATCACATCACAATATCATAGATGTCACTTCATCATACAGTGAGGAAATATATGAAAGAATAGGATACACTAACTGAGGACAACAAAAGACTGAGAGATAATTTTCAACATGAGAAATCAGACTGGAAAGCAAGCACTGAAAGAGTTGTGAACACAAAATGGAAAGAAATTTTCTTGGACAATAACCCTGCAACACACACAAAAGTATAATATGAAAAAATAAAACAATCAGTGAGCTAATGCCAACCAAAATGATAAATAGTACAAAACAGAAGATACCAGGAGACAAAAATCAGTGGATGAATGAAATGAATGAAAAGCATGAAAAAAGAAGAAAAAGTTAGCAATGAGCAAGCAAAAATCCAAAAGTATGATGAAAAAGTGAAGAATGTCTATGCAAAAATAATGAGTGAAAAGAGTTATGCAAAACATGGAAAGGAACTCAAAATTCCTAATTACATATATGATACTGCAAGAAGTCACAGTGGTGCATGTAATCTAGTATATGTGTATAACTAAGAGGAAAATGAAACAAAATGTTCCCAAGTGCACCTTTGTGGAATGATCACATCGTCAGGGGAGATACAAGATGAGATGGAAGACGTAGAACAGTAAATTGATATATAAGGAAGGAAGAGATGTAGCTAAAACGACACTGGTAAACAAGTGTTACTGGATGGAGATGTTCAATTCTGGCAACACTTGTCATAAAATTTTCAGTATGTGGACAGAAAAGAGAACTGTTTACAAATTTTGCCTATGGAAAAGCTATCCAGTTTATATAAACCTTCAGTAATATCAATGTTACAATTCTTTTGTGTATTTGATAACAGAAGATTTGTTGATATTTCTCATGGTAAAGGAGTTACAGTTAATAACTGAATTAGCGTTACTCCAGTCAATACAATGGTCATAATTTTCAAGAATTAAACAAAGCATTTGATTCTTGTCCTGTTCTGATACTATATTTATGTTAATTAATCCTAACATAAAGATCCTTACCAGTCTGCCCAACATAAAACATATTACAGCTTTTACAGGGGTTTCTGTACACACAACCCACAGAATTACCAGGTGAGTTTTTGATTTACACAGCCCACAGAATTACCTGATGAGCTTTTGATTAAGATATTCTTTATAGTATTGTTATTGATGAAGGCTACATTTAAGCAACCTGGGAAGTAATATAAAATTATCACTAAAAGGGAGAACTAAAAGATTCTTGATATCAAGGGGAGGTTTAGGTTTAACTCAATAAAAAAATTTCTTTGCTCACTTAAGGGATTAATCAATGAAAGATCTACGATACTTTAAATGGATCCAATGGAACATATCTTCTCAAACTCATCATCAATAAATTCCAGACTGCATATACGTAATACCTTGAAGGATAATCAACTGGAATGATGACAGTTTAACTGTAATGTCAAGCTGAGTAATAATGAATATAAGAACAAAAACTGGTGGGTTTTCTGTATATGCTAAACTTAAACATGTTTCTATCCCTATGGATCATGCAATCTAAAAATACATGTGTATGAATGTATGTGCATAAATGGGTATGTATGTTTATGTGAGTGGATGGGTCTTTCTTTATCTGTTTCCTAGTGCTACCTTGCTCACATGGGAAACAGCAATCCAGAATGATAAAATAAAATATATAAATCAACTTAAATATAAATATATACCATTGACACTAAATATATATATACATATACCAGTTAGTTCTCTCTACATAAATTATATATTCAATTAGTTCTAATTAGTTCTCACTAAATAAATATATATACCATTGACAGTAAAGTCAGGGGTTAGTGAGAGGACAAGAACAAGGGAAGGAGTAGCACTACTCCTGAAACAGGAGTGGTGGGAGTATGTAATAGAGTGTAAGAGAGTAAACTCTAGATTGATATGGGTAAAACTGAAATTGGATGGAGAGAGATAGGTGATTATTGGTGCATATGCACCTGGGCATGAGAAGAAAGATCATGAGAGGCAAGTGTTTTGGGAGCAGCTGAGTGAGTGTGTTAGTAGTTTTGATGCACGAGACTGGGTTATATTGATGGGTGATTTGAATGCAAAGGTGAGTAATGTGGCAATTGAGAGAATAATTGGTGTACATGGGGTGTTCAGTGTTGTAAATGGAAATGGTGAAGAGCTTGTAGATTTATGTGCTGAAAAAGGACCGGTGATTGGGAATACCTGGTTTAAAAAGAGAGATATACATAATTATACGTATGTAAGTATGAGAGATGGCCAAGGAGCATTATTGGATTATGTATTAATTGATAGGCGTGCGAAAGAGAGACTTTTGGATGTTAATGTGCTGGAGGGATGTCTGATCATTATCTTGTGGAGGCGAAGGTCAAGATTTGTAAAGGTTTTCAGAAAAGAAGAGAGAATGTTGAAGTGAAGAGAGTGGTCAGAGTAAGTGAGCTTGGGAAGGAGACTTGTGTGAGGAAGTACCAGGAGGGGCTGAGTACAGAATGGAAAAAGGACGTAAGAGGAGTGGGGGAGGAATGGGATGTGTTTAGGGAAGCAGTGATGGCTTATGCAAAAGATGCTTGTGGCATGAGAAGCATGGGAGGTGGGCAGATTAGAAAGGGTAGTGGGTGGTGGGATGAAGAAGTAAGATTATTAGTGAAAGAGAAGAGAGAGGTATTTAGATGATTTTTGCAGGGAAATAATGCAAATGACTGGGAGATGTATAAAAGAAAGAGGCAAGAGGTCAAGAGAAAGGTGCAAGAGGTGAAAAAGAGGGCAAATGAGAGTTGGGGTGAGAGAGTATCATCAAATTTTAGGGACAATAAAAAGATGTTTTGGAAGGAGGTAAATAAAGTGCATAAGACAAGGGAACAAATGGGACCTTCAGTGAAGGGGGTTAAAGGGGAGGTGATAACTAGTAGTGGTGATGTGAGAAGGAGATGGAGTGAGTATTTTGAAGGTTTGTTGAATGTGTTTGATGATAGAGTGGCAGATATAGGGTGTTTTGGTCGAGGTGGTGTGCGGGATAGGGAAAATGATTTGGTAAACAGAGAGGAGGTAATAAAAGCTTTGCGGAAGATGAGAGCCGGCAAGGCAGTGGGTTTGGATGGTATTGCAGTGGAATTTATTAAAAAAGGAGTGACTCTATTGTTGACTGGTTGGTAAGGTTATTTAATGTATGTATGACTCATGGTGCAGTGCCTGAGGATTGGAGGAATGCATTCATAGTGCCAATGTACAAAGGCAAAGAGGATAAGAGTGAGTGCTCAAATTACAGAGGTATAAGTTTGTTGAGTATTCCTGGGAAATTATATGGGAGGGTATCGATTGAGAGGGTAAAGGCATGTACAGTACATCAGATTGGGGAAGAGCAGTGTGGTTTCAGAAGTGGTAGAGGATGTGTGGATCAGGTGTTTGCTTTGAAGGATGTATGTGAGAAATACTTAGAAAAGCAAATGGATTTGTATGTAGCATTTATGGATCTGGAGAAGGCATATGATAGAGTTGATAGAGATGCTCTGCGGGAGGTATTAAGAATATATGGTGTGGGGGGAAGTTGTTACAAGCAGTGAAAAGTTTTTATTAAGGATGTAAGGCTTGTGTACCTGTAGGAAGAGAGGAAAGTGATTGGTTCTCAGTGAATGTTGGTTTGTGGCAGGGGTGTGTGATGTCTTCATGGTTGTTTAATTTGTTTATGGATAGGGTTGTTAGGGAGGTGAATGCAAGAGTTTTGGAGAGAGGGGCAAGTATGCAGTCTGTTGTGGATGAGAGAGCTAGGGAAGTGAGTCAGTTGTTGTTTGCTGATGATACAGCGCTGGTGGCTGATTCATGTGAGAAACTGCAGAAGCTGGTGACTGAGTTTGGTAAAGTGTGCGAAAGAAGAAAGCTGAAAGTAAATGTGAATAAGAGCAAGGTTATTAGGTACAGTAGGGTTGAGGGACAAGTCAACTGGGAGGTAAGTTTGAATGGAGAAAAACTGGAGGAAGTGAAGTGTTTTAGATATCTGGTAGTGGATATGGCAGCGGATGGAATCATGGAAGCAGAAGTGAATCATAGGGTGGGGGAGGGGGCGAAAGTTCTGGGAGCACTGAAGAATGTGTGGAAGTCGAGAACATTATCCCGGAAAGCAAAAATGGGTATGTTTGAAGGAATGGTGGTTCCAACAATGTTATGTGGTTGCGAGGCGTGGGCTTTAGATTGAGTCATGTGGAGGAGGGTGGATGTGCTGGTAATGAGACGTTTGAGGACAATATGTGGTGTGAGGTGGTTTGATCGAGTAAGTAATAATAGGGTAAGAGAGATGTGTGGTAATAAAAAGAGTGTGGTTGAGAGAGCAG
This sequence comes from Panulirus ornatus, assembly GCF_036320965.1. Classification (NCBI taxonomy): domain Eukaryota; kingdom Metazoa; phylum Arthropoda; class Malacostraca; order Decapoda; family Palinuridae; genus Panulirus; species Panulirus ornatus. The sequence goes on from NC_092240.1 coordinate 45,260,203, forward strand.
AAGAGGGTGTTTTGAAATGGTTTGGTCACATGGAGAGAATGAGTGAGGAAAAATTGACCAGGAGGATATATGTGTCAGAGGTGGAGGGAACAAGGAGAAGTGGGAGACCAAATTGGATGTGGAAAGATGGGATGAAAAAGATTTTTGAGTGATCGGAGCCTGAACATGCAGGAGGGTGAAAGGCGTGCAAGGAATAGAGTGAATTGGAACGATGTGGTATACCGGGGTCAACGTGCTGCCATTGGATTGAACCAGGGCATGTGAAGCACCTGGGGTAAACCATGGAAAGTTCTGTGGGGCCTGGATATGGAAAGGGAGCTGTGGTTTCAGTGCATTATACATGAAAGCTAGAGACTGAGTGTGAACAAATGTGGCCTTTGTGGCCTTTTCCTAGCACTACCTCGCACACATGCAGGTGGAGGGGGTTGTTATTTCAAGTGTGGCGGGGTGGCGGTGGGAATGAATAAAGGCAGACAGTATGAATTATGTAAATGTATATATATGTATATGTCTGTGTGTTCCTATGAGTCCACGGGGAAAATGAAAGACGAAAAGTTCCCAAGTACATTTTCGTGTAATAATCACATCATCAGGGGAGACACAAGAGAAATATAACAGTCAGTTGATATACATCGAAGAGGACGAAGCTAGGACGCCATTTGGTAAACATGTGATTGTCCAAAACATGTTTACCAAATGGCGTCCTAGCTTCGTCTCTTTGATGTATATCAACTGACTGTTATATTTCTCTCTTGTGTCTCTCCTGATGATGTGATTATTACAAGAAAGTGCACTTGGAAACTTTTCGTGTTTCATTTTCCCCGTGGACTCATAGGAATATCTTGATCATGTGCAAAATTGTGATCCTTTCCACCATGTCTGTGTGTGTATATATATGTATACATTGAGATGTATAGGTATGTATATTTGCGTGTGTGGACGTGTATGTATATACATGTGTATGTGGGTGGATTGGGCTGGGTTGGGTCACTCTTTCGTCTGTTTCCTTGCCCTACCTCGCTAATGCAGGATACAGCGACAAAGCAAACTAAATAAAATAAATACCATTAACACACATTCTCTCTAGGAGCTCCCTTGAGAGGGTGACCACAGCAAAAAGAGTCTCCATACCTGGTGAACTCCAGTGCCACTTACTAGCCTTTACTGCCTCAATCTTAAAAAGCCACAGGCAGAGGACAACTCTAGCACAGTGTTTCTACCAACTGCTTCTACCCACAATGTCTATCTAATGTTCCTACATGAACAAATAAAAAACTAAACCAAAGACTGTGTTCTTTAAGGTGAGGAAAAAAATTTAAAAATGCAGGATCTTTACTAAACAATGCAACTCAGTTTTCGGCTTAAAATACAAAGAAAAATTAAATGATGAACTTCTTAACCAACTCAACATAAACACCCTTACAGATACTGATATATTGGACAATATATTGATCCACGACTAGACAGAATCCCAACAAATGAAGACAAAAACAGAAATAATGAAACCAATAATGGTACTGATGAACTGATGAGGCATATTCTGCAGACATTCATAATATGGCACAGATAACCACAGTATACAAAGGAGCAGCCACACTAATATTTAAATTGTACAGGCCAGTCAGTTAAACTTCATAAATAATAAAAGTCTTTTCACTAAAAGAGTGATAAAAGGATACATACTAGATGAACTTGTCAAGAACAACTACGTATATATGAAGGCCAACACAGATCTGTACAAGGGAAAAAATATGCAAACCCAATATTCAGCCTAATACAATGACATATATGAAAGTTTAATGAAGGAAAGAAACAGATACAATTTTTCTTGATTTTATGAAGACATTTGACAAATTAAACAACAGAAATTTACCAAAATAACTAAACATAACCTTAAGGGCAAGTCTGGAATATGGGTTATACAGTTTTTGACTATCCTACATGGGGTACCACAGGGAACACTGTTAATCTTAATCCTCTTCATAATAATGATATCAGACTTGACAAAGAAGTAAACAAAATCATAGAAAGGAACATTACTGATGAATCCAGAATAAGCAAAGTGACCATACCAGAATCCGACCAAATTAGATGCAAAAAGATTTAATCACAACATACTAATGGGCAGAAGGGAATCAGATGGAATATAACGATGAGAGAGACTGGGAGACAAATGAAACTAAAATAAACAAAAAGTATAAACGATCAAATATTTGTCAAGATTATCATACATTGACTATCATCACCACTGTCATTTATCCAACATTTGGTCTGCTGAATGTTTTGGCAATATGACAAAACTCAAAAGCCAAAATTACAAATGGCAAATTTCAAATCTTTAAAGTAATCTGTGTCCCAGGTTAAGTTTTAAACAATTAAAATACAAATCATACATAAGGTTCTTGGTGATGATGAATCCAAACAAGCTAACTTTCCATATTTGTAAACTTAACCCCTAAAGGATGACATGAATTTCTAAAATATCCTCAGCAAAAATAGAAAGTACAGTCCAAATAATCAAGGTTCAAAAACCAAAAGCTGAATGCTATGCAATAAAGATCCCTGTCAAAATAGCACATGATTTTCTGAAGTTTGAATTCAAGACATTAGCACTATATTGCCTTGAATTTAGACTCAAAACTTACAAGCTTTTCTCAGTTATTCTGTGATTTTTGCTTTGGTTCTGTCTTCATAACTGTATACTAGGCACACAACCCCCAGCACTTCATCTATGTAATCAACAAAAAATTCAACAAACTATTTCATCTACAATACCCGTGAGAAGCTGAGACAAAAGAGAATTTTTGAAAGAATACAGTAAATGAATGTCTTCAAATGTTTTATGTGGTTTATATTTACATAGTGTACAAATAACATTTAAAAACCAGAAAAATGCTCTGGAAAGAAGGCTAACTAGAAACTATAAGCATATACAATTTGAACATGGGCATTACAGGACTCTACCTGCGTGTGGTTATGCCGTGAGTGAAAAGTCACCTTCAGTTAGGCTGTATCATCAATGGACAAAAAGGAGAATAATCTTTTCAAAGAACTTCTCACTCCAAGGGAGTCCATCTTATCCCTGCTAGTAACTGCAGCACAGTCTTGAACTGCAGGAGTTCCATGAAAGGGATCTTGGGGTTGTATGATTAAAAAGAAATATAAGAATACTGCTTAGTCCCAGTGAATTCAGACTGATGGTCTTCTACCTGTATATCAACCCAATACTCAAACCAATTTTCTCTTGGTTCTGCTTAATTGTGTATATAACACTAAGTTTTAACTATTATGAAAAACACTTAAGAGTTGTTACACTGCCTGAAATTGGTATGAATAACGAACTCTATAAAAAAAACCAATTAAAAGTAAATAATTTTTGTTTCATAAAAACCCAATGATCTCTGTCAATTATCTGGGGAAATTTCTTAAAAGGCCTTTGGCACCTTTACCTATTGATAGTGACAGTACTTAACTAAAGTTTTACAATAATCTACAATAAATGAGGTTCATACTAACAGCAAATTCAGTTTAAAAAGAAAAGATGTCATAAGAAATAGCATTTTCCAACTGCTACTCTTGACTTAATTTCAAGGTGCTATTATAATCTTTTGCTATCTAATTCAGTAATGCCTTACTATCAATGATACAGATTAATTTCTAAGATATCCTACCTTTTAGTTGCAATATATATATATATATATATATATATATATATATATATATATATATATATATATATATATATATATATATATATATATATTTATTTTTTTATTTTGCTTTGTCGCTATCTCACGCGTTTGCGAGGTAGCGCAAGGAAACAAACGAAAGAAATGGCCCAACCCACCCCCCTACAGATGTATATACATACACGTCCACACACGCAAATATACAATACCCATACATCTCAATGTACACATATATATACACACACAGACACATATACACATGCACACAATTCACACTCTCTGCCTCTATTCATTCCCATCGCCACTTCGCCACACATGGAATAACATCCCCCTCCCCCTCATGTGTGCGAGGTAGCACTAGGAAAAGACAACAAAGGCTCCATTCGTTCACACTCAGTCTCTAGCTGTCATACAATAATGCCCGAAACCACAGCTCCCTTTCCACATCCGGGCCCCACAGAACTTTCCATGGTTTACCCCAGACGCTTCACATGCCCTGATTCAATCCATTGACAGCATGTCGAGCCCGATATACCACATCAATCCAATTCACCCTATTCCTTGCCCGCCTTTCACCCTCCTGCATGTTCAGGCCCCGATCACTCAAAATCTTTTTCACTCCATCTTTCCACCTCCAATTTGTTCTCCCACTTCTCCTCGTTCCCTCCACCTCCGACACATATATCCTCTTGGTCAATCTTTCCTCACTCATTCTCTCCATGTGCCCAAACCATTTCAGAACACCCTCTTCTGCTCTCTCAACCACGCTCTTTTTATTTCCACATATCTCTCTTACCCTTACATTACTTACTCGATCAAACCACCTCACACCACACATTGTCCTCAAACATCTCATTTCCAGCACATCCACCCTCCTGCGCACAACTCTATCCATAGGCCACGCCTCGCAACCATACAACATTGTTGGAACCACTATTCCTTCAAACATACCCATTTTTGCTTTCCGAGATAATGTTCTCGACTTCCACACATTCTTCAAGGCTCCCAGGATTTTCGCCCCCTCCCCCACCCTATGATTCACTTCCGCTTCCATGGTTCCATACGCTGCCAGATCCACTCCCAGATATCTAAAACACTTTACTTCCTCCAGTTTTTCTCCATTCAAACTTACCTCCCAATTGACTTGACCCTCAACCCTACTGTACCTAATAACCTTGCTCTTATTCACATTTACTCTTAACTTTCTTCTTTCACACACTTTACCAAACTCTGCAGTTTCTCACACGAATCAGCCACCAGCGCTGTATCATCAGCGAACAACAACTGACTCACTTCCCAAGCTCTCTCATCCACAACAGACTTCATACTTGCCCCTCTTTCCAAAACTCTTGCATTCACCTCCCTAACAAACCCATCCATAAACAAATTAAACAACCATGGAGACATTACACACCCCTGCCACAAACGTACAATCACTGAGAACCAATCACTTTCCTCTCTTCCTACACATACACATGCCTTACATCCTCGATAAAAACTTTTCACTGCTTCTAACAACTTGCCTCCCACACCATATATTCTTAATACCTTCCACAGAGCATCTCTATCAACTCTATCATATACCTTCTCCAGATCCATAAATGCTACATACAAATCCATTTGCTTTTCTAAGTATTTCTCACATACATTCTTCTAAGCAAACACCTGATCCACACATCCTCTACCACTTCTGAAACCACACTGCTCTTCCCCAATCTGATGCTCTGTACATGCCTTCACCCTCTCAATCAATACCCTCCCATATAATTTAACAGGAATACTCAACAAACTTATACCTCTGTAATTTGAGCACTCACTCTAATCCCCTTTGCCTTTGTACAATGGCACTATGCATGCATTCCGCCAATCCTCAGGCACCTCACCATGAATCATACATACATTAAATAACCTTACCAACCAGTCAACAATACAGTCACCCCCTTTTTTTTTAAATTCCACTGCAATACCATCCAAATCTGCTGCCTTGCCGGCTTTCATCTTCTGCAAAGCTTTTACTACCTCTTCTCTGTTTACCAAATCATTTTCCCTAACTCTCTCACTTTGCACACCACCTCGACCAAAACACCCTATATCTGCCACTCTATCATCAAACACATTCAAAAAACCTTCAAAATTCTCACTCCATCTCCTTCTCACATCACCACTACTTGTTATCACCTCCCCATTAGCCCCCTTCACTGAAGTTCCCATTTGCTCCCTTGTCTTATGCACTTCATTTACCTCCTTCCAGAACATCTTTTTTATTTTTATTTATTCTATTTTGCTTTGTCGCTGTCTCCCGCGTTTGCGAGGTAGCACAAGGAAACAAACGAAAGAAATGGCCCAACCCACCCCCATACACATGTATATACACACACGTCCGCACACGCAAATACACATACTTATACATCTCAATGTACACATATATATACACACAGACACATACATATATACCCATGCACACAATGCACACTGTCTGCCTCTATTCATTCCCATCACCACCTCGCCACACATGGAATACCATCCCCCTCCCCCCTCATGTGTGCGGGGTAGCGCTAGGAAAAGACAACAAAGGCCTCATTCGTTCACACTCAGTCTCCAGCTGTCATGCAATAATGCCCGAAACCACAGCTCCCCTTCCACACCAGGCCCCAAACAGCTTTCCATGGTTTACCCCAGACGCTTCACATGCCCTGATTCAATCCACTGACAGCACGTCAACCCCGGTATACCACATCGATCCACTTCACTCTATTCCTTGCACGCCTTTCACCGTCTTGCATGTTCAGGCCCCGATCACACAAAATCTTTTTCACTCCATCTTTCCACCTCCAATTTGGTCTCCCACTTCTCCTCGTTCCCTCCACCTCCGACACATATATCCTCTTGGTCAATCTTTCCTCGCTCATTCTCTCCATGCGCCCAAACCATTTCAAAACACCCTCTCCTGCTCTCTCAACCACACTCTTTTTATTTCCACACATCTCTCTTACCCTTACATTACTTACTCGATCAAACCACCTCACACCACACATTGTCCTCAAACATCTCATTTCCAGCTCATTCACCCTCCTGCACACAACTCTATCCATAGCCCACGCCTCGCAACCATACAACATTGTTGGAACCACTATTCCTTCAAACATACCCATTGATGCTTTCCGAGATAATGTTCTCGACTTCCACACATTCTTCAAGGCTCCCAGGATTTTCACCCCCTCCCCCACCCTATGATTCACTTCCGCTTCCATGGTTCCATCCGCGGCCAGATCCACTCCCAGATATCTAAAACACTTTACTTCCTCCAGTTTTTCTCCATTCAAACTTACCTCCCAATTGACTTGACCCTCAATCCTACTGTACCTAATAACCTTGCTCTTATTCACATTTACTCTTAACTTTCTTCTTTCACACACTTTACCAAACTCAGTCACCAGCTTCTGCAGTTTCTCACATGAATCAGCCACCAGCGCTGTATCATCAGCAAACAACAACTGACTCCCTTCCCAAGCTCTCTCATCCACAACAGACTTCATTCTTGCCCCTCTTTCCAAAACTCTTGCATTCACCTCCCTAACAACCCCATCCATAAACAAATTAAACAACCATGGAGACATCACACACCCCTGCCGCAAACTTACATTCACTGAGAACCAATCACTTTCCTCTCTTCCTACACGTACACATGCCTTACATCCTCAATAAAAACTCTTCACTGCTTCTAACAACTTGCCTCCCACACCATATATTCTTAATACCTTCCACAGAGCATCTTTATCAACTCTATCATATGCCTTCTCCAGATCCATAAATGCTACATACAAATCCATTTGCTTTTCTAAGTACTTCTCACATACATTCTTCTAAGCAAACACCTGATCCACACATCCTCTACCACTTCTGAAACCACACTGCTCTTCCCCAATCTGATGCTCTGTACATGCCTTCACCCTCTCAATCAATACCCTCCCATATAATTTACCAGGAATACTCAACAAACTTATACCTCTGTAGTTTGAGCACTCACTCTTATCCCCTTTGCCTTTGTACAATGGCACTATGCATGCATTCTGCCAATCCTCAGGCACCTCACCATGAGGTATACATACACTAAATAACCTTACCAACCAGTCGACAATACAGTCACCCCCTTTTTTAATAAATTCCACTGCAATACCATCCAAACCTGCTGCCTTGCCGGCTTTCATCTTCCACAAAGCTTTTACTACCTCTTCTCTGTTTACCAAATCATTTTCCCCAACCCTCTCACTTTGCACACCACCTCGACCAAGACACCCTATATCTGCCACTCTATCATCAAAACATTCAACAAACCTTCAAAATACTCACTCCATCTCCTTCTCACATCACCACTACTTGTTATCACCTCCCCATTAGCGCCCTTTACTGAAGTTCCCATTTGCTCCCTTGTCTTACGCACTTTATTTACCTCCTTCCAGAACATCTTTTTATTCTCCCTAAAATTTAATGATACTCTCTCACCCCAACTCTCATTTGCCCTCTTTTTCACCTCTCGCACCTTTCTCTTGACCTCCTGTCTCTTTCTTTTATACATCTCCCACTCAATTTCATTTTTTCCCTACAAAAATCGTCCAAATGCCTCTCTCTTCTCTTTCACTAATAATGTTAGTTCTTCATCCCACCACTCACTACCTTTTCTAATCAACCCACCTCCCACGCTTGTCATGCCACAAGCATCTTTCGCGCAAGCCATCATTGCTTCCCTAAATACATCCCATTCCTCCCCCACTCCCCTTACCTCCTTTGTTCTCACCTTTTTCCATTCTGTACTCAGTCTCTCCTCGTACTTCCTCAAAAAAGTCTCCTTCTCAAGCTCACTTACTCTCACCACCCTCTTCACCCCGCATTAGTGAGGTAGCGCAAGAAAACAGACGAAAGAATGGCCCAACCCACCCACATACACATGTATATATATACACATCTACACACGCAAATATACATACCTATACATCTCAACGTATACATATATACACACACACAGACATATACATATATACACATGCACATTATTCATACTGTCTGCCTTTATTCACTCCCATCACCACCCCGCCATACATGAAAATAACCACCCCCTTCCCCTTTCTAATCAACCCACCTCCCACACTTCTCATGCCACAAGCATCTTTTGCGCAAGCCATCATTGCTTCCCTAAATACATCCCATTCCTCCCCCACTCCCCTTACCTCCTTTGTTCTCACCTTTTTCCATTCTGTACTCAGTCTCTCCTCGTACTTCCTCAAAAAAGTCTCCTTCTCAAGCTCACTTACTCTCACCACCCTCTTCACCCCGCATTAGTGAGGTAGCGCAAGAAAACAGACGAAAGAATGGCCCAACCCACCCACATACACATGTATATATATACACATCTACACACGCAAATATACATACCTATACATCTCAACGTATACATATATACACACACACAGACATATATACACATGCACATTATTCATACTGTCTGCCTTTATTCATTCCCATCACCACCCCGCCATACATGAAAATAACCACCCCCTTCCCCCAAATGTGCATGAGGTAGCACTAGGAAAAGACAACAAAGGCCACTTTCCTTCACATTCAGTCTCTAGCTGTCATGTAATAATGCACCGAAACCACAGCTCCCTTTCCATATCCAGGCCCCACAGAACTTTCCATGGTTTACCCCAGACGCTTCACATTCCCTGGTTCAATCCATTGACAGCACGCTGACCCCGGTATACCACATCGTTCCAATTCACTCTATTCCTTGCACGCCTTTCATCCTCCTGCATGTTCAGGCCCTGATCACTCAAAATCTTTTTCACTCCATCTTTCCACCTTTATACTTTGTTGCTGTCTCCCACATTAGCGAGGTAGCATAAGGAAATACATGAAAGAATGGTCCAACCAACCCACATACACATGTATATACATAAACGCCAACACCCGCACATATAAATACCTATACATTTCAATATATGCATAAATATACATACACAGACATATACACATATCGACATGTACATATAAATACTTGCTGCCTTCATACATTCCCGCCGCCAACCCACCACACATGGAAAAAGGCACCCCCTCTTAACGTGTGTGCACGAGGTAGTGCTACGAAAAGACAACAAAGGCCACATTCGTTCACACTCAGCCTCTAGCTGTCATGTGTAATGCACCGAAACCACAGCTCCCTTTCCACATCCAGGCACCACAAAACTTTCCATGGTTAAACCCAGACACTTCACATGCGCTGGTTCAATCCACTGACAGCACATTGACCCTGGTATACCAAATCGTTTGATTTCACTTTATTCTTTGCACGCCTTTCACTTTCCTGTATGTTCAGGCCCCGATCGCTCAAAATCTTTTCACTCTATCCTTCCACCTCCAATTTGGTCTCCCACTTCTCATTCTCTCCACCTGTGACACATATATCCTTTGTCAATCTTTCCTCAACTTATTCTCTCCATGTGCTCTCTCAACCACACTCTTTTATTACCACACATATCTCTTACCCTTTCATTGCTTACTCGATCAAACCACCTCACACCACATATTGTCCTCAAACATCGTATTTCCAACACATCCACCATCCTCCCCACAACCCTATCCATAGCCCATGCCTCACAACCATATAACATTCTTGGAACCACTATTCCTTCAAACATACCCATTTTTGCTCTCCGAGATAGCGTTCTCGCCTTCCACACATTCTTCAACGCTCCTGGAACTTTCGCCCCCTCCCCCACCCTATGATTCACATCCGCTTCCATGGTTCCATCCGCTGCCAAATCCACTCCCAGATATCTAAAACACTTCACTTCCTCCAGTTTTTCTCCATTCAGACTTACCTCCCAATTGACTTGACCCTCAATCCTACTGTACCTAATAACCTTGCTCCTATTCACATTTACTCTCAGATTTCTTCTTTCACACACTTTACCAAACTCAGTCACAAGCTTCTGCAGTTTCTCACATGAATCAGCCACCAGCGCTGTATCATCAGCGAACAACAACTGACTCACTTCCCAAGCTCTCTCATCCACAACAGACTGCATACTTACCCCTCTTTTCCAAAACTCTTGCATTCACCTCCCTAACAACCCCATCCATAAACAAATTAAACAACCATAGCGACATCATACACCCCTGCCGCAAACCTACATTCATTGAGAACCAATCACTCTCCTCTCTTCCTAAATGCACACATGCCTTACATCCTTGACAAAAACTTTTCACCGCTTCTAACAACTTACCTCCCACACCATATATTCTTAATACTTCCACAGAGCATCTCTATCAATTCTATCATATGCCTTCTCCAGATCCATAAATGCTAAATACAAATCCATTTGCTTTTCTAAGTATTTCTCACATACATTCTTCAAACCAAACACCTGATCCACACATCCTCTACCACTTCTGAAACCACACTGCTCTTCCCCAATCTGATGCTCTGTAAATGCCTTCACCCTCTTAATCAATACCCTCCCATATAATTTCCCCGGAACACTCAACAAACTTATACCTCTGGAATTTGAGCACTCATCTTTATCCCCTTTGCCTTTGTACAATGGCACTATGCAAGCGTTCTGCCAGTCCTCAGGCACCTCACCATGAATCATACATACATTAAATACACCAACCAGTCAACAATAGAATGACCCCCTTTTTTTAATAAATTCCACTGCAAGTTGTTGTTCGCTGATGATACAGCGCTGGTGGCTGATTCATGTGAGAAACTGCAGAAGCTGGTGACTGAGTTTGGTAAAGTGTGTGAAAGAAGAAAGTTGAGAGTAAATGTGAATAAGAGCAAGGTTATTAGGTACAGTATGGTTGAGGGACAAGTCAATTGGGAGGTTAGTTTGAATGGAGAGAAACTGGAGGAAGTGAAGTGTTTTAGATATCTGGGAGTGGATTTGGCAGTGGATGGAACTATGGAAGTGGAAGTGAATCATAGGGTGGGGGAGGGGGCGAAAGTTCTGGGAGCATTGAAGAATGTGTGGAAGTTGAGAACATTATCTCGGAAAGCAAAAATGGGTATGTTTGAAGGAATAGTGGTTCCAACAATGTTATATGGTTGCAAGGCGTGGGCTATAAATAGAGTTGTGCGGAGGAGGGTGGATGTGCTGGAAATGAGATGTTTGAGGACAATATATGGTGTGAGGTGGTTTGATAGAATAAGTAATAATAGGGAAAGAGATATGTGATGGTAATACAGAGAGTGTGGTTGAGAGAGCAGAAGAGGGTGTTTTGAAATGGTTTGGTCACATGGAGAGAATGAGTGAGGAAAGATTGACCAAGAGGATATATGTGTCAAAGGTGGAGGGAACGAGGAGAAGTGGGAGACCAAATTGGAGGTGGAAAGATGGAGTGAAAAAGATTTTGAGTGATCGGGGCCTGAACATGCAGGAGGGTGAAAGGCGTCCAAGGAATAGAGTGAATTGGAATGATGTGATATACCGGGGTCGACGTGCTGTCAATGGATTGAACCAGGGCATGTGAAACATCTGGGGTAAACCATGGAAAGTTCTGTGAGGCCTGGATGTGAAAAGGGAGCTGTGGTTTCGGTGCATTATTACATGACAGCTAGAGACTGAGTGTGAACGAATGTGGCCTTTGTTGTCTTTTCCTAGCGCTACCTCACGCACATGAGGGAGGAGGTGGTTGTTATTTCATGCGTGGCAGGGTGGCTATGGGAATGAATAAAGGCAGACAGTATGAATCATGTACATGTGTATATATGTATATGTCTGTATGTGTATATATATGTATATATTGAGATGTATAGGTATGTATATTTGCGTGTGTGGACGTGTATGTATATACATGTGTATGTGGATGGGTTGGACCATTCTTTCTTCTGTTTCCTTGCGCTACCTCGCTAACGCGGGAGACAGCGACAAAGCAAATTAAAGAAACATAAATAATATAATCATAGAAAAGTATAAAAGTATTCATAATTGAAAAAAATAAAACTTTGAATGATAATCAAAATATAATAAACTAATGAAAACTGAACCAGAAACAATGTTTAGGAATTCAAAGGCAAAGAAACTACCTAGTAAGTAAATGAGGAATAAGACTGGCACAGCACATGTAAACATGATGCAGATAATTAAACTGACATCGTCTGAAAGCTTGAAGCATCATAAGGTTATATAAATATGATATGATGGAATATGGAATTAGCTACTTTCAGGATATTAACACATTTTTTCATTTCAATGGAGCTTCTGGACATCAAACAAGCTAAAATACCTCTAAAAATTGAGGACAGTAAATGTGTAGAGATGTTTCAGGATATCAGTATTGAGTATAGATTTAATCTCCATTTATACAATGGATATAAGCACTTAGGGTACTCTACTACAGAAGTAACAATGTATAAAACTACTACAATGAAGTTCTCTAAATAAGTATAAAACTGACATAATACTCAAACTGACTGCCTACAAATCTTAGTATTGGTCTTATAAAAATCCTAAAGATTAAACTTGAGCTTAAGCTGTGCCAAAGTCCACTCTGTGACATTTAACTCTGCTAGATCCTGTGGCCGTTCAGATAAAGCTAGTTGGAGCTTCTCCAGAAGTCGACCCCATGCCCATCGCTCCTCTCCACACACTAATGTCACACTCAAGGTAAATCTAAAAAAGAACCAAAGGAAAAATCCAGTAACTCCAGAGTCATTTCCTTTTGCACCTTAAAATAAAGAGAAAAATTCTGTGAAGATTATTTAGAAAAAGATTTACACAATTTAGAAATAGACTGACACAATTAATTAACATTTGCAAAATTAACGTTCTTGCATTCTTACACAAATTCACACATACAAATACCTCCCAAATCTGTAAACTCAAACTTGCACCCATTCTTATGTTAAGCAATCCTAGTCTCATCAGTGATAAGCATAATACAAAAGTGCTTCCTCCTAAACCCAAACATTACCCAACATTCCAGGTTGTGGGCAATTTGTTTGAGTAGTATGAATAATGGTACATTACTTTTCTCATAAAAAACAGAATAAATCCTACACAACCAAAAATTGGAGGGAAAAGTTTCTTCTCCTAGATCCTAGAGTAAGTCCCAATCCTGACACCTTTACACATCAATTAGTTTAAGTGTATAGACATTCTGTAAAAACTCCTATTTATCATCTTACGTTTCTAAATACCACGCTGAAAGAATCTCTGAAAAATTCTTGGCCTCCCTTTTGTTTGTTAGTGAGTGTGTGTGTGTGTGTGTGTGTGTGTGTATGTGAGTGTGTGTCCATCTAATTACCTGACTGTACTGCTCGGGTCAGGAGTTTTACACTCATAGGTCCTCCTCTATTCAAATTATTATATAACCTCTTAGGTTTATATAGGCTCTCTACATTAACTAAGACATGTACATCAATTAAACCCTCAAATGCCACATTACTCACCTTTGCATTTAAATCAGCCATCACCAAAACCCAGTCTCATCCATCAAAGCTGCTAACACACTCCCTCAACTGCTCACAAAGCACTTGCCTCTAATGATCTTTCTTCTCATGACCAGATGCATAAGCATCAATAATCACCCATCTCTCTCCATCCACTTTCAGTTTTACCCACATCAATCTATGTGTATGTTGTATATGTATATGCATTTATATGTATGTGTATGTGCTTCTATGTATATGTATGTATATGAGAGGATGGGTCTCCCTCCATTTCTTTTCTGGCACTACTTCACTAACATGGGAACAACGAACAATTATAATGA